>NC_136266.1:79585272-79815272 GCF_964187855.1 Myxine glutinosa | reverse complement strand
GGAGGATATTGGTGTGCAGATGACTTTGGCGCGGAGATTGGTGAAATGCCGGCTGAGATGGCTGGACACTTGATACGGAGAGGGGAAGAGATAATGGCAAAGAGAGGGGATAGGTTGAGGGAGCAAGGTAGGAAGAAAAGAGACAGACCACGGTTGATATATATATCAGCAAGGTGATGGTAGTGGGAGAGTGGAGAGTGTTGGCTGAGGACAGAGGGGAGTGGATGAGTATTGTGGTCAAGGCAGGGCAGGAGCTTGGTGCCTTCAGACCTCACCCCTTATAAAGGGGGAAAAGAGGAGCACAACAACAAAAAATGTGGTCCTTATTTGCAGTAAATTGTAAAGGTAAAAGTTGTAAAGCTGTTACATCTATAATTTTTACAAAAACTAATACATCTGGAATTTCACCCATTTTGGAACATATTTAGAGATTGCTCAATGAGGTTCAAGTTTTTCACTGCAGTGACCTGGTACTGATGGCCTGCCATGGTAGTTACTTTTGCGTAGATATGATTTCCTTTTTTCTGTTGCGGAGACAGATTCAATGGTCCTTCAAAACTTGAAGGAGGAATTGTTTCTTTTGTTTTTCTTTCATATGATGACATTATACTCTTCAATGCAGTCAACTACACACCTTTCAGCATTGCCATTTACCTTCAAGTGTTCATCTGTCTGTCGTGTCTCTCTGTAATCCTCTCTTTCCTATGATTCGAGGTCAGAATCCAGAAAAACATCTGGAATTTCCAGGCACCTGAAGAAGTCCATTATGTTCTTTGTAACAAAATCTTCAATTCACATGTTGTCAGACTTCCTGATATTCAGCTGGATGAACTTTTGAGGTTTATCCATGCCTTCCTTTTTAACAATAAAGAGGGTGTGAAGAAGGAGAATGGATGAACCATTGCTCGTTTTGATTTTGTGGATACAGTTGAATAAAATAATCCCAAACCAATGAGATAACATAGATATCCAGCAAATTTACATCCAGTGGATTTTAAAAGGGCAGAATTCACTTCATACTTGAATGAGAAGATGTCGAAGTTAAGGTTATTGCAGAAGCAGAAATGGCATGAGCAGCAGTGAATGATGCCCAAAGAACAACAAAGATGTTCTTTCACTGTGAGGTCCTGAAGGAGCTTTCCATCTTGGTGAACTACAAGTGAAACTGTTGGCTGGAATTGCCCCTTTATGTGTTTGGCAAGTTCTTCACAGAAGCAATATCGAGCTCTTCAAATCGAGGAACAGTTGATGGTTAGTTCTGACATACACTGACTGAGGCTCTGAGCGATGGCAGCAAGGAAAAATGTTACCTTTCTCTACCTAACGTTGTTCTGTCCATAGCGGCGGCCAAACTCGGACTGGCAACATTTTTTCTTATCCTATTTTTAGGTTTAGAAGATGATGATTCATTCTTGAATATTAAAAATATGCAGATACAATTCTTCATTGTAAACTTCCACCAATATTTCTAATGTACAACTTCCACTTCATTGAGCAACCCCTAAATGTTCATCAATATGGATAACACGTGAATTATGTATTTTTATATTGGAACAAAATGAGCAGGTAATTGTTAAAAATCCAAAATTAAATAAGAACCATCTGTAATATATATATATATACATACATACAGTCATGTAAGTACACCCCATGTAAAGTTTTGACTTTTTCAACATATTTCAACATAAAGCTATTTGATCTTCATTTCAACAATATTGACAGATAAAGGTGATATAATATAACATATACGATGAAACATTTACATTTTGTAGTCCATTGTGTAATTTAAATAAACATACATGCAAATTTCGCATGAGGAAAAAGTAAGTATACCCCGACATTTATCACAACTTCAAATACCTGAAATTAGAATCAGGTGCACCAGCTCAGGTGCAAATGATTAGAACATTGTTAGAGAGGATCTTGGAGGAACCTGTCTTTTTTAAGGCTCAGACATTTAGTTTGGTTTGCTCTTTGTTGTTGAAGTGTGCGGTTTCACCATGGCTAGATCAAAAGAACTCTCTGAGGCCTTCAGAAAGAAGGTTATAGATCATCTACAAGTGGAGAAGATTCCAAACAACTGCCAACTTGTTCAGGCCAGGCCGCCCCAGCAAGTTCAGCCTGAAAGCAGACCGCAAGATGCTGAAAGAAGTCTCTAAGAACCCCAGAATGTCATCACGGGACCTACAGGTAGCTCTCGCCACTGTTGATGTCAAAGTGCACCAGTCTACAATTAGAAAGAGGCTGCACAAATTTGATCTACATGGGAGGTGTGCCAGGAGGAAACCTTTGCTGTCCAGAAAGAACATCAGGGCAAGACTAAAGTTTGCCAATGAACACCTCGGCAAAGACCAGCACTTCTGGAACAATGTGCTCTGGACAGATGAGTCAAAGGTCGAGCTATTTGGCCACAGTACCAGAAGACATGTTTGGCGAAAACCAAAGACAGCATTTAACCACAAGAACCTGATACCAACTGTAAATCATGGTGGTGGAAATATTATGGTTTGGGGCAGCTTTGCTGCATCAAGGCCTGGGCAGCTCACCATCATATAATCCACTATGAATTCTTCATTGCACCAGAGGGTGCTTGAGGATAATGTGAGGCCATCTGTCGGAAGGTTGAAGCTCAACCGAGGGTGGACATTGCAACATGACAATGACCCTAAACATACCAGTAAATCCACCAAGGAATGGCTGAAAAGAAAGAAAGGGAGGGTTCTGGAATGGCCAAGTCCAAGCCCGGATCTAAATCCCATTGAGATGTTGTGGGGGGATTTGAAACGAGCTGGCCATGCAAGAAACCCCTCAAACAGTGCACAGTTGAAAGAATTCTGCATGGAGGAGTGGCAAAAATTTCTGCCAGTCGATGTCAGAGACTGGTAGACAGTTATTAAGAAACGCCTAGTTGAGGTTGTTTCTGCCAAAGGGGGCAATACCACCTATTATAGCCAAGGATGTACTTACTTTTTCCACATGTGAAATTTGCATTTATGTTTATTTAAATTATACAATGGACTACAAAATGTAAATGTTTCCTGATATTTGTTATATTATATTGTTGCAGTTTTGAGTCTGTCAAGTGAGTTTAATAAAGGTTAAAGTCTGTCCCCCATAGTTAGTCACAAAAGCAACATGTAGTGTAGCCTCACGATAGTATAGTTATGGCTTAGTATTTGTGAGCTTAGTTCCCTTCCAGTGTTAATTCTGCGTTGAGTAGGAGCCAGGGAGATAGGCCCTACTTGCCACCGATTTCCCAGCCACCCAAGCCTCGATCCAGTTTGTTAAGCATTGGGTGATCATTGGCCGAGTTAACACGAGGTAGGCCTAGGAAGGATCGGGGCGGATTCGAGGTGGAGCGGCAGAAGCAATGATGGTACGCACGAGCCGCCAATCAGAGCTCGAGGGTGGTGGCGTCGGCGTGGCATCAGAGGGCGTGGTGAGAAGAGTCTGGTGAGTTCCAGAAGGTTCGAGGGGCGTAGCTATAAGAACCGCTGCGCAAAAGCCCTTGACAGGACTTGCATCGGAGGGCTAAGAGGACTTGACTTGCTGCGAGAGAGAGAGAGAGATAAAAGGACTCGCGTTGTAAAGGACTGCTGCCTGATGAACTTGACCATTGCACGGGAACACGCGCGCTAACCAACACCAAGTGTATTGAAGAAGAGGAGTTGGTCGCTACATATACGCGGGCGCAGCCAGACGCACTTATGAACGAATAGTGCATTTGAGACGCGCGAGTGAACAAGGCTGGGTAACCGCCAGCCGCGCTAAGGTTCGCCCTCTACCGTTCGCCCTCTACCGTTCCACCTCATCATCTGCTTTGTCCGAGAGACGCGCTATGAGTCCCTGCCTTCGCCTGCCACCATCTTCGCGGGACGTGCCGGGGACCGTGGAGAGCCGGATGGAGGCCGTCTCTGGACGATGACATTGACACGTGGGGAACACCTGCTCATCTGCAATCCCCTGTGTGAGTGTGAGATGGGCCCGTTGTCCCAGGGATAAGTTAAGACTGTTTAAGGATTGCTCTGTGTCTCTTCGTCTTTGAACTGTATATACGTGTGGGAATAATTAAAACCTTGTTCTTTCTTTCTGATTCGATCGTTCCTGTGGTTTCCTCAATTGACTAAGCGTGGCACGAATAAGATCGCTCCAATCTGGTTCCACTAGTTAAGACTGCGCGGACCACGTGTACTCAATCCGCTCGGCGTACTCACATCACACGTGGTTCGTGCGAGGCTTGTTTCCTCGCTCCCAGGGCAACGCGGATACTTAGGTACAAGCGAAAAGTAGTCCTGAAACCCTACGCAGCGTGTGTCCGGGAGGGATGTAATAAGTCTCGGTTCCGCCAGGCCAGTAAAGACAGGGGGATTAATCCCCCCTTGATAAGGGGAAGAAGGCCGGCGTAGAGAACCGCAACAATATCACCTTTATCGATCAATATTGTTGAAATGAAGATTAAATAGCTGTATGTTGAAATATGTTGAAAAAGTCAAAACTTTACATGGGGTGTACTTACTTTTTCACATGACTGTATATATATACTATATACACATACACGTTCTGGTGTTCTGTCCGAAGGCAGGTCGAGTACTGCTGAAGCAGTTTCTTCGCAAGAGTTATGTTGGGTGGTTTCCTCATATCAACGGTCTTTGTTGGGACCATCAAATGTCGAAAATATGGCTTTGCTGATGAAAAAGCTTCTTTCTCTTTGTCTTTATCTCTTTTTTTTTTTTTTTTTTCCTCTCTCTCTCTCTCTCTCTCTCTCTCTCTCTCTCTTTCTCTTTCTCTCTCTCTCTCTCTCTATATATATATACATACATATATATATATATATATATATATATATATATATATATCTATATCTCTCTCTCCCTCCCTCCCTCTCTCCCTCTCTCCCCCATCTCTCTACATATCTCTCTCTTCCCTCTCTCAGTACCATGACACAAAATAACGTTTTCACAATTGGACATGCACATATGAAATATTTTATGGCTAGTAAATAGCTAGTCAATTATTGTAAATCAGTCGGAAAGGCAGGTAAGGTATCTTTATTTTAAAATGCAAACACACTGTACCATATATTTTACCAAAATATGCTTACTGTACATTACCAAACTATGCTTACTTATGTTCCATTCAATTTGTCTTTTCAACAACGAATTAGCCATCTACCTTTTTTGTGTTTCCATTTTATTCCCTTGTATCATTTGATAACAGGTGAATAAAGAGGCAGGAAAAACATCCCTTTGAAACATATTGCATATAGGGTGTGACAAGGAGAGCATTTCAAAATGGCTGAATGACCTTGACAGGCAAATTCGCTCATTTCAAACACAATAATGACTTGGGCAGTCAAGGGAAATGAAAAACATAATATATGCACACAAATATGTATTGTATATACATATGCATATATTATACATATATATATATATATTTATTTATTTAAATATAATATGCATACATACACACAATTATTATTTTACATTTAACAAATTAGTTAGAGAACGATGAGAAATATATCTGTGAATATTGCAAAATATCAAGAACAATAATTATCAACCTAACCAAGGCTGAGGTTTTAATTACTATCACGTTGCAAGAAATAAAGAGAGTGATGGAGTGAAAAGTGTAAAAGCCTGCAGATAGAGACTAAACAGAGCAAGGCAGCTTCATGTTGTGATTGTCAGGGTGAGCACTGAGATCGATGCTGCACTGTTCAAATATCCCAGGATTCTGCAGTTTTAAACACTTTATAACAACCCATTAACATTCTCAATTAGCTGCAAAATAAGCATACCAAGGCTTTCAAAAATTCCTTTTTACTTTATGGCATCCAAGTTTATGGACGTTGAAAAGACATGTGTTATTGTGACCTTCACCACTATGTGCTGGTGTCGGTTTGCTGGATGCTCGCTATTGTGTTGAGATTGCTCGGTGTAAATGCAGAGCATTATGGGGGATTGATGGCGGAGCTAGAGCATGTTGGGGTGGGAGGGTTGGTGGTGGGGATGGCGGTGGGGAGGGGTACGCAGCCATCTGCTCGCTGCATAGGAGAAGAGTGACTGTGACCTGCTCGAAACTCTACACTCTCATAATGCCTGCACAAACTCCACATGCACAGAGATGGCTTCACCAAGTACATTGTGCTCCTGGACTTTTAGACACAATTAAAGGCAAAACAAGAGGCGCAGCGGGTCGTCCCTCTGTGTGTTGTTTGTGCAGAGTATTTAACGACTAAGACGAAGCCACAACACCACCCCCCCCCCCCCTCCTCCTTTTTTCCATCTCCTTCTGCTCAATTCCCTTGACACCTGCTGGTGCTACTATGGAGACCAACAACATATAAAAGAATATTTCTGTCTCTTTCTGCGTATCGATAAACCTGTTACATTAGTCTTGAATCAACGACGCTTGTGTTTGATGAAGACAACGTTATAATATCAAGAAGTTTTTGTAATGTCGACAAAACTGACAACGAGGTGGAGGTGAACATGGGGACAAGGGACATACAAACAACTACAGCTGCAGATGGACAGCCAGGATTAGTAAGACGAGAAAGGATTGTGGGTTGGGTTAAGTGAGAACACAAGATGGCGTTTGGTTGCCATCTTGAAGGACTGGGTCAAAAGCATGATATTGGACACAGGTATGGAACAATGGATGAAATCAACAGAACATTGCTAACTAAGGACTAAGGCATGCTAACTACCGTAGGAAGCAATGTGAAGTTTACGTTTTGGACGTTAACCCTCTATTTTGCTCTGCTGAAGGGTTACACTCGCAATGTTAACATCTCCTGAGGTTAGCATCGTCATCAACGTTCTGTTGATTTAATCCATGATATAGGGCAGACTCAGAGAGTCTTTACAATGAGCCACAGATGACAGTATAAATGGGAGAAAAAGAAAAGAGAGTTAATAAAAACTTGAAATTGGTATTTTTACCTGAGAGCCAGATGTTTTATATTTACCTGAGAGCCAGATTTACCTGAGAGCTTCTCTGGGGGAGAAACCGTATCTTGTTTGGGTGCTTCTTAACAGCGATGGAAACTCATATCTTCGGCTTGTGAAACCACATGGTGAATAAACGTTAAAAACGATGACACAGTATTTATTATTAATCAAGTTGGGGGAGGAGGGTTGAGGATGGGAGTTATGGCAGGTGTGAGGGCTGTTTTAATAAACATTCTCCTTAATAATTATTTGCATAAACACGCTAACTTTACTTCACCGTAACATTTACACAATGGTAGCGGTTCTTTTTATGAAAATTTTTCTTTATCTTTCCTCTGCCATATTCATTATTACTTCTGCTCTATCGTGCATCCTGCAAGGAATCATGTGACTGTGCCAATCTACACATGGAAGTAGTCATTGGAACACCTGTAACTGCTTGTCTTCCTGGTAACTTGACCGTATCGTGAGCTTCAACCTCTGTTGTAATGCATTGTGATAAATAAAATTCAAGTGTGTACATGATCCTTAAGTGTCTTACAATTGTATAAATATGTATATTTTTTGGTGGAACCTATACTGCTTGTTTTATTCAATTGAACCTTTCGCAACTCTTCGTCAAATTATGAGAAAGGGAAAGGTAGTTATAGGGCAGAATCATAGACCCCAAAAACAAGATTAACTAGATGGTATTCATAGAATACTTACCCTGGGCAGTCAACTTGTTGCGAGCCAACTCTTCTGTTTTTGAACATTTCTTTTCTTTGATCCAATATGGCTGCCAGACCACGTGAGCGATGACATCATAAATTTATATTCTCTAATATAATTGTTGCATAGATCACGCTCAATACATTTCAAACTGATCAGACTAAGCGTTGTTCCTGTCGAATTATGACGTCATAATTATGGCACCAATGACGTCATCGTTAACAACACCTATTCTCCATATGGAGTTCTTTACAATGAGCCATGTTTCAATTTTTTCCTTGTAGCGGTTTTGGAGATATAGACGTGCAACATTTTTTGTTTTTTCCAATATGGCGCATGTAACACATGACCTATGACGTCATGATTATCATTACAATATTCGAAAGGAGGAGGCGCTACGATGGTGAAAATTTCGTGTCCATCAGACCAACAGTTGCTGAAAAAAAAACAATGATCGGATGAGTGTTGTACTTGTCGAATTATGACGTCATAACGAAGGCACCGATGACATCATCATTAACATATCTTATTCCCCATGGGGAGTACTTGAAAATGAGCCAGGTCTCAATTTTTTCCATGGAGTGGTTTCATAGCTATAGAGTAGTGAAATTTTTCCAAGATGGCGCCTCTACCACGTAACCTATGACATCATAATAATCATTAAAATATTATACAGGGGGAGGCGCTCCTATGGTGAAAATTTCATGTCAATCGGTCCAACGGTTGCTGAGAAAATGAATTTTTAAAATGCAGACACACACACATCACACGGCCCACGTACGTACGTACCTGAATGCTTAACCCCGCTTTTCGCTTCGCGAGCACAGGGTAACAATGTGCAATGCGGGACTTTGCAAATGACCTGTTGTTGCTCGGGCGAAATCTGTAATTAAAATTGTCTTTTAACATAATTATCAGCATGTAAAAAAAAAGATTGGCCATTTCAAAATGGGTACCCATAATGGTTGTGTTCCTGGATGCAAATTGGACTGACAAATGTAAGAAATACGAGATATGGGTGGATGAGAGGTGTCGAGTTCCTACCATTCCTGTTAATGGAAGCGAGTGTATAACACATACAGCTGTAGATAACACACATAGATACACACACAGATGTATGCTTCTTCCTTTAGATACAGATGCAAAAGTTTAGTATAATTACCTCTGGCACAGAATGGAGGGTGGATGTGGATGGAAGTGGATGGAGGTTATGCTTTCATCCTTGTTTGTCTGTTTGTCTGTTTGTCTGTCTCACTGTGAGCAGAATATCTCAAAAAGTTGTGGATGGATTTAGATGAAACCTGGTGTACAGGTTGGGTGTGTGACAAGGGTGAAATGATTACATTTTGGTGAATATCCAGATCCAGATCTGGATACTTAGAATATCTTAAGTGATTCTTCAGCATTGAGAGATCGGGGCGGAAGCGATATATAGCAAGATATCTCAAAATGTTGTGGACGGATTATGACAAAACTAGGCGGATGAGGTGGTTAGGTGACAAGAACAAGCCGATTCCATTTTGGTTCAGGTGCGAAACTAGATCCGGCCATCAGTGGGATACAAAACGTAAACTATTCAGCCTGGTGGAGGTACGTCATTCTTGTTTCTCTTGTGGTCCTGGAACCAAACAAAAATTATATTAAAAAAAAAAACTTACTTCCTAAATTTCTCGCTGTGTACTTGTACCCCCGTTGCACTTTATTATTCCCGAATGAAATTAAATAAATTGCAAACCAAGGCGCATACCAAACGTAACCTTAAAATGATGACGAACTCACCTCGTCCTCAAAACAATCCTCAAAAAAAAGAAGACAGAGTAAATAGACAACTGGACAATCTTCTGGGTGTTATTGAGATAAAACTGTCAAGGTGGTTAAAGTGACATCTCCAACAAGATGGAAAACTTCCTTGATGGTGCAGAGACCTTTCATGCAGGTGTTAACATTATGGGTAACCTCAAGAACCCTCTCTATCATCATCTTCCCTCCAGTTGATTGGAAGTGTCCAGCAAAAGCAGTTTATTCATAATTACATCAACGACAAAGTTTCACATGATGACATCCTCTGTTTTGTGAACATATCCAAGGGTACAACCTCCGATTTTGAAAAACTGAAGCATCGTACTCGAGGAGGGGCTTTGAACATGTTGTCAGGACGAGTTGCTGACGATAGTCCTTGAAATGCTCACGTTTTTCGCTTTTCAATGCAAGATTTTCGATAAAAAAATAAGGAAATTACTTCTTTTTTTCTAATCGCAGTATCAGTTTAATACTCATCATCAGTCACCCTGAAGATATTAAAACACCACCACAACTTGTGCCGCACATATAAAGTGGGCAGGCAAATTACACACACCCTCAAAGTCATTAGTGAGCCAGCTGGGGTTATTGATGATTCAAAAGCAATATGTTAAATTATTTTGGGACGATTTTGCTTTCCAGAAGTTCGGAATCCAAATACCCCGCACTAGTTCCTGCAAGTGACCATCTATTTATTACATATGCAGAAGTGGTGCAATTTTAAACCCTCTTTCCCTCTACCGCCATCCAGCATGAATTCAACATCAGAACTTCGTCTTCACGATTTGATGTCAAATTGTCAGTGGAAACTCTGCTTTTATTGAAGCTTCAAGACCAAAAATGACCTAAACTGCCTAAACTACTCATTATATGTACACATGGGGCTCTTCGTATAAATTTGAACTTGTTTATTTTTAATACAGTAATGTATCAAAGAAATGCACAAAACAATATTCATGTGGCATTATATGATTTGGAACTCTTTGTTTGAGTGGTGAAATAGCATACTTATTTATTTCTTCCACTGGCTGGTGTGAGTTCAATTCCGACGACTGCTCACTCTCACCGACCCACAATTGGCAGTATATGCTGAGTTTGCCAAAAGTCCCTCAACATTAATCTGGGAAGGCCCAGGTCCGGTAGTGGACTGAAATAGGCTGGTTTATGGTTTTAATGTGATTTACACTTCGTGTACTGACTTTACAAGACACACATTGCTGCAGGTCTCCCTAAAAATCCTGTGGTCTTTCATTTTTATTTTTACGGTGTAGCCTGTAGGGGAATGCCATCTGGAACAGCATTTGTCTGTCCATATGTATGTATGTATGTATGAATGTATGTATGTATGAATGTATGTCCATTCTGTCAGCATTTTGCGGGTTTATTGTTCCCCGTCGCACAGCGGAGCGAAAGGGGGACTATGGTTTTCCCCTCCGTCCATGTGTCCATCCGTCCGTCCGTTCGTCCTTCCGTCCGTCCGTGCGGATGTGCGTGCGTGCGTGTGTGCGTGCGTGCATGCGTAAGCGAAGGACCGCATTCGAATTTGGTGTGTGGGTGCAACCCACGTCAAAATCCAAGATGGCCGCCGCCATGTATGTCTGATGCCATGTATGTCTGAACCTTGTGAGCTGAATATCTTGAAAAATAAGCGAAGTACCAACTTCTAATCTGGTGTGTGGGTGTATCTCGTTCCCTTTAAAATTCGTTTTCTCTGCAACTGTTACTCCAATTGACACAAAATTTTCACCATAAGAGTGCCTCCTCCGCGATATTATTTCATGCTAATTATGACGTCATAGGTAACATGGTATTGGCGCCGTCTTGGAAAACCCAAAAACCTTTGCACCTCTATATCTCCGAAACCACTCCATGGAAAAATTTGAAACTTGGCTCATTCTAAAGTACTCCCCATGGGGAATGACATATGTTCTTGTTGACGTCATAGGTGCCTTCATTATGACATCTGGGGTTAAATTGGTCGAGAAAACAAATTGAGGTCATCCATCGGTCAGGTGGCTTGGCAGCCATATTTTTACAGCGTTTGTCTATCCGTACGGTGTATGTCCCTCACAAACATCCACCAATCAGAGCTGAGGATCTGGTCACATGACAGTGGGACAGCAGGTTCTCCACTCAGCAGATCCAAGCCTGGCTATGCCATTGTTAGACTATCTCTTTTGTTATTTTAGAAAAAGCACTCAAGACAGTTTAATACCACACAAAGCACCACTCAATGGAAATGAAAAGGGCAATTCCTGTTGTGGCGAAAATGAAGTGCCACAATTGCACACCTGCTAACCGGATATGGACCTAAAAATATTAAAGCTCTCTAGTCATCTATTATCACACTTTTATATAAGGAAACGTTGAAAAGCTCACAAAAGAAATTGTTGTTGCATTCTAAGCATTGGGTATAATGTTGCAGCCGAAAACCACATCTTCATGTGCAAGCAACACATATATGACCACAATAATGTTTGAACCGCCCACATCGAAAGTGCTACACCAGTGTCCAACCGTCAGGCTGTCACTATACGACATCTTGCAGATAAACGATGTAACATTCAGGATGTTAAACAATGGTATTGCGGATCATGTAAAAGCATAGCAGTCAATCATCGTCTAATTTCGTCACCAATTTACACTCATTAGTTTACATTCAGCAAGTTAGCAATTCGTGGTTTTGGGTGTACATTCACGACAGCTTGACAACAAGACAAATTTATGTTTGGTCAGGAGCATGCAAAATCATTGGCTAAGTGTGTGTGTGCATGTGTGTGTGTGTGTGTGTGTGTGTGTGTGCATGGGTGTGTGTGTGTGTGTGTGCATGTGTGTGTGTGTGTGTGTGTGTGTGTGCATGGGTGTGTGTGTGTGTACACGTGTGTGTGTGCACATGTGTGTGTGTGCATGTGTGTGTGTCTGTGTGTGTGTGTGTGTCTGTGTGTACATGTGTGTGTGTACATGTGTGTGTGCGTGCGTGTGTGTGTGTACATGTGTGTGTGTACGTATGTGTGTGTGTGTGTGTGTGTGTGTGTGTGTCTCTGTGTGTGTGTGTGTCTGTGTGTGTGTGTGTGTGTGCATGTGTGTGTGTCTGTGTGTGTGTATGTGTACATGTGTGTGTGTGCATGTGTGTGTGTCTGTGTGTGTGTTTGTGTGTGTGTGTGTGTGTCTGGGTGTACATGTGTGTGTGTGCATGTGTGTGCATTTGTGTGTGTGTGTGTGTGTGTCTGTGTGTGTGTACATGTGTGTGTGTGCGTGTGCGTTTGTGTGTGTATGTGTGTGTGTGTGTGTGTCTGTGTGTGTACATGTGTGTGTATGTACGTGTGTGGGTGTGTGTGTGTGTGTACGTGTGTGTGTGTGTCTCTGCGTGTGTGTGTGTCTGTGTGTGTCTGTGTGTGTGTGTGTCTGTGTGTGTGTGTGTCTGTGTGTGCATGTGTGTGCGTGTGTGTTCGTGTCTGTTGGAGGTTTGATAGATTCCTTTGACTCTTTTATCTTTGATAAGACAAAGATTCAAAATTCTTCTATTAGGTCAGATTGATGCAAACAGCGCCAAATCGTCATGAACATGGCACGCTGCCCCTATATCAGTGATACCAGACTTCAGTACCCTCGTTTCTCTAAGGATGAGAATCATTTCCAACGAACAACAAAAAAAGAAGAGACAAACATGAACATTTCCGGCCAGTTGGTACATAAAGGCCACATCGAATTATGATGCTACTCCGGAAGCTCGCGATAATAATAATAATGGAATAAGGATGATAATGACAACACAATGAATATAAATGGTTAATGGCCGGATGCAAACATGTCTGCTTTTATAGCTAATTGTATTACAGAGCAGGAATCATCGCCACCCTGTGTTGGAAGCAGCTGTAGACACCATGAGAGCAGCTGCTAAATTTCTGACAGAGCGCTGTATTGTCTGCCAGTGGTTAGACCAATTAAAACGTTCCTTTTGAGGTTGATTATGCAACGTTTAAAGGTTCAAATGTGTGACAACATATAGTATTATTGCTTTTAGAGGTTTCTGAGAGCCAGGACATGACATGGCACCTTGTATTCCTCTTGTTTCTGGACTACATTGTGGTCGTCTCTTTTATGCTTTCTCTTTCACCCTGATTTTAAAGACATCGGTAGTTTGTGGACCCACCATTTGGAGAGGTTCTGGGATTGAGGAGTCGCAACATTGGTGAAGGACAACCGATTGTCCATATTGAATCAAGGACACAATAAGCTGAAGGAATGCTTCAGATCAAGGTATCTGTAATTTATACAAGATGCCGGAACACAATGACTTTCCCTTTGCGTAATAACCCGTGGGATTTTTACCGTCCACCACGAACAAATGATATCACTTGGGTCACCATTCTTAACATCGCATCCGACGGATGGTGTACTCATTGATGTAACACACTCTCAATACAAAAGATCAGGATGATAGTTCATATTCAGGTCCCGTATCAAACCCAGAGTAGACCACTTAAAGGTCAGTGCTTTACTTTGAACTATCATGTGGTAGTGGTACACAAGGATACACAAGAGGAACTTTGGCGCAGGAGGAGGCCTTCGGAACATCATGTCTGTACTGCACCATCACCCATTCACCCATCCACTCAAGCTACTGACCTAATAATATCCTAAATCCTCTTTTATCTCCAATGCATCCAGGTACCTATCTAATTCCCATTTAAACATATCCATCCCTCCATTACCACTGCCATTCCATGCATTAGCCACTTTCCAACTGAAAGACCAACCAACCAACCAACCAACCAACCAACCAACCAACCACCTTTAGAGGCCATTTTTCCTCGCAGAGCAGGAGTTGGCCTTTTTCGGGCACCATGGTCCCCTTTTTGAAGCAGTGTTTTACGGCCGGATGCCCTTCCTGCCAACAACCCTGTTAGTCTCCTCTTGCGACAACCAGGGAATTACCAGTGAAACGGGTACTCAATTTGCCGACCTCGGAAGGATGACAGGCTGAGTCAACCCCCCTGGTGTTAATTCAGCGATCGATCGGGATTACAAACCCAGGATCCTAGGATCCCAAGCCAGCACCCGAACCGCAAAGCCAACACCAGGTTACTCCAACTGAAAGACCCCTGCTTTAAAATGTCCTAACTCTCATGTTCTTTACCCGGAAGCTATGTTCCCTGTCTCCGATAGTTACAAATAAGCAATGACCCAGTAGAACAGTGCTTGTTCGTACCTGAACACGTTTTTTAAAAACTTATAATCATTATTATATAAAGAATTAATTCACACCAAATGTAATGTATTCAGTTTAATTAAGCATTTACTTATAGAAATCCAGAGGTTATTGTTTACTGTACGTTCATATCGATTCCGGTGCTATCTTTTAGCACAGTTCAATGTACTTTATGCATTTAACGTTGAATCGGGTATATCGACCGTGGGAAAGAAAAGAAGGATCGATGCGGAATGGGTTTAAGTTGAACTGTTTTGCTAAAAGCCCAGGTGCAATTTTGCAGCATGAGCTTTATAGTAATGCCGTACGACATTGGTTACAACACAATACACTATACTATACTATATTATATCTGCGCTGCAAATGCGCACACAGTGACTTCGAGCAAAAGGGAGCACTAAAATTTAAATCAGGTGTATGGTTGTGAAAAATGAAATACAAAATGATGATAGTTATAATAATTGTGTGAGAAGCGCAAGAGCAGTAAATGTTCTAAGGGCATATTTAGAAACTAGTATAAAAGACAGTCAAAAATGACAGGTTGGAACATTTTATTCAACAGTGCAGCTTCCTGAGCATGCCAAAACCTGAAGCCTCGGCCTAGTGTCAGGTGTGCTTATATAAACCACCTTTAGAGGCCATTTTTCCCCGCAAAGCAGGGGTTGGCCTTTTTCGGGCACCATGGATTGTTGTTGTTTTTGTTGGTCCCCTTTTTGAAGCAATGTTTTACGGCCGGATGCCCTTCCTGCCACCAGCCCTGTTTGTCGCCTTTTTACAACACACAGGGAATTACCAGTGAACTGGTACTCAATTTGCCGACCTCGGAAGGATGACAGGCTGAGTCAACCCCCCTGGCATGTAATTCAGCGATCGACCGGGATTTGAACCCAGGATCCTAGGTATCCTAAGCTGGCACCCTACCCGCTACACCAACACCTTCGTTATTTATAAGACATTACATCCTACAGATGTAAATGAACACTGCTTTTACTCTGCGAGTGTGCACATCACAAATTGTGAATTTTGCCTCCTTACCCCTTGTATTTATTGTTATTAAAAAAAAAAAAAATTCTGGACACCGCCGTTGAGGCTCGGATTGCAAGCCACCATCTACAATTCTAATAGAAGAGCCATAATTCCTCATATATTGAAAATGCTTTTTGATTTTGTTTTATCCGCAAAAATAGACCATAGTGAACACACATTCGTGTTAAAATATTGGCCTTTAAAATCTACCTTTATGAAGGGGGACAGGCATCTGTAGACACACACACACACACACACACATAAACTGACTGTTTTATAAGGTCGATGTAATCAAGTGCTAAAGATTCCTTCGTAAATGTCTCCACGTTCGTGTGTTATTCTCGCTCGATTAGTCTTCCAGTTTTTGATTTTGTGACAATTGCTCAAATATTCCTTTGTTTAATGCAAAAAAAGTTCTTTGTGCTGGAGTTATCTCATGCATTTTCTGATGTTCAATTCAATAATTCCATTCCGAGCTTTATTGTATGGCTCTGCAAAGCTCGCCTGGCGTTTCTGATGAAATTTTAAGTCCGATGGATCCGTCCACAGGTGTTGTGACACTTCAATACATGAGCACACCTGCCTGATAGGTGTCCGTCCGTACAAGCAACCAAACTGATTGCAATATTGCTTGAGCAGCAAGTCGTCTCTTTTTACCGTAACAGCGGAGTCTTGGACAAAACTCGTCCCAAAAGGACGTGGAATTGCATTCCGGTTGATCCTGTTTATGTTCACTTTACTTGTCATCTTTGTGCTGCAGATGGATGCAGACGGCGATGGAAAACGGCTTCACATCAGATCGAAAGTCCAAGGTGCTCCATACACTTTTCTCTCCATTTATCTAGTTTTTATCTCACCTCTTGCAAGTTTTATAAACTTTACAGCACAGAATTTAGCCAAATCTTCAGACGTCGCATGTCTGGAGGTAAATCCTCACACATTGAGTCTATCCCGACATAAAATAGGCAAGGAAATCAATTTAGCTGTTAATAAGTGTGATTACAAATGAGACTTGGTATTGAGTGCAGACTTAAGAGGATTGCCGTCGATTTCCAAAGGGTGTGAGCTTCCGTTAATTAGCATATTGCTTTCAGGTTAAAAACAAGACTGAAAGTCGAACAGCGAGCGACGTAGCCGGGCTTGTTTGATACTATAGTTGAAGAGGATAGTATATGACCTGGGTGGGAATACCAGTTAGCAAATAATGTAAGTTTTTTTTTTTTTTTTTGAAGTACGGTACTGCGTCTATAAGCTGTCTGTCACCATGGACGTGAAGATATTGCATTGAGACACTGGTTTATTACTCCCGCCAGGGAGTAATGCATTCACTCGTGTCTGTGTGTGTGTGTGTGTGTGTGTGTGTGTTCGTGTGTTTGTGAACAAGATATCTGGAAAAGTTCTGAACGGATTTGGATGAAAGTTGGTGGGATGATTGCCCTTGGGATAAGGAAGAATTGATTAGTTTTTGGTGAAGCTCAGGATATTATTCCAGATCCAGGAATTTTTTTTTTGAAATTTTTTTGGGAAAGATTTTTTCTGTTTTACTGCATTAAAGCTTTTGTTCTTATTCTTAAATGATGTTTTTCTCCTCTAATTCCGAGATATATCAAAATAAATTCTCTGACAGTTCGGGCCTACTTTCTTTTTCATTTATTGTTTTGGGGAGAGGGGATGTTAAACAAAACGAATTATTCCAACTAAACCCACGGCGGGAGTATGCGCTCTACTGAGTGGCGTTCTAGTTCTATATGTTTCGAGTCAACAATGAACCAACCATACACCACTTCAATCCAGGAACTTTCCAATCACGACAAATGGATTGCAGACAATGATATATATTTACTATATTATTATTGATAACATTATTATTATTATTATTGTTATTATTATTATAATTATTATAATGAAAACGATACTACTGTATTAAGAAACATTGGGTAATTTGTCTGAAGCAGCCTAAAGGTGAGGCATGAAGGCATGAAGCCTAAGGCCGACATGTACTGTGTTGTTGGAAGATCCGTAACATCTATGCTTTCAATATTTGATCGTCATTTTAACAATCGGTTTGTTTGTGTTTCACACTGAATGAAAAACGTCAAGGCAGAGCATGGCGATTGTGATATATGACAGGTTTGACAATATGTTCGTTCTGAACGGCATTGGAATCAAAATGGCGGTGTGTGGAGTCAGCCAACATTTGCCATAATGAGACCACAACGGTAATCACATCACCCCTGTCGTGTGACCAGATCCTCAGCTCTAATTGGTGTACGTTTGTGAGGGACATACATACATACATATGGGACAAACACTGTTCTAGATGGTTTTGCCCTATGGGCTATGCCGTTAAAACCCAACTGGTTCACAAATAACACTTATTGAGGTGGAAATCTTCAGCCTGCCCCATCTCTGACCCTTCCACTCACCAATATAAACCCATAATATGAGACTTCCAAAATGATGTGTGAATGCTAAATGAGGCCTTTTGCACATGTGGTTGGTATAATGCCAGACAGTGTGTGTGTGTGTGTGTGTGTGTGTGTGTTTACAGTGACCCAGATCGGTTCTTGGGGCATTATTAACCGGCCATTGCTATCGCAAAATCTATGATTCAAATAGTCTTTTACACATAATTTTCAGCATTTAAGCAAAAGAGTAGCAATTTTAAAATGAATGGTTCCTGAATGCAAATCGGACTCACAGAAATATAGGAATATGAGAAATATCCGTGGATGAGAGGTGACGGGTTCAAACCATTTCCTATTAGTACAAGCTAGTGTCGGCCTTCAATAGAACACACACACACACACACACACACACACACACACACACACACACACACACACACACACACACACACACACACACACACACACACACACACACACACACACACACACACTTTATAGTAGATAATGATATTGTACAACTGAAAGTGTCTTTCTCCATTTTCTGTTCCCACAGACCCCATGGAAATCAAAATTGAAGACCTTTTCATGTAAGGCCTTAAATGCTTTTTTCAGCTAATCAAATATTGTCCTTCATAAGTATTGGACCAGTGAAGTCAAACCTGTTATTATTACTATATACTCAAGAAATTTGGATTTGAGATCAAAAGATGAATGCGAGGCAAGAGTACAGAAGACCAGCTTTTATTTCATGGTATTTCTATGCGTACCTATATGTTTTATGATTGTAGAATATTGTTGTTGAGATTGTTGTCTGAGGGGGGTGTTAGGATTTTTGGCTGGGAGACAGGTGAAGGGATTTCTAGGTGGATGGTAGGTGTAAGGATTTTGTCTGTGGTTTTCATGTTCAGATTGCTTGCTGAGGTGTGGATGTAGGCAGAGACAGCATTAGTCATTTTGGCTTTCCATGCAAAATGCAATAGTGGCCCAGTGGGGCCCCCTGTCGCCCTGTCAATCTGTCGTCACCATAAAATCCACAATTTGGCGTCCCTTTGTCTGACGTCGATGTATTTTGTCGTTACTTATGCAATCTCAACCAACTAAACCTGCCAAGGTGACTACGGGTCATATGGCAAAAGTTGTGGCGATTTCATTTTCCTCCCTCACCATGAGTTCTAAAGGTGGGTCGATGCAAATTATTTTCGTAAATGTGCACCATGTGGCATAAAGCTTACTGTGTACTTACTTAGCATATGTTTCTTTCGACCCAACTATAAAAAAAATCTGGAGGAATTCCCATGTTTATTGCCTTTTCTACCTTGGAAAAAATGGCATCTTAAGGTGTAAATACAGCAGTTAGAGTGCTGTTCCACCTTATAGTGGCATTTTTATCAAGGCGCTTCAAATGACAAAAGTAATGACAGCAATAATGATAATAGCATAATAATAGTATTAACATTATTGCAAAGTAATAATGTTAATAATGATATTGTGGTGCTGTGCACACACGACTCGATTGCCAGAGAGGTAGGCCACAACGCGTTGATACAACAAGAGTCTTTATTCAGAGCTCACACTTCAGCACTGGGCGGGCTCGAGCTTCCGCATATATGTCCCGAGGCCACGCCTTGCCCCCGGGGCGTGGCCGATCGGTCGAAAGGCGGGACGTGCATTTCCGTTCCCCGCCTGGACGCTCGCGCCACCCACTGGTGCGCGGGATTATTGTCCCTTGTGCCCGCCACACGCGCACCCCCAGAATTCCCACGCACCTGAAGGGTGAGCTTGCGGGGAAGCCGGATGACCTGGCCGAAACGCCCCCTGGCGATGCGTGCAGGGCTGGAGGGTAGCGGGACGGCGGGGCTGGGGTGTGCCGGGGGTCTGACCGCCGGGGGGCGGCCTCGACGCGGAGGCAGAGCTGCTTGCGGGGGGTGGTCCAGATCGAGGTGGGCCGGCTTGAGGCGGTCCACTGAGATACGATCCGGGGCACCGCCGATGTCGACGGTGAAATATTTGTCCCCGGTCTCCAGCAGGCGGAAGGGCCCGTCGTATGGGGGCCGTAGCGGTGCCCGGTGGGCGTCGTGCCGGACGAAGACGTACTCCGCCGTGCGAAGCTCCGGGGCGACGTGGGAGGACGGGCAACCGTGGTGTGCCTTCGGCACCGGGGAGCCGTGGAGTCGGGGATAAATTTGCCCGGTACCCACAGTGGTTGCCCGAAGACCAGCTCGGCCGAGGACGCGCACAGGTCGTCCTTGGGCGCCGTCCAGAGGCCCAGCAGGACCCAGGGGAGCCTGTCGGCCCAGCTGCCGTCGCGGAGGCTGGCCTCGAGCGAGGCCTTCATCGAGCGATGAAAGCGCTCGAACAGGCCATTGGCCTGGGGGTGGTAGGCCATGGTGCGGTGCAGTTTGACGCCGAGCCCTTGCGCCACCGCGCCCCAGAGCTCCGAGGTGAACTGGTGGCCGCGGTCGGACGAGATGTCCGAGGGGGCACCGAACCGGGCAACCCAAGTGGCGATGAAGGCTTGCGCCACATCAGCCGCAGACGTCGCCGCCAATGGCACGGCCTCCGGCCACCCTGTGGTGCGGTCCACCATGGTGAGGTGGGTGAACCCCCGCGAGGGGGGCAGAGGTCCCACCAAGTCGACGTGGACATGGTCGAACCTACGCTCGGGCACCGTAAACGGGGCCAACGGGGCCTGGGTGTGGCGGTGGACCTTTGCGCGCTGACACGTGAGGCACGTCCTGGCCCAGTCGCGGACGTCCTTCCTGAGGCCATGCTAGACGAACTTTGCCGCGACGAGCTTCTGGGAGGCCTTCGTGCTGGGGTGGGACAGGCCGTGGATGGCGTCGAAAACCGGGTGCTGACAGTCAGCGGGCACGATGGGGCGAGGCCGGCTGAGGGAGACGTCGCACAGGAGGGCCGCGCCCGCGACGTCGAACGGCACCTCGGTGACGCGGAGGCCCGTGATGGCGGTCCGCAAGGCCTGGACGCCGGGGTCGGCGGTTTGGTCCTCCGCCATCCGGGCATAGTCGATCCCGAGGTGGACCGCGTGCGCGACGGACCGGGAAAGGCAATCCGCCACCGGGTTGTCTTTACCTGCGACGTGACGGATGTCCGTCGTGTACTCGGACATGGCAGAGAGGTGATGCTGCTGCCGTGCCGACCATTGCTCGGCGACCTTGGCCATCGCGAACACAAGGGGCTTGTGGTCGAGGAAAGCCATGAACGGGCGGCCCTCGTGCAGATGGCGGAAGTGTCGGACCGCCAGGTGGAGCCCGAGCAGCTCGCGGTCGCAGCTGCTATAGCGGCGTTCATGCGGGCGAAGCTGCCGGCTAAAAAACACCAGCGGCTGCCAAGCACCACGCTCCCACTGCTCGTGCACCGCACCCACCGCGTAGTCCGACGCGTCGGCGGTGAGGGCGATCGGTGCATCGGGCGCCGGGTGCGCCAGCATGGTGGCATTGGCCAGGGCCAGCTTTGCGCCCACAAACGCCGTGGCCATCGGCTCCGACCAGGCAATGTCACCTTTGCCCGGCTTGCCCTGGAGGGCCTCATGCAGGGAGCGGAGGAGCTGGGCGACGTGGGGCACGAAGCGGTGGTAAAAATTTACCATGCCCAGGAACTCCTGGAGCCCCTTGATCGTGCGGGGTTGCGGGAAATCCCTGACCGCCTCCACCTTGGCCGGTAAATGGATGGCCCCGTGCCTGGTGATGCGGTGCCCCAAGAAGTCGATGGTGGCGACGCCGAAACGGCACTTTGCGGGGTTGATGATCAGGCCATGCTGGCCCAGGCGTTCGAAAAGCGTGCGGAGGTGGAGCAGGTGCTCCTCCCGGGACGCGCTCGCGACTAGGATGTCGTCCAGGTAGACATAGATGAAAGGTAAGTCGCGCAAGACGCTGTCCATGAGCCCTTGGAACACCTGGGCCGCATTCTTCAACCCAAAAGGCATTCACAGGAACTCAAAGAGGCCGAAAGGGGTGATGACGGCCATCTTTGGGACATCGTCTGGTTGGACGGGGACCTGGTGGTAGCCCCGGATGAGGTCCACCTTGGAGAACACGGTCGTGTTTGCCAACCGGGTGGAAAAGTCCTGGATATGCGGGACCGGGTAGCGGTCGGGGGTGGTGGCATCATTGAGCCGGCGGTAGTCACCGCACGGCCGCCAAACCTCCGCCGGGCTTCGGCACAATGTGCAGAGGAGAAGCCCAAGCGCTGTTGGAGCGCCGTACGATCCCCAGCCGTTTCAGCGTGGCGAACTCCGCTTTCGCCAAGGCAAGCTTCGTGGGGTCGAGTCGGCGATGCCCGGACGTAGACCGGCGGCCCGACCGTGGGGATATGGTGCTCCACCCCGTGTTTGACGGCCACCGCTGAGAAGGTGGGCTGCGTGAGGGCCAGGAAACTGGCGGGGAGGCGGGTAAACTCGTCCGCTGCCGGAAGCGTGCAGACTAACCTCGCCGGGAGGGAACCTTTCAGCAAGCCGCTTGGCAAGCCGCTCGGTGAGCCGCTCAGCGAGCTGCTCAACAAGCCGCTCAGCGAACAAGCGAGCGAGCTGAAGGTTTCGGCCTGGACGAAACGTCTGCGCTTAACGTCGACCAACAGCCCATGCGCACATAGGAAGTCCGCGCTGAGCAGGGCCATTGGCACGCTGGCGGTAACGAACGACCATTGAAAGCGCTGCCCTCCGAACCGCAGTGAGAGGCAACGCTTCCCGAATGTGCGGATGGGTGTACCGTTGGCGGAAAGCAAAGCGGGGCCCCGGCCCACGGCTTGCTTGTCGGACGTGGAGGCAGGGAGGACGCTTACCTGCACTCCCATGTCGCAAAGAAAACGGCACCCGGACAAGGTGTCTGTGATGAACAGGAGGCTGCCGGAATGGCCTATGCTCATGGCCGTAAGTGAGCGCCAGTCGTTTCCCGACCCGTCAAAAGAACACGGCGGGCAGCACGTTTTAGCCTGGCGACCGAACCTGGCATGGTAGTAGCACCAGGTTTGCGGCGGTGGCCCCCGCTGCGGCCTTGCCGGCGGCAGTGGTGGTGGCGGCGGCGGTAGTGGGCGGGCGTAGCAGCGGCCACGAGGGAAGCCGGGGGCGCTGGAGCCTCCGCGCCGGGATTCACTACGGCAGCACCGTACACCGACCGCATGTCGCAGGCCGCGAAATACTTGTCGGCCTCTTCAGCCAGGGCGCGGGGTTTCGTTATTTTGGAACCAGCCAGCGTGAGGCACACCTGTGCAGGTAGCTGGCATCGGAAAAGTGCTCTGAATAAGAAATCCAGGCGCTGGTCTCCAAGCAGGGACAGCATGAAATCCATCCGGACGGATGGTCGTGTGTCGCCGAGGGCGGGAAGGTCCAGGAGGCGGTCGGCACGTTCGACCTCCGTGAGTCCGAACGTGGCGAGGAGGAGACGTTTGAGTGCCTTGTACTTGTGGTCGCCCGGCGGGCACCGAAGGTTGGACACGACGCGGGCGGCAGTGCTGGGCCCGAGGGCGGCGACCACGTGGTAGTACCGGGTCTCGTCCGCCGTGATGCCCCGAAGTTGGAAATGAGCTTCGGCTTGCACAAACCAAACGTCGGCTTGCGCTTCCCAAAACTCCGGGAGTTGGATTGCGACGGCGTTAGTAGCCCTGGCGCGTTCAGGGGTCAGCAACGGCTGAACCAATCGGGGTCAGCAGTGTGGTGCTGTGCACACACGACTTGATTGCCAGAGAGGTAGGCCACAACGCGTTGATACAACAAGAGTCTTTATTCAGAGCTCGCACTTCAGCACTGGGCGGGCTCGAGCTTAGAGCCTGCATATATGTCCCGAGGCCACGCCTTGCCCCCGGGCGTGGCCGATCGGTCGAAAGGCGGGGCATGCATTTCCGTTCCCCGCCTGGACGCTCGCGCCACCCACTGGTGTGCGGAATTATTGTCCCTTGTGCCCGCCACAATATTAATAATTAATAATAGTACAATATAATAGGCAATAATAAAAAGCATAATACCCTCTCCCATATATACATTTAAAATTATTTTATGCGCTTAGAATAAGAATAACTTCCTAATCTCAGCACCAACCATAAATACCAACACGCAAAGAGCTGATCCAGAGGGTGTGTTCCATTACCAATCAGCTTGCTATCACTTGCCAAGCCAGCCGTTCCTTATCCACCATTTCGCTGGAGTGCTGGCTTGAGTGCTTAAGCCACTTGGGGAGCACTCTTCAAGCTGATTGGTAATGGAACACACCCCTATGTGCTATACCAAGGACCCTTTTCTGGTTCTGCCACTTGTGTCATGAAAAAAGTTAATTTTGGGTGATTTTCAACCCTTTTCTCCTTTTGTTGAGCTATTTTTCGCATTTCAACACTGCTGGGGTAGTTTCGATTAATCCTTGGGACTGATTAAAAAAAAAAAAAAAAAACCCTTAAAATCACAACGTTCCGCCATGTGTTTGGGTTAGTCCATTTACTAATGAGGGGTTGTTTTGTGATTGTACAATAAATTGTACTGTTGACTTGCGAAACAATATCGATATTGATATGTATCGATATGTATCAAACAATATCGATATGTTTAACATGACGAATTTTGATATTTTATTGTGATTAGTGTTGCATTTGTATACCGGTACATTACCCGAGGATGCCTTTGAGCCATGCATCTTAGGGTTAAACATAGTTATTATACCACTTGCTTTCTCTATTAATGTCATCCCCTAATTTTGTAATAGTCCCTTCTAGTTAAACATCAGGGGAAAACATTTTAAAAATTGATTCATTATATGACAGTGCGTTCTTTCCTTGACATGGAGTGGAGCATTCCCTTTGTGCTGTGTTTATCACCACTCATAAGTTGATATGTTTTATCAGCAAAGTGAAACCCTACCTTTGGGGGCCTTGCCTAGAAAGATTGTGAATCACGATCAGTTGTGTGGGGGGCCCCTTGTTGTCTAGGGACCCCATGCAATTGCATTGGTTGCAGGTACCTAACGCCACCTCTGGATGTAGGAATTGGTACTGAGGATATATATGGGTGTAGTGATTGTTGATTGTGGGGCAGGTTTCTAGTTTCTTGGCCGAAGGGGGTAATTTTAGCGATTGCTGGCTGTAGTAGGTGGGTGTATGGTTTCTTGGCTGAGGGTGGGTGCAAGGATTGTTGGCTGTCGATGGTACATGTTGAGATTGCTAGTTTGGGATACAGTTTTCGGGGTTGTTAACTGGGAAGAGTGGGGGTGTGGTGTTGGGATTATTGGCTGAAAGTAGAGATGTAGGGATTGTTGATTGAGGGGAAGTTTCAGCAATCTTTGATTGTTGGGAGCAGGCTTATTGATTGTTGTCAGGGGTGGATGGAAAGATTGTTGGCTTGAGCCAGGCGTTGCAATTGTTGGTTTGGGTATACATGTAGAGATTGTTGGTTGGGGCACGTATGAAGGGTTTGTTGACTGGAGGCACTGGCGTCGGGATTGTTGTCTTACAGGCGAAGGTTGGGATTGTTTACTGAGAGTAGGGTTTTTTGAGTTGGCGATTGTTGGCTGGGGCAACGGTTTTTGAGATTTTTGACTGATAAATAGGGGTTCAGGGATTGTTGCCTGTAAGTGGCACGTTTAGAAATTCATGGCTGGGACAATGGGTATTGGCATTGTTAGCCGAGGTTACTGTTGCATGGATTTTTGGCTAGTGGTATGGGTGCATGGAGTATTGGCTTATAGGCGGATGTAGGGATTGTTGACTGAGTGTAGGGATTTAGGGATTGTTGACTGAGAGTAGGGATTTAGGGATTGTTAGCTGCAAGTAGCATGTTTAGAGTTTCTTGGCTGGGTGCATGTGTGTAGGGATTGTTGGCTGTGTTATGTGGTATCAGATGTGTGTTGAGAGCATATCATGCTTGATGCAAAAAGAGTTGATCTCAGTGTTGACAGTATAATATATTGTAACGGTCACCAGTTTCGGACCAGTGTTCTGATCACAATGCTGAGGAACCAATGTTACGGTTGACCAGGGATGGATTCGAGATCAAATCCTTCACCCACACGATCACCAATTTAACAATGGACAGTTGAAAGAGACAACAAGCCATTTGTTGGGAAATCAAAATTGATCTTTACTTCGGTTTTCAGTGTATAGTTTGCTCGAAAGAGAATCTGACACTCTGTTTGGATCGCCCTTCGAAACAGGATGGAAGCCCGAGTGGTGGCTTGGGTGATCCGGCAGTAGTTTTATAAAGCCTCCTTTGAAGTAATTAAACCAATTTCCCATGATCGTGCTTCTTAACCACGATGGGATTATTAGTCAAATGATAAACCACGAACAAACCGACACAAGTTAATTGAAGTAATCAGATTTAATAAATGGGGGATTGGAGGAGAGAAAAAAAATCAGTGTACAGTACTGTACTATAACAATCAAATACCGATTATACAGTGATAGTTATAATTCCCTAGCAGCACTGAGGCAACGCAAAACTCCTCTCTTAGGATTCGAGAGAGCAATTCGAGCCACGTCCATGCGCGTTCTACAGCCGCCTTCATCTGGTCGCTCATAAGCACTTTTGATCTCGGTCTTTTAGCACTTCTTATCGTCTGTCAATCTTAAACACTATCTCCATCTCCTGATCTTGGTAACCACTGCCGATCTAGATAACTGCTGCAGCCTGCGCTCAACGATCAACAATCTCCTTCGTGCCTTGGTGGTTTATTTGTGGAGATGCTAATTGCCAGCTGCTCAAGACCGTGTATGACTTTGGCGGATTAAAGGAACATTTAACAAAGATAACAGAAGATTGAAGAGTTCAATTATTAATCTGTCTACATCATACATCGACACGTTGTAATCTTGTACCCAAATACCATACTCCAATGCTACACATTTAATAATGAAATCTCTATACTAGGTTGCTCTCTTTCTTTAACCCATATCACATCCCGCAACAATATAATACTAGCTGAAGAACCTGGCGTTGCCAAGGTATATTCAATGAAGTATGTATTTAAATATTTCCTGCATGACAAATTTGGGAACATTGGCTTTATGTACCAAGGGAATACACAGTTTCAGTTATCAGCATGCATACACATGACCTCAACATACGATCTTCACAATACATATTACTCGATCGCTCCGGGGGAGGGGGGGGGGGGGGTGCAGACAGTGTATAAGCACAAGTCCCAATTGAGGCCTGAATGTCAATTATCTGGTTTTATCTGGGGTCAATTGTTTTTATCCAAGCATAGCCCACAGCCTTCCTCTGGATGAAAGAGGAGGCCATGCAAAGTTTGGTTGCATTGATTCCTGCAGGGTCCGAATGCATAAATGAACAAATAAACAAACAACCAAACACAAACAAAAAACTTTCTTTGTATATATATAATATATATTTGACAGTACAAATGCTAATTGCTATATCACATTTTCTGTTGCTCTCTGTTATGATAAGATTGTTTGGTCCAATATTCAAGCAGCAAGCCAGGACAAAAAAGTGCAATAAAACATGGGTTCTTGGGGTTTTAAAGGATGATTAATAATAGATTTTTATTTTGACATAAAAAGATAACAAATGAAATGGCATTGAATTTATTATATCTTTTGAAAGAAGTGTTAACTGGATGTAAAACCTTTTAACTGAACAATAACACTCAATTTAGTTTTCTCACTTTTATGTGAAGGGTGCGTTTTGAGTGATTATCCCTTTAAAAAATTTCACTTTCTGATTGGTCTCTAAAAAATTTTTTTTATCCACAGCTGCCCCAGGGCTGACTACGACATAACGGGCAACACCATGGAAAAACAGGAACGTCACAGGAGAATACGGCATGGGGACACCGACCAGGCGCTCTATCTGAGGTGTTAATGATCAGGATTTTGTTGTGTGAGGGGATTGGGTGGTTGAGAGTAGTGGCAGACAGACATATTGCCTCTCCTTTAGTTGATTTCGTTTAAAATTTCCATTAGTTTTGTGTTCTTTTGTGTTCCAAGAATACAGCCATTTCTTTTGTGTTCTTCCCATCACTTTACCTTGAGGAATTAAGGAATTGATGATCCATGAGACACGTGCTTCATGCCGTTTGAGCTTTGCGCAAACAGCACAACACTCCATGCTGCGGCACTTCCGGGAATGGTTGGGTTGGGCGGGGAATGCCAGAGTATGGCATGCAATGGCCTGCAGCATGACATCGATTGAAAGAGTTGGCTTATGGGCTTGGCAGGGCATGGAAACGGATATTACGACATGGCATGGCATGGCAGGGCAAGGCAGGGTATGGGCATGGCACGGCGTGCCTTGGGATTCGAGAAGAGTACCTCTGATTGGGCAAAATTGATTGCAATTACTTCAACAATCAATCAAAAATTATGAGCTGTGAGGTGAAAATGAGGATTGAAAGCGAAACAGTGTTGTCGTGTTATGTTCCTATCTGAACCCGAAGCTCATGATGCAGTGATGCCGATGCTGGGATCAAATCTTGTAGAGTGTAGACTATATGTTTGTCCATCATCTATGAATGTCTGTGTAATTTGTGTAAAAGAACACTGATATTTAGTCTCACCCTGAAGGGGATGCGAGACGATTGCAATGCCCCTGTCTATCTGCTTGTGTGTATGTCTGTCTGTGTGTGTGTGTGTGTGTGTGTGTGTGTGTGTGTGTGTGTGTGTGTGTGTGTGTATGTGTATGTGTGTGTGTCTTTGTGTGTGTCCGTGTTTCACTTTAAAAATGGTTTTCTTTCCAACTGCTTGTCCAATCGATGCAAAACTTTAAACATCGGAGGGACTCCCCATGGAGAATATTTCATTGTTAACATTGATGTCATAGATCACATGGTATGGCAGCCATTTTGGATTAAAGGGAAAAAAATGGAGAAAATTTTCTCTGAAACGGCTCAACAAAAAAAATGAGAACTTGGCATATATCATCAACTCTCCATGGGGTTATATAGGGCGATAACAATGTCATTGGTAAAGTGGTATTCCAGTCATAATTGGTTGAATTTAAATCTTTATCTGAAAAATCTGAAACTTCACATATCTGATCTATGACCCGATGTGAGTGAAGAAATACATTTATGACATTCATAACCCATGCCAAGAAACTATGTTACAAAATAGGGTGCATGGATGATGTGAGTGGGTATTATATGGGCCATAATAGCAGTGGACCATAATAGTAGCATATTCAGTTAACGATCGTATTTTTGTTCAGAATGAATGCACGAGGCAAGACTATACACTCTACGAGTGTCATTCTAGTTACTAATATTTTGCCCCGAATGAAATTTATCTCCAAGCTCCACTACGACCCAAAAGTTTTAATTATTATAACTAGCAACGGTACCCGCCCTATGGGCGGGGCTTCAATAGGGAGGGCCAAATGAAAAGGCAAAATATCAGAAATTGAAGGCTTTTTTATTTTAAATGGTTCATATAAACATCCGTTGAATCATATCACACGCAAATCATCAAAATATAAACAGTACATGGCGCCCATTTTGAAAAAAGATTGAATTCTGCAAAACGGAAGCGGCCGCTACACGTCTTTCTCAGTCGCACGTTTATGTGTGAAGAGTGCGCGCCGAATCTGTAACACGGAAGCGGCCGCTACACCTGTGTCTCAGTCACTTTGCACACGCTGCAATGTTACTTCGGAGCCACACGTTTATATAGGAAGAGTTCGTCAGGAGTCGATCTACTCTCTCCTGGTACATAGAATAAACAGTATTTGTAGAATTTCAACAAAAGCCACATCACTGTTCATATCGGTAAATATTATTCCATCGTGTTTGGAAAAACTGGAAAATAGGAAAACTTGGAAAAATTGGAAAAACAATATCGCCCATTTTACTCCCAGGGGTCCCAGGTATACCCACCCAAAATATCGTTGCAATCGGTTGAGTCGATTTTGCGGTAACTTCGAATGGACGGACGGACATTTGGTGAATTATAGTAAGATGAATTGTAACAAATCGATCCTGTCTGTGCATCTGCCTGTCTATAAAATATCTCAAAAACGAATGGACCAATTTTTATTTGACTTCAGGTGGGTTTGGCCTTAGCCAGGGTTGAAACCATTTCATTTTGGTTTGTGTAAATTCATTTTGGTCAAGGTCAAAGCTTGAGGTTATCATCGTGTGTAATGTTACATACTGTAAATGATGAAGAATGAACTTGGTTACATCTAAATGTTGGTGAAGAGGGTCATTTGTAACGAAGCTTATTAACACAGTTGTTGGGAGTCTAGCAGAAAAGAAAGTTAAATTCTAGTGGAGGTCTAAGGCCAAATTTACATCGGCTGGTAAAAGTTTAGGGAAATATCACTTTGAAAGGCCATAACTGAAACATGTTTGTGTAAATATGAACAAATCTCGGTGAACTTTTTGGTCATTATGCATAGAAGGTCCCTTTTGTGAATTTGGGATAAAATGCAGCATCTCAGTTGCAGATGGAAACATCCCATATTGCTAATTATTAAATTCCCATATCACATATTATGTCATGTTATGGTCCTGGGTTTGAATCACGATATGATCAGTGTAAAGTTTTAGCTGTTTGAGGTTGTCAGAATTGTTACCACACTCGTCTCATATATTATTCGTATTATGATTTATTATTACTATCACCAATAGGATATAGCATATATGAAATATATCATTTTCTTGCCTCTGTGTTTTCATGGCAGAGAAATATACATTCACCCTGTTTGCTTTACTTGCAGTGCTCAGGGACCTCCTCAGGCTAAGAAGCACAAGTCTAATTCCTTGGAGGACTGTCCAAGCAAACTCCATGCGAGAACCATAGATTATGGCTTGGAAGAAACATTGGACTCTAATGAAGAAGAAGATTCAGTGAGAGCAGGAGATGGGGAATTAAAAAATTGGAAAAGACAGGAAGACGTAGAAGGGGATAAAAATAAGGAGAGTCGTAGAGAGAAGAGCAAAGACAATGGTGATAAAGGGAAGGGAGGAGATTGCATTGGAGTACATTGTGAGTTGATCTGGAAAATAGAACAATGTTCTCAGGGGAGCAAGGAGGGATTTCGTGAAAATATACGGGACGTGGAGTGGAAGGACAAGACAAAAGGTACAAAATAAACTTTTCTATCCTATTAGCTTGTTCTGTGATATCACTAGAAAAACTCTCCTGCAGTACTTCATTTTTATACAAGGTGTCCCAAAAGTCACTGCGCACTACAAACTCCTGTCTTCCCCTCTCAGTATATTCACCTGCACTGCGAAACACATGTTCCACCCAGAAAAACTCATGCATCAAGTGGCAAAACCACCGTAAAACCAAATCCACTTACTTCTCAAACACTACTGGCTTACAACAACGGAAAGGCATGCTGTGCTGCTGATGTAATACACACTTCAACCATCACGCAGGCCATTTCTACGTACATTATTAACAACTGGGCAGCTTTTAATGGTTTTATTGGAATTTGCAGAGGTACAAAGTGACTTTTGAGACATCCTGTACAGCCTTATAGCTGTCTTTTAAGTGGATTCCCTTATCAATCACAATTAACAAATTAATTAATGATGGATTTATCTAACATCCAGTGCTGTAATCTTTATAGTACTTTAATAGTACCATAATGTACCTTATGAGCGCTCACCTTGTGAATATTTCACCATGTGAACTCAGTTCCACTGTGGTATTTTTCTTTCTCTTCACATTTTCTTCTTACCTGTCCTTTCTGAATCCCCCTTCTGCCTGCTTAATATCAATTATTTATTTGATTTTCTGGCATTTTGCAGTCTTTGTTTCCTGATTTGAGTTTTTGTTTTCTTTTGTTTCCTGATGACTCCATCTTTGCTCTTTACTTCTTCTTGTTCCTTCTGATGACTCCAATGCACTCTTTGATATTCCATTACATTTGATTTTCATTGTCATGGATTCATTTCTTTCCCGAAGCCTTGTCATACCTGCAACTTTAAATGTTGTACTTTAACCAACACAAAGTACTGACGGTGTTCTGGTGGCGAAACAACTCGACACAAACAGGTTGTTGAGCTTGAAAACAAATTGTTTTTGTCAATGACTTGACACACAAGATTACTCAGAACATATCACCCTTTGTTTGGAATTACATAGACTCCAGACAGTAAGGTGTGAATTCTGAATTGCTGAAGCATCATTGAAAAAAAAGCAACACAAAAAATAGTATTTCACTATATTTGACATTTCTACTGTCGAAGATATATATTTTTTATTCAAATCAGGTGCAATTTTGTGACTTGCACTTTATATGTATATGTATATACATACGCTATCAGTCAAAAGTTTAGGTACACCCAACATTTTTTGATACTTTACTGTTTAATGTGTAAAATGAACATAAGATGTGAATCAAAGATATATCTGCTTATCTATTGATAATATATTGTACTTCAATGCATCTTTCTTGTGCGAAATGTTGATTTAAAGCAATTTTTGGAAATAGGTCGAAAAGTGCAATACTAAATCCAAACTGAAACGCAAAGTTAATGTTATTAACGTTTAATCTCAGGAGCAAAACCTCTTTACAAATACTCTGCTCTGTGTGGAATGAATGTTTGCGCTTAGTTTCTTCATCACATGCAATGTCTATTATTGGCAGGCGTTGCAAAAAATGTTTACAGAAAGGCCAGCCATACAATGTAATGAGTGTTTTTGTGTTTCAGATTGCATGAACATGGGTGCCAAAGCTCAGCTAATGCAAGAAAAAAGACAGGCAATTGTAGCTTTGAGAAAAGAAGGCCAATCCTTGAGACAAATTGCAAAAAAATGATGTGTCAGTAATGCAGTTGCTTGTGCCATTAAGCAACAACGAAAATGGTAAAAATGCAGATAGAAAACATTCTGGTCAACCAAGAATCACAACAGAATCGCAGAACGAGTAATCTGAGTCACCAGTCTGCGCAACAGATGTCTTACAGCCCCTGGAAATTAGAGCCCAGCTAAACAACTCCAGCATTGCAACTTTTTCAAGGCCTTCTTTTCTCAAAGTTACAATTGCCTTTCTTTTCTCAAAGAAAGATGCATTGCATATATATCTGAAAGAAATTGTCGCTGAAGATTATGTCATCAATGTTGATTCCTGCTTGATCAGTAATCCTATTGAAACACACACAGATTAAAAAAACCACCACGCACGCATGCACGCACACACACACACACACACACACACACACACACACACACACACACACACACACACACACACACACACACACACACACACACACACACACACACACACACAAAACAGAGTTTTATATATGATGAACAACAACCACACTTGTAACTATACCCGTATAGTGTTTCTTTCATTAAAACGAACCTTTCATCCGTACAGAATTGAAGACATTAAGATAATTGAACAGACTGAATGCATTTGCATTGAATGGATGTCACGTTAAGCAATCGTGCGTCCTGCACCACTGCCTCACACACACCTAGTAATTAATGTCAGTCATTTTGAAAGATGCCTGTGAAGGTTGATTCTGACATTATTTCATGTCCTCTATTTACATTATATCGTTGTGGAATACATATGGGCAAAAGGCAGCAATCTTCAATATAATTATTTCAATGAAAGGAAACCAAAAGATGCTAAAAATGCATAATGATGTCTGAGACATCCTGTCTGTGCCTCATCCACAAACAAACAACCTTACATAATGTGTGTTCAGTCCATAATGTAAATTCAAACTTTCTTACTGTTAAGTTGTTTGTAGAATTCTTCGCCAGATCCTTAACGATGCGATCTCTGTTTGCGATAATGCTTTCAATTGGTTTCATTTTGGGGAAAACCTTACTGCGTCCTCTAATATAACTCAGGGCAAAGGCTTTCAAGCTTCTGTTATAGCATATGATGATTAGAAAGAATAATAGAAAAGAAATACTCGTTACTATTTTTTTTATTAACAAATGCATATTTGACCAGATTATAATTCCATCGTTTGTTCTGCTGATTGCATAACTCATGATATGCAGGTATGATGCAGATGCAATGTCCCTGCTCATTAGAGCAAGAGTTTGGAGATTGTTTAGGGTACCGATGATAATCGCCTTCACTTTGTGAAAGACACCTTTAACATCCACCAGCAACCAATGATGGCAAACAGGTCCCCAATGTAACATTCCATCCAAGGGACAGTACATTTTTGGTGAAACTTGTGGCCCTTGAAGCACAAATCCAACACCTTTTTAGTATGGTTGAGAATCAAACCCAGACTACGCAGCTCAAAGGCAAGTGCGCCACTACCTCTCCACGTTTACAAGCTTTTATTAAGGAGGTATGCTGAGATTTCTGTCATAAAACAATAAAATGTAAGCATTATCACAAACATGCAGATATCGCATCAATACGCGTGCCAAATAATTATATGAGCAATTCTACAGTGAAAAAGTCCCATTTACCAGCCTTTCAAGTACTAAAAACAAACAAACAATGAAGCCTTCCAGCGAGTGAATGCTGATGAGATCCAATTTGCATTAAAAAGCACAAGAAAGGGGAAAACAATCTCTGGAGAAGATGAAGTTGTTATCGATGCAGTCAATGATGGTGGTGACATTGCTCTCATATAAATTAGCAAAACTATTTGCAAAATCTCAGGAAGATGAAAGAAAAATCACCCCAATTTGGAAATACTCAGACATGGTACGAATCCACAAAAAGTGAACAAGGTCGTCCTGAACAATTGCCATCCAATTAGCCTGCTCTACAATATATATATATATATATATCAATTATTGACAAAAGTTATCAATTATCGAATCGGAATTGAACTGGAGAGCAAAAACCCAAAGCTGGTTTTAGAAGCGAATACTCAACAATGGATCGCATTCATATAAGCAATTAGCTTCAGGAAAAATCAAAAGAATATAAATATCCTTTGTGTCTCACATTCATTAATTATGAAAAAGCCTTCAACAATGTGGAAACAAATGCACTCATACACCATCTTGCTGTAATCTCTCGACAAATCAAAATATCAAACAAATTATACAATGCTGGAAAAATGACCTTGAAAATGCACCAAAGTGGTGGAAAGACTAAGATTAAAAGAGACATTGGAGAAGGTGATACACTGTCTCTGAAATTTTTCACCTTGTGCCTATGATTGTCCCAATAGCTAAATTGTGAAAATATGGAATAAGTGTCGATGAAGAAAGACTCAAGTGCGTACAATTTGCATGCAGATTTAGACAACACAGTAGAGCTAAAATTCCTGATGGAAACCTAAATTCTGAGTGACAAAAGAAGAGACTATAAATAATAACATATCATATTGAAACAGCTGTGTAAGAAAGAAAGAAATTCAAAGTGATCCAGGTGCATCACTGCAGAAAGCGAAGAAAGTGGAAAATGGAATTTAGGCAAACACATAAAAATGGGCGCACATCTTTGGAAGTAAAGAGAGATATCCCCGAACAGGATTTAGAGAATGAAAGAAGTCATGAAAAACAAACTTCCTTTGTATCTTTAAAAGAGGTTTTACAATCAGTGTGTAATTTCAGCAACGGTCGGTACATTATGTGCTGCGACAAATAAATGTACAGACATAATAATGGAAAATGACCCGGGGAATGATAAATTCAATTTATTCTCACCTCGAGTGCATCGTTAGTGATCTTTAGGCTATGATTAAATGTCTATAATTATCTTGATTCATTCATTATTTGAGTACATATATGGTTAGGGTTAGGGTTAGGGTCAGGGTATACTACTATATAAAACAAGGTTCTTGTTTTATATAGTATGTTGTATATAGGCTCCTATAAGAGCTAACATATAGAATGCATAATAAAAAAGCTTGAACCAAATATCTAAATGCAGACACGCTTTATTGAGACTACTGAAGCGACTCCAATCATAAACTCCAGGTTAAAGGACAAGACTACTTTTCTCCACACATCAAACCTCTGAACGTGCCAGACTGACCAGTACAGAGTGCGCTCTCACCTGCCTTATCAGCATCCTTTTGTTCTTTCTACACCTACATCATTTGTACGTCCATATTTGGATTGCTCAACATATATGACATGCCTCCAGGTCTGATCTGCGAGAAAGCTCTTCCAAAGCAGAAAGCATTATTTGCATTTTATCGCATGTAAGTGACAAACTCTATTCCGCAAGGCATTTCTAAAGCAGACACCTTTGTGCAATAGGTCCAGAAGGTGAAACGGAGCTTCTCAGAATGCCAACGCCAAGGGGCAACAGTCATGATAACAGCGCTAGTTATCAAGAACTCATCGCCAAATCCTTGTTAAATCTCGGTGAGTACCTTTATCAATAACATTTGTGAATCAACTCTGCTTGGAGATATTTTTTTTTGTATACAAGATCGAGGCTCATGTAAGAGCTAACATTAATCACAAAAAAACAAAAATGGACACATAAGACGAAATAAAGGGAGCGGGAGACAAGATGGGGAGAGAGGGGGAAGCACATAAGTACAACATTTGAGAGCAGGGACATCGTGAGATCTGTGGGAGGTAGAGAGAAATTAATTTCTACAGTGAAACATGCAGAGTTTCACCTTCTGAATATATCAAATATATTCACTGTAACCACGTTTAGCATATCAGGTGAGATATAACAATAGTTCAAACACAAATTCAACTGTTTATGCACAACATAATCCTACTAATAAGCTGTATAAGTAATTCAAGATGGATGGACGGAAGTGATATGGACACACCTGATATGCTAAAGGTGGATGCGTTAAGGACACACCCTGTATTGTACGTGATTTTTACCGTGCACTCATAGTGTAAATCCGGGTGAAGCAATTGGATCGCTCCGTCTGTCTGTCAGTCTATGATCAAGTAACTAGTTAATTTCAGTTGAATCTTATATTTTGAACATTGAAGAACACGAATTGTAACACTAAATATAACCACCCATTTGTCTCCTGTGCAATACGAGAGCCTATACCTTCATCATAATTACCACAGTGCATTTGCGGATTTCATTTAAGCTGCACCTTCTCAGAGGTTCCACCAAGACATCGCTAAATATGTGGAGAACTCGCGAATTAAATTGTGAAAATCCTGCAAGAAATCGTTGCGCAATAAATAATAATAATATTGGACAATCTGGCTATTCCGAGATGTATTCTGGTACATTCTGCCCACGCTGGCAATGTCATTACCATGACAGATACTGACACAATATAGATTACAGGAAAGGGTTGCCACGTTTAATACAGCAACATATCTGTAACACCTCATTAGACATAATACAGCCAGAAGTGATAAAAAAAGTCCTGAAATAGCAAACTCTACCATAAAACCAGATAAAATTGAACCCTTAGCAGATCCGGTGGCATTTGCTCTGAGTCTAGAAAGTTGGTGGATCAAACCCAGGCCAAGTCATACTTTAACTTTAAAAAAAATGGAACATGATGCTTCCGCTTGCCTGACACTCAGCATTTAAAAGGATAGAGTACGGACAAACAACCATAGATTGGCAATCATTGTGCAGGCCTGATGAGTGCCTTATGGCCTCCTCCTGTGTTTAAGTTCCTTGCGAGGGAAATCATGTTATTATTAATTACAGTTCACTATCGTCGTTCTCATCGTCCATGATTTGTGATTTGTTTGTGGTAAATATATGTTGCCTCCACAGCTTTCTTCCAAAGATATTTTAATCCTTCATAACACGAGCATTGCTGGTAATTGGTTGGAAGCACTAAACATGCGAGTGTTTATTGAGACGGACAAGGCCTCGACTTTGCGCCTTTCTACCTGGACTGGCTGTACAGCCGCTCTACTGCGGATTGGAAGTCGGGCAACATCAGCAGGATGTTTATGATGACAAGCAACCTCATTTTCATTCAGTTCACAAGATGGCGAACATACAGAGCATTTGTCACCACATAAAATGGGAGGGGGAGGAGGGACTTTGCTGTTTGTTTGCCTGTCGTGGCAAAAAAACTTAAGATCTTTGGAGGAAATCATGAGACAGTGACCTTATTCTGAATTTTGGCACAGGTTGGGAGAATTCAAACCGATGCATTCCTTGCATAAAGTTTTGATGACATCCTGAGACTCTATTTCTGTAAAATCAATAAACATGTACGATAACAAACTTCTGGATATACTTGGAAAAATATCTAAAAAAAAGTAATGGCACATTTAACAATAACGGCACTCGGTAGAGAGCATACCTCCGCCAGACTGAACAGTTTACATTTTGTAACCCACTGATAGGCTGGATCTGGATTCCGACCTGAACCAAAATCTAATCGGTTTGTTCTTGCCACCTAACCAACCAATCCACCTAGTTTGATTAGAACTCGTCCACAACTTTTTGAAATACCGTGCTATATATTATATTTGGCCCTAACTCTCAATGGTGAAAAATCAATAAGAAAAATTTTTTTTCTCCGATTCGTATCCAGATTCCGAATATTTACCAAAATCGAATCGATTCGTCCTTGTCACACACTCAACTAGTCCACCAAGTTTCGTCCGAATCCGTGCAGAACTTTTTGAGATATCGTGATATACGAGTATATAGGTTTTGGCGCAATAACTCGATGGTGAAGAATCACTTTAAACGAAGAATCACTTATATATATATATATATATATATATATATATATATATATATATATATATATATATATATATATATACAGACTTGGCATTTAATATGGAATATCTTTTTTGTGGGGGTGAACTTACTTTTCAAGATGATTTAGAACCAAAAGTTCATTGGAATTATGTTGAAATTATTGCAGATTTTGTTAATGTGACCTTTAAAAGAAACAAAAACCACATTTGACATTTCGAAGCAAATACATTGATCCTTGAAAGTGATGTAAACTGATATCGAATTCAATTCATGGACAGTACTGTGTTAAACTTCTGTACGTTTTCCAGAAGTATCTCTTTATTTTACACATGAGCCAAATTTTTTTCAACAAAAACAAAAGTTAAATCATGACTGGGATTACGGACAGTAAAATTACAGTTCAGTACTTCGTGTAACCCCCACGAGCATGCAGGAGGGCACGTACACGTCGAGGCATGCTGTTCACGAGATTTGCCAAGGTTTGGACAGGAATCGCTTGCCATGCAGTGACAATAGCCTGCTGCAATTCACGCACAGTGGTGGGCTGCTGGACCAAGTTGTCGATTTAATGCGTTAATTCTGCCCACAAGTTCTCTATCGGATTCATATCCGGGGACATGGCAGGCCACTCCATATGCTCGACACCACGGTCAACAAGAAAGTGTTGGATCATGCGAGCACGATGAGGCCGTGCATTGTCATCTTGGAAGACAAAGTTTCCTCGAAAGGCTGCACGAGCAATTGGAAGCAAAATGTTTCTTCCAGAATGGCCCTGTACTTGAACTGGTTCAGGTTTCCATTCAGAACAACCAGGTCAGTTTTGCCCCCTGCATGAAAAGCAGCCCAAACGGTCACCCCACCACCTCCAGCTTGGAATATTGGCACTATACAATCTTCGTTGTCGGCTTCATGCACTTGTCTGCATACTCGGACGCGGCCATCTTGACGATAGACCAGAAATCTAGACTCGTCACTGAAGGTCACGTGATTCCAGTGTCCTGGCTGCCATTGACGGTGCTCTCTGGCCCATTGCAATCGGCGCTTGCTGTGTTGTCTGGTCAGGCGTGGCTTTCTCAGGGGACACCTGGCACGATAGCCTGCTTGAACCAGTCGTTGGTTGACTAGCCTTCTGGATACAGGCACATTTGTCAGTTGCTGCCACTCAGCCCTAAGCCGATTAGCTGACTTGGTACGGCCATTGCAGACTAACCGGTGCAGCTGGCGATCATCTCTCCTTGTGATTCTGCGGGGACGTCCTGGCCTCGGTATTGGAGTCGGGACACCCCTCTGAGCATTTCGTTTCAGGATCTTTGACACCTGACCTTGAGTGATGCCATAATGCCAAGCAATAGCATGCTGTTTCATGCCGGAATTTCGTAAAGCCACCACTCCATGACAAACAGCATTGTCAAGTTGACGGACCATCTCCAGAGGAAGCGGCAATAACTTTTGTAGACGTGCAGCAGTTGTTTTCCACTAATACAGAACCAACCACCCTCATATACCCGATTGTGAAGCCAATCGTCAAATGTACCTGTCCTTACATTTTGTCATGCCACCTGTGATATTATCCTGTTATTGACTTCTTGCTGTGAAAGACAATCATTGACATGGTTCTTTTGACAAAGAAATCACCGAAGCGTAAAATAAACTCACTAGATTTATATACTGAGTTCAGAGAGTAAACCCAAGTCAAGAAAAAAAAAAAATTCCATATTAAATGCCAAGTCTGTATATATATATATATATATATATATATACAGTATATGTTTTGACCCAATCACTCAATGTTGAAGATCCAGATTAGGATCTTCACCAAAATCGAATCAATTCGTCGGTGTGTGTGAACACTCAACGTGTGGTGAAAACATACAAACAGACAGATAGTGGTGAAAACAACCTCCTCTCACCTTCGGTGTGGAAGGTAACAAGCATACGAGGAAGTTAATGATGCGAGAAAGTACCATGTTTGTAAGGTGCCAACGAATACTTAGTTGCTCGAACATTTTGAACATCTATTGTAGGAAAAGTTTTGTATTTATACATTTTAAATTTGTTGTCTTCAACTTAGAGTAAAGCGGGATAAGATGTTTCTGGCACAAATGGTGGGGAAAGATGCCCTCCCCTTGTTTAGATTCTCCTTGCAAAAAGTTTGCGCTAGAGAGCTCTCTGGCAGACGATGGAGCCGACAAATCCAAATGATAATGTTCAGTATGCTAAACAATAGGACCGAGTAAAATGTGTGCCATATTTAGGTAGAGGAATGGAGGGAGGGAGAAAGTTCCGCAGCTTTGCCGACAGGAACATCTTTGCTCGAGTCCTTATCTGATGAGGTATTATTATTATTACAAGTGAAGTGAAACTTAAGTTATTAGGCAAATTTATTAATTATCTGAGTCATTAATTTGTTTGTTCTTTCACTTTAGCTGCCCACACCTTAGGAGGACATGCTAGACGATACAAGCTAACGATGTATAATATGCCATTGGAGCTGATGACCTCTGGTGGCTCCATGGAGTTTAGTTTGGCAAAAACGGTATACCTAAGGAACATTTAACTCGGTGAAAAATTCGCCCTAACATGGTATATTCATGTGCCCCTTATCAATAGGGAAAATTGCCGAAACCACAGCAGATCTGGGATCTCCCTCGCCTCCTGCATCTCCTCAACTTGCAACCCAACTCAATGACAGTGGTATCCAGCTTTCAGAAGCAGAGACTGATGATAACATTGAGAGTATCTGCCCAGTGGTGTGTGGTGGTGGTGGCGATGAGAAGAGATCCACTTCGATCAGGCCTGCAGGAAAAGCCTTAGAGGAACCACGGACATGTTTAGGTCTGTATCAGAACACACCCTCTGGTTTAATGACTTATCACAAAACTTTAGTATCTCTGACTACTACATTCACCCTAATCCAAATGAACTTCCTACTCTATTGTTTAAGCAGATTCCAAAGTCAAATCAAGTCAAAGTGTACTTTAACTAACATCCAATGAAATTTCAATTTTTTTTAATACTGCTGGACACCATTAGTATACACTTAGGGAGAATGAAAAAGTCCCAGGATACATTTGACACGTTACATCAATACCTTGGACAATACATAATATGAGAGTAGAAACATCGACGTCTGCAAATTGAAACAGCGCTTGGTAATCAGAAAACATGAGCAAGAAGTTTGAGAATCAAATTAAACTGCACAGTTGAATTCACCACGAAGAGCCTGGTATTGGCTTAGCGGTTAGGGTACTGGCTTGGGATCCTAGGATCCTGAGTTCAAATCCTGGTCTATCGCTGAATTAACGCCAGGGGGGTTGACTCAGCCTGTTTATCCTTCTGAGCTCGGCAAATTGAGTACCAGCTTGCTGGGATGAATGATCCTGGTGTGTACCCGGATTTAGAATAGGTATCCCTGTGCATCTAAGGGTTGGCGTCAGGAACGGCATCCGGCCATAAAAAAACACTGCCTCAAACAGGGAACCATGATTGTCATGGGGCCCGCAAGGCCAACTCCCGCTATAGCGGGGAAAAATGGCCCTAAAACGGTCATTCATTCATTCAGTTGAATTCACCACTAAGCCGTGTCTCAGACTTCATTTCGGTCTCTTATATGAATCACGACTAACTTTCTATCCACCATTTAATAATGAATGCTGTAACTCATGAATGACATAACGAAATATTGGTATTAAGCAAATTATTAATTTGGGTTTCTGATGTTCTTCTTTGAGCACCGATCTCATGATCCCATGTCCCTCCATTAAATTCCTATAGAGTATAGACCATGTAGATTTTATTTTAAAAGTGCCGATCTGAGATATAGCAGTTTGGTGTTAGGGTTGGTAAGGCCTTGTTGTGTATTGTCTTCAGTTTGGTGGATTTGATTCCCTTGGCTGCTCATTGGGAGGTTTCCAGACCCTTCGACAGAGTGTGTCGAAGTCTTCATTGTGAAAACGTTCATGATTGTTGTGAACGTCTTAATGCTTTGACCAGAGTATTGGATCGGCCTCAATCAGCACCTCCATTCTAGAATGTTCCAGGGCATGCAAACCTGCCACAAAATGTAGAGCAGGCGGGTTACCTGCCTTCCTGATGGTCATTGGGGTGAACTTTTGGGTTTTATAAATTAACAATTTTTTGGAACATGTTCATTTTCTGCAGAGGAGAATCATTTCTAAATGATACGAACCCAAAAACCTTGTGGTGCCAGTCTTGGCCAACTACCGGTACACCACCGCACGCAACTATATAATTATTCTGTATGTCATATTGTATTTTATCGATAAGTACATTTACATTTCTTTATATCATTGTACTGTCTGCAATCCACATACAAAGTCTTTTATGAGCAAAGACATCGTAGTTAATCTACGCGCTCTACAATGACTTTGGTCCAGTTCAAACTTAAACCACTCAGGTATTTCACTATAAGAAAGTCACGTGAATGTAAATGTGTGTTCCACGTGTAGTGAAGACTGAAGTTTGTCCTGAAGAACCATGCTACAAGACCTATTTTGCTGTCGGTGAACAAGAGACAACCAGAGAGATAGACAGAAGAACGACAACCAAACACCTCTGTGATTCTTCGGTATGATTATCCTTACATGTAACTATTAATTCATTCACTATAACCATCGTTATCTTTGTGCTGTTTAACAACAATAATATTGCACCCTATGTGCAGTCCAGTTGTCTAATGGCTAATGTCATGACCTAAGGGGAGTGGGGGGGGGGGGGGGGGGGGAGTATAGCTCTACATGTCTAATGTCTAACGTTAGACAATTCTATAGTCTATCACCATGATCAAAAATGGAGGAAGATGTAAAGAATGGACACCTTTTTGCACCTGTAAAGAAAGTTATGTAAAGCATAATTTTGATTTAATTCCACAATTCTATGGTGCACAGGTTGAAAGGCAAGACAAGTGGTGTGAATCTGGGGATGGCTGGGCAAGCCGGTCCTTAGTGCCCCTTGCTGACGACGAGGCTACGTGCCTCAGCAGCCTTGAGTGTCTGAGGAACCAGTGCTATGATCTGGCGCTTTCACTGGGAAGTGAAGTGGTGTCCGACCGAGAGACAAGGCCGAGATTGCTGCCTGACACCAAATCGGCAGGAATGGATTTACTTCAAGAGTCCAGGTCAGATATGAGGGAAATTTTTGAGAGAGATAAGCAAAGCCTGATGGTAAGGCAGCCATCTGGAGAAATCCATCGATCCATGGCAAGAACTCAGAGAATGACTGAACGACTGGTTCTGGGGAATTCACAGTCACAAGTAAGAGGAAAGGGTGTGGAGCAAAGCAGGTGTACGCTAGGTGGAAAAGCAGGCCGTGAACTCGAGAGTTCAAGTTCCTCCTCCTTTGATGACAATGAAGATTATGATGAGTCAGAAGGATCTCATGATTGTGAATCTTATGATGCAAGCAAGGGCAATATGTCGGTTCTTGAAGCAGCAGTTGCACTTGAGACAGAAAGAGCGAGGTTCTTGAGGGAGCGAACACTCGGCATTGGGCAAGCGAGTCGCCTGCTGGCGGACGTGTCTACCAGCCACCATGAAGCAAAGGAGAGAAGGACCTTTTCCTCTGGAGGCCCGAGTAGGAAACCAAGCTATCACAAAGGTATTAATTGTTATTATTATTATTATTATTATTATTAATAGAATTATTATAATTAGATGTACCATTATGTAAATACACCTGGTGTTGGCCAAATGGTTAGGGCAGCGGGCTTGGGATCCTAAGGTCCTGAGTTTGAATCCTGTTCAGCTGTTGAATTAATACCAGGTGTGGTTGACTCAGCCTGTCATCCTTCTGAGGTCAGCGAAATGAGTACCAGGGTACTGGGTCCTCTCTCAAGGAGGTTGGTGGCAGGATTTGCACTCCGGCCGCCGTAAACACCTCATTCTGTAGCGCACACAGTGGTGTGTGTAGGGATGGTGCTGAGGAGACGCAGCGACGTGCTTATCCAGCATACGCTCAAATATATATATATATATATATATATATATATATATATATATATATATATTGCGAATATAAATGTATACCTAAAAGACAAAAATATCACCCCATTAAATACGATAAAGGAAACATGCCAGACTTTGAGGTGTGTGGGTGTGCATGCATGCATGTGTGTGTGTGGATGTGGGTGTGCATGCAAGTGTGTGTGTGCGTCTAATATATGACATTGGGTTGAGCATTTTACCTCTGACTAATAACTCCACAGCTATCCTACCTGTCAGGCCATGTTCAGATGTACATATTGTACTCACATTTGAATTGTCTCGTCGAGGTTCGATTCTCGACTATGTTATAAAATGCCACCCTTGTACTTTGCAGACATAAATAAACGTGCCTCCTCTGGATGGGACATTAACCTAAGCTAAATATCCCGTTTGCTTATATCACCTGGTGGACATTAAATATCCCACGGTGTCTTTCGATGAAGAATAGGCAAGTTATCGCCGGTATCCTGCTACCTGCCCCAGCCCTATGGGGATGATTGTGCGGGGTTTGAAAATAACATTTTAAATATCACAACATCACAAGGTGCCGAGTCAGATTCGAAGTTCCTGTCATAACCTACAAGGGGCACTGCATCATTGGCATATACTCCCAGAGATGATGTGACTGACAGACCCATGCTGCACATACTCAAACAAACGAACCAACACCTCTGTGTCATTTAAGTGAATTAGACAAAAATAACGGGTTTCTACATGTACATTGTTTTTTTTTTAACATGACAGACATGCGGCTTGAGAAGAAGGAAAGCAAGTGTCCAACGCCTGGCTGTGATGGCGTCGGCCACGTTACAGGGTTGTATCCCCACCACCGCAGTCTCTCCGGCTGTCCGCACAAAGACCGGGTTCCTCCAGAAAGCAAGTTTCCTTTGTTTTCTTCACCGTTTCTGCCATTTCGTTATCTCAATAGAGGTATATTGTATTGTGAGATTTAAGTCTCCCCCCCACCCCCCACCCCACACCCCAACTCCCACAATTATCCAGGCTGCTGGATCCCTATGGGGATGATTGTGGGGTGGAATGAAAATAACAGTAGTTGAATTTTCTTGGTACATCCTTTCTTCCATACTGCTTGTCAGGGGATTTGAAGTTAAATCAGCTAAACTATGAAAATAATAGCAGAAATCTGTGTTATCTATTTAGTTATTTATTTATTATTTTTATTATCATTATTGTTTCAGTTTGCAGTGTCCTCTTGGGAACTTTTTTTGAATCAACTTTTTATGGCCCATCCTATGTTTCCCAGAAAATATTGAGCCAACCATCCATGAGGTATGGACTGGCACGCGTAGGCCAGACCATCCTTTTAAACCGATTATACAATCTCTGAAGGTCATTATTTAGCCATCTGGATTTTTTTCCTTGATAATCCTAAAGCTGTACCCTCATCCTCCGGAAGTATGTCATTTTTCCTGAAGCTTTGCAACTTCCTCAATTAAATGTCGTGTGAAGCGAGAAAAAAAATGACTTGGTGACGTTATCGCCCCAAATCTCAGATTAGTTTAAAGATTCCTGACCTGAAGAATGGATGGTACACCATGAGCTTTTGGAGATATATTATGAGTTTCGAGCCACCCCTCCACCCCCGGGTCCACCTGCTGGAGCCCAATGGGGATGATTGTGCGGGGAATGAAAATAACATTTTAAATATCACATCAACATCACAAGGTGCCATCAGCAAGACATGAATTAATGATAGCTTGATCAACATGCCTCGTTTTTGTCTTCCTTTCATCCTTTGTCTATTTTTCCTTTCTTTGGCTTGCGAGTAAAGGGATTGAGAGCCTGTTAATGAGTGTGTGCCAGTTCCTTCAGCTGTCACATCTTTTACTTTTCATCTTTTTAATTATCGTCCGCTTTGTTCTAGAAAGCGATGCTCCTTGTTTTTTGTGCCATGAATTGTAATTTTAAAAATAATTATCCCATTGTGTGTGAACAACCTTTTTGCAAAAGGCAGCTTAAAATATGTGCAATCATTATGTTTTAATTTAACTTCTGGCGGATGTTGGAGTACCTTAAACCCTGCGTACAATTGAATCCTTTGTCACCTACAAGATGCATACAGGTAACGATATAAGGATAGCTGGATTAACTTCAGCAAATAAAAGTGCAACATATTAATAAAAAATAACCCCATTGAGGTAGTGGTTCAAGAAAGGTCACTGCAGACCCGAGTGGGTAAGCATCAAAAATTGAACCGTTTTGATTCATCAGATGCTGGTTTAAAATATTCGATCGTATTTGTGTGTTTGATCACCGACATGGGCTCAAATAACTTCAAAACATTTGCACTCACTTGCGCAAGCCACAGGAAGGATCCATGATGTCCTCTATGGTGTATGGCCTATAGTCTCTGATCATTGATCACCCAAAAGGAAAAAAAAACGTTATTACGTAGTAAACCAGAAGGGCACTCGGTAGAGCGTATACCTCCGCCAGGCTGAACAGTACCGTCGGATAGTGGATGCGGCGACGCGCTGCTCTGGCGCATGCTCCCATACCTGACCTGATAGGCCAGATCTGGATTCGGACCTGAACCAAAATCGAATCGGCTTGTTCTTGTCACCAAACCAACACTTTCACCAAGTTTTGTCATGACTCGTCCACAACTTTTTGAGATATCCTGTTCACAGACAGACCGGCAGGGGTGAAAACATAACCTCCGCCCACCTTCGGTGGCAGGTAATAAACGAATCTCCCACTCTGTGGCCATCCTGTACAATTATCTAACAGTTAACCATGATGATTATTTACAAAAAAATAAAGTATTACTAGTTTAATGAGAAAGCGTAGGTGATGTGATTATTATGTTTTTGTAGCAATAATGAGAAAAATAAATCCACGGCTATTATTGGGGAATCGACTCAAGGTTATATTGACCAGCACTGACAAAGGCTATTAATCAATGAATTTAATAGAAGAGAAGTTTACAGTAAAGTAACTGCAGTTGAATTATATCATAACCTGTTACAAAATAAAACAATACAAAATTTGCAGAAAAAATAAATGCACTTGGACTGTCCTTCATGATGATCAGTTACCCCATCCAACCCCACAAGAGGTTGGGAATAATAAGAGCTGCTGAAGAAGTTGTAGTAGTTGTGGTGGTAGTTGTAGTAGTACACAATGGTCACATAAAAAAATTCAATCTCTAATTACTTGAAATGACTTATAAAAGTTATTTTATTACTAGATACAAATAGTCTTATATAGAAGAGCAAAACCCATGGCGTATCTCAGTGAGCTTCTCGTTTGGAGAACTTTCTGAACGCCTCTTGTACTTCCGCCAAAGTTAAGCAATAATACCTAACAGATTCCTTAAATATTCAATGAAAAAGTACGACAGCATAATTTTATTTATTCCTCATTTTAACCACAGTCCTGGCTATGCACGAGAACGTACTAAAGTGTCCAACTCCAGGCTGCACGGGAAAGGGTCACGTGAACAGCAACCGTAACTCTCACCGCAGGTAAGCACATTTAAAGGATGGAATTCTTACTCACAATTATTTCATTATGATGTCACGTTCCTCTTAAATTTCCTAATTGAAAAAAACCTCAAAAACATTGGAGCGCATATTCACTTACTGAGATGAATCAGACATCGAAGCAGATGACAGAATTGACTTGTTGAATCGTTTGGTAATTATTGTATTGATTTGTTACTTAATCGCTTCCTTGTAAGTTCACAGTGTAAAAATGAAAGAAGAATGAAAGAAGAAGAAGAATTTAACAAATGATATTCAGAAATGGTGTTAAAAATAATTATTTCATGATGATTGCTGTGAAGCAATTTCAGGAGATAAAATGGTTTGGCCTCTCGTCATCGATACCACAAGAGAGATGTCTGTCTGTCTGTCTGTCTGTCTGTCTGTGTGTGGCGCCATTGCTCTCAGAGATGACCAAATGCATCTTCGTCAACTTTCAAAGGTGCATCAGTGAGTGCTGGAGATTGTTTTTCGGAAAAAAACAAATTTATAAAAACAAAATTTGATTTCTTCAAAATGCCAATAGGATTAGAACAGCACTGGGCAATGCCGGGTACCCCTACTAGTGGTTAATATACGATTCCCTGCAAGTTATTTTGTATACATAGTCGAGGCTCATCGGAGAGCTAGCTCACTGAATGGATCAGGATGGAACAGACTAAAACAGGATGCAAAACATGCATGAATGGAGAAGGAGACGCCAAGGAGGGAAAACGGAAAAATTAGGAGGAGTTTGGGTCGGGTTAATGAGGGTAGAAAAAAAAATCATGGTTTTGGATTGTGGACGATCTGACATGGTGGTGAACAGCTGTCTCAAAGACCTGGAGGGAAGAATGAGATTGAAGAGGATGTTGAAGTTGATTCCACAGGTGGGAAAATGAGGAACGGAGAGAAGAATGAGATTGAAGAGGATGTTGAAGTTGATTCCACAGGTGGGAAAATGAGGAATGAGTCAAAATGAGTGGAGGTGAGGAGTGATCGAGGATTTAGGTAGTTTTACCAGAATGGGGACTGTGTGAGCCATGCAGAAACCTGGGGGGTGGGAGGGGTGCGGAGGGGGGAAAGGTTCAAGGAGGACAAAGCATGGAAAGAGCAGAGTGTGCAAGACCAGAGAGGAGGTGGTAGAAGACAAACTACAGACCTGTCAGCAATGGCGAAGTGATAAACCCATAGATGCAGCTTCACTTCAGCGCATCAAGTTGGGCTAGGTGTGAGAGGGCAGCCAGCCTAGAGGGGGAAGCAGCACTTCATCAGGCTGTAGATGAAGGCATTGAAAGTGGATAGGTATTCAGGTGTGCCAAGGCAGGACTTTGTACGACGGAGGATAGCGAGTCGGCGGCTGGCTTTGGAGGAAAACTTTGAAGTGTGGTTTGCCCGAGAACAATCATGGCTGATAGTGAGATGCAAAAGTTTGAATGACTGCACTTCCTCAAGAGGATGGTTAAGAACATAGACGGTGGAGGGGGGGGGGGGGGGGGAGGGAGTGGTGAGGGAGCATAGGTTTTGTCAGATGGACCTTTTGGAGAGAGTGAGAGTGTGACATTTGTCAGGATTGAAAAGCATGTTCCAAGTGTTTGACAACCTTGTGATTTTTTTCCAACGTCTGAAGAGAGGGAAGAAGCTGCTGCCTTCCTGTCTGAAGGATGTGAGATCTCAGAGCAGAAGGTGTAGTCATCAGCAGATAGATAAGAAGGATTTTTCAGAGAGTCAGAGAGATCATTGATGAAGATCAGGAATAGAACTGGGCCCAGAACACTGCCTTGGGATACTCAAAACCTCGACAGGGAGGTGAGATGAAAGGATTCGATTGAGTGTCACATGTTAGCTACGAGAGTAGAGGAAGTCAGTAAGCCATGTGTGGAGACGGCCTTGGATGCCATTGGCAGACAGTTTGGAGAGTAAGGCGGGATGGGAGACTATCAAAAGCACAGCATGTCCAGAGAAATGGCCCTGATCTCATGCCTGGACTGAGGAGGACTTCCATCCATTGTTTGGAGTGCAGAAGCAGCATTTCCAACGTGGAGTTGTATGGACTGAAACCAAATTGGTGATCTGAGATGAGGTTGTTTGAGAAAAAGAAAGTTTGAGCAGGTCTAGGTATGCTTTTTGAACTGCAGAGTCACCTCTCGGCAGGAAACCCAGGACAGTAAAGCAAATTCATTAAAGCATCAGCACAAACACAGCAATGAATGAATGAATGATCGTTTTAAGGCCATTTTCCCCGCTAGAGCGGGGGTTACCATTCCCCAAAGTGGAGCAATACATTCCCCAAACTCTCTGACATACTACCTGTGTTGGGGCATTATTTTCATCAGGTAGACCTAAGAGTCCGCATTTACTTATTTTCAATTTGAGGTTTCGTCATCAAATTTTCAACAAACCTTTATAATGAGAATATGGCGAACACTAATTAATAAATTGTACATTTTTTTTCAATCTGTTAGTTTAATCAAGTTTAGGTTGAGTACGTCAAGTTTAGTGCTTTCTAGTTCGTTCTTGTTTCCTTTTCTTCAGCTTGTCTGGATGTCCCATAGCAGCTGCTGCTAAACTAGCTAAGTCCCAAGAGAAGCACCACGAGGTATCGGACACACCAAAAGGGAGCCAATCATCTGACCGCGTACTGAGGTATGTTTGCCAATCATTGGTGATTAATATGTAGCTATGCATCCATTACAGAAACAAATATTTATGTAAATAATATGACTTCTTAATTCTCCAAAAGGCCTCTAGAAACAAATGAAAGACGTCTGTGGTACTTGTAATGATGGAGTATTGTGGGTTGGGAGGTAGGCCCAACCGCCACCGCCCTCCCCTCTTCCTAAATATCATCCTCCATCTTGGTTATGCATTTGGTATTCCGATATATTAATTAACATTTAAGAGTTGCTCAATGATGTTGAAGCTCCACCCTGTGGCTAGCATTATATCTGCATATCATGAATATGGTGAACCATTCTTGGTAGCATCCCACCTCGTGGAGTGCAATCTTTCACACCTGGAACCGAGCATCATGCAAGATGGATGATCAAGGCATTATATGCTCTCAATATCTGGATTTTGAGGAGATAGATCAAGCTCATTGGCCATGTGGAAAGAGGACTCCATGATATGTGCACAATTTTGTTCAGTTTACCTGAGGACAGGGTCCACTGTTGTTCATGTCATTTCTGCTTCATGCAATGACTAACTACCGACAGCATGTTGTTAAGTATGAGAAGGTGAATTACCATCCCTGGTCACTCCCCACCCCCCCCCCCCCCCCCAGATACTCAAACCTATTTCTCTGTTTGATCTCCTTCTCCTCTAACCTGATATTCATTTATTTTCTCTGCTGCCCAACCCATATCACCTCAGTCTTCTCCACACTCATCTTCAGCCCATATTTCTCAAATGCATCTTTGCACTCCCCAGTACTTTCTGCATCGCCCACCTATTCTCCACCACAACAACCAGATAGTCTGCATGCAACATCCTCCCCATACTACCACTGCCTACCAACTCCATCACCATGATAAACAGGAGTGGGCTGAGAGGGTTTCCCTGCCTCAAACCGATGTTCACACTGAACTCCTCAGAAATCCTATGACCAACCAAAACTCTTCCCTTCATTCCCTTTGTACATCTCTTCCACCAACCTAACTTCTGCTTCTGGCACTCCCATCCAGGAGGGAGACGAGTTTGGCGGGGTGGGGGAGGAGGCATCCACCGTATCTGGATGAAAAGCTCATTGGTTTGGCACTCTTTGATTCAGCTGTATCCACAGAGATAAAACGAGCAATGGTAAAGGCACGAAATGAAAAGGAAGGCATGGATAAACATACAAAGTAAATCCAGCTGAATATCACGTCTGAGGGCATGTGAATTTAAGGTTTTGTCACTAAAACACACTGGACTCTTCAGGTGCCTCAAAATTCCAAATGTTTTTTTTTTGGGGGATTCTGACCCCAAGTCATTGGAGTGCAGAGAGGATTACAGGGAGACACTACAGATAGTTGAACCCTTAAACCACCCTTAAAGGTGGTAAATGGCAATTCTGAAAGAAGTGTGGCCCTTATTGAGGATTATAATGCCATTATAACAATAAAAATAACAGAAACAATTCCTCTTTCAAGGACCATGGAAGCTGCTTCTCCAAAAGCAAAAAGGAAACATCTCAATGCAAAAGTGACTAACCCAGGCCATTGCAGTCCATAACTTCCACTTCATTGAGCAACCTCTAAATATGGACCAAATTGATGAAATTTGACATGCGATGTTTTTTTTGACATTGGAACAAAATTAAGGGGGTAACAGCTTTAGAATTGTTAAATTGTAATTTTACCTGCGAATAAGAAACATAAAATTATATACAAGGCATTTCTACCCGTCGCTTTGCTGACGAATTTAATTAAAAGACGCCATTTTGTATTTCACAAATATTTTACTCTATTCACTCTTTAATTTGCCCGAGGTCATCTTCCATCTGCTTGGAAGACCCACACTTGGAAGTCCACTTGGAAGTCCACACTCCCTCCCACACTTCTCCCTGCTCTCAAATGTTGTGTTTGTGTGCTTCCCCTTCTCTCCCCATCTTGTCTTCCGCTCCCTCTTTTTATATATTTTGTTTGTCTGGTTGATTTGTTTGTGAAATAAATGTTAGCTCTTTCACGAGCCTCGATTCAGTATACAAAAGTCAGCGAACATCCCGTTTGTCAACCATCCTTACTGCTTATATGTATATGGTACGAGCACAAATGACTTCCGTTTTGCTGCAAAGCTCAGTGTTGGATACCTTGGTTTGAATCTCCAATTAAAATTAACTAGGGCATGCCCGTACTATATATAAGCTAGGACGTGCCCGTACGTGGGTGCCCGTTCCTTGCCAAAAAAATAAAATAAAATAAATTTGTGTAGGGGTGTGTGTGTGTAAACATCCTAGGGCGTGCCCGTACGTGGGTGCAAAAAAACATGCGTGCAAACAACAACAACAAAAAAAAACTTTGAAACCACGTGGCAGTAACGACCACAGAACCCCCCCCCTCTATTTACATGAATGGTTTGGTCCATTCGCAACGACCACAGAACCCCCCCCTCTATTTACATGAAATGGTTTGGTCCAAAGCGAACGGCTTGCGGTGTTTGGTAAAGAAATCGCCATAGCTCGGTAAGTACTTGTCCGATTAATTTCAAACCTTGAAAAGGCACATCCTCGGGTCCCCAGCAATATACCTGGCAAGTTTAAAGTATATCGGACCGGTAGTTGTCGAGAAACAGCGGTCACAGACAAACACACATACACACATACAAACACACATACACACATACACACAGAGATTAATGGAATTATAGATAGATGAAATGAGACATTTTGAAAATTTTGAATTATTCTTACTCAGATTTGAACATCAGCATAATGCATATTGTTAAGTTATTTCAACTTTCTTTATGTAAAAAGATGATGATTTGTAATATTGGCTACCACCGGGTAGCTATCACTGGGTATTTGTAATATTGGCTACCATATGATACCACCTTGAACTTGAAAATTGGCTACCACCTTGAACCTCCTCTCCCAGATATGCTACACAGACAGAAACAATGGTTGGGGTACCCTGAGGCAACAGGGCAAAGTTTGCTTGGATTTGTTTCAGTAGTTTTTAGTTTTTGAAGCTTATATAAACCTCAAAAAATACGAATTGAGATAAACATCAATTATGCCGACACATCACATCCAAACTAGGGTGGTGTCCGTGTGGCACTCAAGTCTTTGCAGACTGAGAGTAAAGCCCCCATGGTCACGAATAAATGAAAGCAGAGTTGCCGATCCCAATTTCACCCTGGTTTGAGCTCATCAGGACAATACACTGCTAAATCGTTTATTCGTGACCATACTAAGCTCGTTAATAAACACAGATCAAACCCCGTTACTTGTGCCCTGATGCCTCGTCAAGTGGCTGAATAAGAAGAAAATAAATGTTCTTGAGTGGCCCAGTCAAAGTCCTGACTTAAACTCAATTGGACATTTATGGCGAGACTTGAAGATTGCAGTCCATCGAGGATCCCCATCAAACTTGGCAGAACTAGAGCAATTTTTCACGTGAAGAATGGGCAAAGATTTCACCATCTCATTGTGCAAAGCTGGTAGAGACCAACCCAAAAATACTCATCACAGTCATTGCTGCAAACGGTACTTCCACCAAGTACCGACCGAAGAAACTGAATACTTTTACAACCAGTGAATTTTGATTTGTACATGTTTTTTGCAGGTATTCCTGACATGTAACCTCCTTCAACTATACAACAGTATTGAGTTTGATCTCTTCAGTTATGAATAAGAAGTACGTTGATTTGGAAAAATTGTCTCCACATAATTCGTAATGATACTAGAATACACAATTTGGTGTCTGTCTGTCTGTCTGACTGTGATACATTCGGTCATTATGCATCCAATCACAACCAAACTTGACGCGGACTAAGTGTCACACGACGGAGGTTGTAGCAATTTAACTCCCGCCCCCTTCCACAAGGGGGATTTGAACCTTGGACGAACTCTGTGTTGAGGTGCATACCCATATTATGAAAGACGGACGGTGCATACCCATATTATGAAAGCTTATCATGGCATTTGTCCAAAGCTGCTTCTAATGACAAGTGCAATAACAACACTACAGACTAGAGCATAATATTAATGTTATTACAAAACAATATTAGTACTCATAATATCCCCTCTTCCCAAGGGGTTTGCCCTTGGCCAAACACCATGTTATTAATGTTTATTATATTGATGTTTATTAATGTTTATGGACAAATATAAATACCTTATCATGCCGTGTCATGGAAAACTCTTACCGGAAGTGACAAATATAAACCACAAACACATGTGATTGCCTTTTGAAACAGTTGCTACTGCTGTTTAACACTAAACCACAAGCGAGGAAACCCAGGGTGTTTTCAGTTACCAATTAGCAGCTAGCTATGCATTTGCCAAGCCAGCCATTCCTTATCAACGGTTTTGAATGGAGTACTTGTTTGAATGCTTTCGCACTTGGTGAGTGCTCGACAAGAAACTTGAAAATTCAACACACCCCCAATGTTCTTGAGGCCCGACCCTAGATCTACTGTAATATTTCTACCCCATAGAGCAATGACCCTTCCTGCTGTTCCCAAAGGGAACAGGTGTACTAGTTCATCTAAATGTTGCATTACTGGTAGGGGCTGAATACTGTCGCGCGATTGCCCTCGGTTAATACCGTGGGCTTGCGGATGGCCAAACAAACTTTAATGAAGGCGACGATCAATTACGGATTTTTACTATGCAAGCACGGGAGGAAGAAGGAAGAGGAAGAAGCGGCGAGCTCTAACCTGACGCAATTCAAGCAGTCTTCAACCCTGCAAATTAATCTCACACCAACATGGGATTTAGAATGAAAGAGAAAATAATAGAAGGGTTTATTCAAAATAAATTTTGGGACAGGGAAACGTGGTGATAAAACTAAATTCTAGGTTGGGACGTCCCCACTCACAGATTTCAAATATGAGACAAAGGGAGAATGAATAAAATAAATGTCCCGTCGTGTATTTGTGAATGCGAGCTTATCTGTCTGGCAGTGTAGCGTCAGGTTGATGTTCGAGTGCGTTGTCCGACGCAGCTCCGGTTGGCACGAAGAAAGGCCTCGATGTGCCCCCGCTTGCCCGCTGCCAGGCCCCGAACCACCCGCTCGCCCCGGTCTCGTCTGCTCAGCGGCACGCCTCGCTCGCCCATTCGTCGGTCGCATGCGAGGTCCCGTTTGCTCGTAGCATGAAGCCTCCCTCCAAGCACCAAGCCTCGCTCCAAGCACCAAGCACCAAGACCTAGACCAAGCCCAAGCACCAAGAGCACCAAGAGAACCAAGACCAAGCACCAAGACCAAGCACCAAGACCAAGCACCAAGAGCCCACGAATAACCCAGGGAAGACAACCCAGAATGCCTGCGAGCAAGTCGTTTTGTCACCCACGATGTGATGTCAGCTCTCCTCCTCCACCAACCAGTACCTCACTTATTTGTGGTCTTTCCTGCCTTCGGACATCACCGGCCCTTCCCCTCTAATCAGTAACCTGCTTCTAAGTAGTGGTTTTGCACCTTCCGCACTGATTGGCTGAATGTTCGCGCCTTCCGCACTGATTGGCCAAGGTGTTCGTGCCTTCTGCACTGATTGGCCGAGGTGTTCGCGCCTTCCGCACTGATTGGCCGATGTGTCAATGGTTAGTGGCCAATCAGTGTGCCGCTTCCTTCCATCTTCCTTTCACCAATCAGTGGCCAGCTTCTTACCCAACCAATCACACGTTCTCCTGGGTGTAGCTACAGCCTGCCTTGCACGATGTTTGTTGCTATGCCAGCTGGTGACGTGGCTGGCTGCGGTCGCATCGGCGGTGCCCCGATCTGGCTTCCTGACTGTTCTTCCTGTAAGTCGTATTGTGGCGGAGGGGAATTAATTAATGTGTGCACTAATGGATCTACCTCATGTATATGAGTGCGTTGCCATAAGGGCCACTGGGTTGCTCAAAGAAGGAACAACACATGAGGGAATTTTACCCATAATCCCTGTACTAATTAGCATGCCCCGCCCCCTCGTGGCTGGGACACAGATACAACTTATTCTGACATACGGATAAACATAGAACTTATTACAGGTAGATTCCCTATCACGACAGTCGAGTACCTACCTATGCAGATCTACCTGGATCTAGATATTCCTCTACCCCTAATTCATAACAATACTTTTGCAGACCACTGTATAATTGTAAAGTCAAGTCCTATCCACAGCTGGGGATAATTGATTAGGTACAATGTAATTGGTTGTTCCTTCCAATCATCGGTGAGAGAGACATGTGATTTGGTCTCTGGTATATACTCGTATGTATATATATATATATATATACAGGGTGAATCAAAAGTAGCGCCTGCGCCCGATTTCTGTTTTGGTACAGCTTGGTGCAGTTCTGTAATAATTTTCCCCCGAATAAATGGTTCGATAAACATGTCATTCATTTATTACTACCTTCTTGTACACTGTAATACAAATGGCAAACAATCAACTGACAGAAATATATATATATAAACAGAAATCGGGCGCTACTTTTGACTCACCCTGTATATATTGTGAGAAACCACCGGTGAAACCACCTGTTCTCACCCAGATTTGGTGCCCCGCCCACCGCGTGACGTGGCCTCCTTGGAGCCTCACGCGATCGGGAGGCGATTCGGCACGTGATTGGTGGAGAGTCCAGAGAGCGCGGTCGCCATCTTATGCAACGGACGCGACTCGAAGGCTCCGAGTGGGAAATAGATAAAGGGATTTCCCTTAATCTTCACGACAGCCGCGTTGGGCTGATCGTTTACCGTTCTGTATTTTACGAGTGAGTAACTCCGGAAGAGAACGAGTGATTCCCGGATCTCGTGAATTGGAACCGTGAGTCAGATATTGCCTGCGTCGTGTTGGAGCTGCTGGCCGACCGTTCCTGCAGGCCTTGTGCGGTGTATTCCACTCTGTTACCCTCCGAGTCCCGGAGATCGTCGATTGGAACCGCGAGTGATCTTGCCTGCGTCCTGTTTGGAGCTTCTGGGGCCGACAGTTCCTGCAGGCTTTGTGCAGTGTATTCCATTCTGTTACCATTTATGGTTTTTGTGATCGAGCCAATAAAGCATCGTGCCTTACCCCTAGAAGGCCGATTAAAACACAATTGTGTTTATTGAGTTCTCTCTGTCCACTCCGTGGACTACTTGAAGCCCGGACATTAACGTCCGTATTCCGTGCTGGGAACCATTTCACAGCCGGGATCGCGACAAATGGGGTTGCTCGTCCTAGGATCTTTCAAGTGAGAGACATTCGAATTGAGACGGGAATTCGGCATCTGCATCTTCTCTGCATCTTCTCACCAGCGGACGCCGTCTTGGAGGAACTTTCTCGCCGTAGGACGCTGTCTTGGGTGGTGCTTCACTGCAGAATAAGTGAGCCTCGGATCCCTCCAAACAACCGACAAAAAAAAAAAAAAAACGTGAGTATTTGTACGTGGTATTTTTCTCATTGGCAATTTGATGTGCGGGTGATATTGTGTAGTTCGTGTCGTATTTCCCCAACAGAGCGTTGTGTTTGAGCGTTGTGTTTTGTGCCTTGTCTTATGATAACTCGTAGCCAAGCTATGTCGACCAGAGAAGTGAGAGTTCAACCTGATCATGTTGACAGTCACGTGGGTGGCGATGTGAGCGACGCAAGCAGCCTTGACCCGGTCACTCAACCCGAGATGTTAGGAAGCGATTCCATCATGACTAAATGCATGCGTTCGCCCTTCTGGACCGGGCTGACTCCGGTTCAACAACTTGACATGTATAACAGGGAGAATGACAGGGCAGAGGCAGAGCGTGCGGCAGCAGAGAGAGAGCGAGAGAGAGAGAGAGAGCGTGCGGCAGCAGCAGAGGCAGAGCGTGCTGCGGCAGCAGAGAGAGAGCATGCGGCAGCAGAGAGAGAGCGTGAGAGAGAGAGAGAGCGTGCGGCAGCAGCAGAGGCAGCAGCAGAAGCTGAACACGTCAGAGAGCATGAGTTGCGAATGTTGACTGAACGACCGCGGGCAGAGGGGTCTGCTGCAAGAGTCCCGGAAACTGTTCATGTTCGTTTGCCGGACTGGACGGGAGACACGAAGCCAGAAGCGTATCTGGAGATGGCGGAGAAGTTGTTGGCTGCCGGTGGCATTGATGAGAGCTTGTGGGTCGGCCATCTTGTGAGCCATCTATCTGAGAAGGCGAGGGAGGTATATGCGAGGATGGCAACCGAGGACGCAAACAAATACAGGGCATTGAAGGCCGAGATTTTGAACGCCTATGCGGTGTCCGCGTGTATTTATAGGAGAAATTTTTTCAGCTGGACTCGTGAGTCCAGTCAAACCTATGAGGAACATTCGCGGGCCTTGTTGGAACAGCTGCAGAGATGGTTCAAGGGGAGCAAGGTTGAGTTACCTCAAGCGGTTGCGGAACTCCTGGTGCGTTACCGTATCGATCAACAGCTTCCGCCTGACTTAGCATTGTTTCTTGTCGACAAAGACACTGTTTCCTTGGCAGACTGCGTCAACCTTATTGATAAACATGTTTTGGCGTGCAAAATGCTGCAAGTCACGCAGTCGCGTCGTAAGACGGAGGAGTCTGCGATCAAGACCGCCCCCCGTCTGCCCGGCGGCTGGATCGAGGGGAGGGGTTCTCCGATGCCCTCCACTGGTGGCGGTCGCGAGCCGCAGACCAGGGCAGGGCCCTGGTGCGATTTCTGCAAACGCGTGGGGCACGGTGAAAACCGCTGCTTCTCTAATCCCGCTAGTCCGGCCTACCGAGGCAACCCTCCTGTTAAGTCGGAGGGAGATCAGTGGAGCTCATCCGCCGGGCCCTCGCACACGACGGTGGCATCGGTGACCGAGGTCACTGCCACCGAGGCTAATGCCATTCATCCGCTGTATCAGGATTATTCAGGGACAGCCTTAGTGGGTGGCCCTGATTCGATGCTGAAGTTTGAGGCCCAATACCTTCGGGATACTGGGGCGACACGGTGTGTTCTCCGGGCGGGGGTAGTTCCGGCCTCTCAGATGCGTTATACCGGCGAGTATACCCTCCTTCGGGGCATTGACCGGGTTCTTGGCCGGTATCCCCTTGCCCTCCTCGAGGTCCGGAGTGACATTTTTAAGGGTCCAGTGACCTGTGTGGTGGTACCCTACTACCCGATACCCGGGGTCTCCTTGCTGATTGGCAATGATGCCATGGCCAGGGAGGAGTCATTGACTCTGACCTGTGGGGGGGTCACTAGATCCCAGAGTAAACAGGCGGAGAGAGTGGCGGAGTCAGACATATCTTCACTCTGGCCCGAGGAGCCTAGCGCCTCGACTCCAGTTCCCGACGGTGACGTTGCGTCAGCTGAAGTCCACCCGAGCCTCCCGTCAAGCCACCCTCAGGTGCCGTGCTCCTCAGGGACCGCTCCCGCCATGTCGCGATTCAGCAGGAACGCTAATGCTAAGGTATATGTGGGAAACCTGGGCAATGGAGCAGCGAAAGCCGAGCTAGGGAGGGTCTTCGAACATTACGGACCACTCCGCAACGTATGGGTTGCTCGAAACCCACCTGGATTTGCAGTTGTTGAGTTTGAAGAGCCACGAGATGCTGAAGATTCGGTCAGAGCCCTTGATGGAAGGTTAATTTGCGGATCGCGTGTGTGCGTCGAGATGTCGAATGGCATGTCGCGGCGGCCTCGTTTCAGACGCCCTTTGGTCCGCAGGCCTTTCGACCCGAACGATCGATGTTACCAGTGCGGTGAAAGGGGTCATTACGCATATGACTGTTGTTCTCGACACCGGAGGAGTACCTGCCGCTCTAGGTCTCGGCCCGTTTCCTTCCTGTCAACGCTTCCCCCAACTTGAGTTTGGCCCCCTTGCCTCTCTATTGTGCTTTGTGTGAAGTGTAACTCTTGTAGGGTAGATATTAATGTGGTGTATGGTGTTAAAATTTGTGTGTGAAAAAAAAAAACCAAACTGGTTCATTGTTAACCTGTTAATGCCTGTTAATTGCCTGTGCGTTAATAATTGCGTTATTGTTGCGCTATTGCGTTGCGTTGTATTGTTGCGTTGTTGCGTTATTGTTGTTAATAAGTGTTAATAATTGTTAATTGCGTTAATTGCCTGTTAGCGATTACCGCCATCATCTTGCCATGTGATTTGCACCTACTACAAATACTGGTTTTAAAAACGCCGTCTATTCGACGGGGTTTTTACTTAGGGGGGGAGGACTGTGAGAAACCACCGGTGAAACCACCTGTTCTCACCCAGATTTGGTGCCCCGCCCACCGCGTGACGTGGCCTCCTTGGAGCCTCACGCGATCGGGAGGCGATTCGGCACGTGATTGGTGGAGAGTCCAGAGAGCGCGGTCGCCATCTTATGCAACGGACGCGACTCGAAGGCTCCGAGTGGGAAATAGATAAAGGGATTTCCCTTAATCTTCACGACAGCCGCGTTGGGCTGATCGTTTACCGTTCTGTATTTTACGAGTGAGTAACTCCGGAAGAGAACGAGTGATTCCCGGATCTCGTGAATTGGAACCGTGAGTCAGATATTGCCTGCGTCGTGTTGGAGCTGCTGGCCGACCGTTCCTGCAGGCCTTGTGCGGTGTATTCCACTCTGTTACCCTCCGAGTCCCGGAGATCGTCGATTGGAACCGCGAGTGATCTTGCCTGCGTCCTGTTTGGAGCTTCTGGGGCCGACAGTTCCTGCAGGCTTTGTGCAGTGTATTCCATTCTGTTACCATTTATGGTTTTTGTGATCGAGCCAATAAAGCATCGTGCCTTACCCCTAGAAGGCCGATTAAAACACAATTGTGTTTATTGAGTTCTCTCTGTCCACTCCGTGGACTACTTGAAGCCCGGACATTAACGTCCGTATTCCGTGCTGGGAACCATTTCACAGCCGGGATCGCGACAATATATACTGTATATATATATATATATATATATATATATATATATATATATATATATATATATATATATATATATATATATATATATATATGCCCTCCATAAGAATTGGAAAATTGAAGTCAAATTTGTTATTATTTTGATATCAAAATATGAATATGAGGCAAGAGTACAGAGATCAGTTTTTATTTCTTGGTATTTCTATGCATATATGTTTTACCCAAAGGTGGGTACAGTTAATCAAAAAGTAAACTTCGTTAACCGTTACTCTGTTAACCAAAAAGTTAACTTCGATAACCGTTAATCAGTTAATTAGTTTAAAATGTAACGAAAGTTATCGATAAACCGTTAACGTTAATTTTTCCTATAAACCCCCCCCCCCCCCCCAAAACAGTTTTTTGCTCTAAAACCACCTAAAAAAGTGCCAAAACTATAAAATAAGCCTTTTTTGGGTCTTGTTAAGGGCTTTAGAACATGGGCCGGCCTTACATGTTAAGGGGCCCGAGTTAAAAAAAAATGACGGGGCCCACATGCCACACTATAGCACAGCACAGTACAGAACAGCACATTACAGCACACTATAGCACAGCACAGTACAGAACAGCACATTACAGCACAGTACAGCACAGTACAGCACAGTACAGTACAGCACACTATGGCACAGCACAGTACAGAACAGCACATTACAGCAAACTACACTACAGCACAGCACAGCACAGTACAGTACAGCACACTATAGCACAGCACAGCACAGCACACCACCTCCAGAGTGCAGGGGTGGAAGTATCACAATCTACCTTTCACAGAAGTCTTCAACAGCAGAATTACAAAAGCTACATTGCAAGATGCAAACCTCTCATCAGCACCAAAAATACAAAGGACAAATTAGAATTTGCCAAGAAATACAGAGATGAGCCAGTGAGTTCTGGCACAAAGTTTTATGGACAGATGAGACCAAGATAAACCTTCACCAAAGCAAAGGAAAGGCAAAAGTGTGGAGAAAGAAAGGAACTGCATGTGCTCCAAAGCATACTACCTCCTCTGTGTGGCATGATGGAGGTAGTGGCTAGTGCCATGGCTTGGGCTTTCATAGCTGCCTCTGGAACTGGTTCACTCAACTTTATTGATGATGTAACTAATGATGGCAGCAGTAGAATGAATTTGGAAGTGTATGGAAACATTTTGTCTGCCTGTACAAGAAAATGCATCCAAACTCATTGGGCAGCTTTTCACCATGAAGCAAGACAATGTCCCCACCCAAAACACACTGCCAACGCAACCAAGGAGTTAATCAGGGGGAAAAGTGGAATGTTTTAGACTTGACAAGTCAATCTCCTGATTTAAATCCAATGCATTCCACTTGCTGGAGAGGAGACTAAAGTCAGAAACCCCCAAAACAAACAACAACTGAAAATGGCTGCAGTAAAATGGCTGCAGTAAAATGGCTGCAATACTTCAAGAAGTAAACAAGGCTTGGCAGAGCATCTCAACGGAAGATACCAAGAGTTTGGTGATGTCAATGGGTCACGGGCTTGATGATGATATTGCATGCGAGGGATATGCAAACAAATACTATTATAATACTTATACATAGCATTTGTTGATCGAACAAAAGCTTTCGACACTGTCTTGAGAAGCCCTTTGGAAAATCCTGACTATGCAGGGAGTCCCAGACAAATTTGTTAAAGCACTGAAGCAGCTACACGAAGGCATGCATGGGCGTGTGTTTGCAGATGGACAGTTCTCTAAACGCTTTCCTATAACGACTGGTGTGAAGCAGGGCTGTGTGATCTCCCCAATTCTGTTCATTTTGTTCTTTTCGGAGATGCTAAATGAGGCCTTGCGTAATTGTGGTGATGGAATTTACATTAAGTTTAGAACAGATGGTGGTATTTTTAATATTTCGAGGCTTCGTGCAAAAACCAAATTCCAATCATCAACAAAACCAAAGACCACCTGTTCGCCGATGACTGTGGCCTATTTGCCCACAGCGAGGAGCAGCTTCAGTCACTCATCAACAGTTTTTCTACTGCAGCGAAACACTTTGGACTCACGATTAACATCACAAAGACTGAGGTTATGTATCAGCCCCCACCTAGTTTGGAACATGTTGAGCCGTGTATCTTTGTGGATGGTCAACAACTGAAGAACACTGATGCATACACCTATCTCGGGAGTGTTTTGTGTGATGATTGGATCAGGAAATTTCCATTCGGATAGCAAAGGCTAGCACATCCATTGGCCGTCCCTACCACTGAATCTGAAACTGTCACGATATTAAAATGATTACTAAAATTGCAATCTATAGAGCTGTGGTTCTGAGTACATTGCTGTATGGTGCTGAGTGCTGGACAACATATAGTCGCCACATTTGTCATCTAGAAGCCCTAAATCAATGATGTCTGCGGACAACCTGCACATAACATGGAAGGAAAGAATTTCCAATCTGGATGTGCTAAATAAATCTGGCTGTGTATCGGTGGAGAGTATCATCAAAAAACGACAACTGCAATGGGATGATCGCCTCTTAAGAATGAGTGATTTAAGGATCCCGAAACAGTTATTTTATGGGGAACTGGCTGTCGGCAAACGTGGCATTGGGGAACCTAGAAAGAGCTACAAGGATTGTCCAAACACTACACTAAAAAGCTGTGATATGGACCGGCCAAGTGGGAACACCAGGCCACAGATCGCTCGTTTTGGAGAAGGATTGTCAACAAAGGCATCACAAAACTCGAGGAGGTGAGATGTGAGCATATCCACCAGGCTTGAGGAGAAAGAATCTGGACCAAGCAGCATCAACCAGATTCCAGTGCAACACGTGCGGGAAACCGTGTGCAACTGCGGCTTGCCTCGCTGCGCATTCTCATGCTCGCCACAGGACATATTACCCACCAGTCTTCATCGGACTCGATGTGACTTCCATCACTTATGTTCTATATAATATATTTATTTATATTATAGTATTATAATAATTCTGGTCCAATACCTATGCTTACTTACCTATGCTTACTTACTTAAATTGGGGGGACTGAACGTAAAAAGTGCTGTTGTTCTACAATGGTAAAACATAATATTGAAGGAGCTGCGCACCAACGCGAGTCGAAAGAATTGACGCGACCAAAGACGGAATTCGTCCGAGTTGCTTTATTGAAACAAAACAGCTCAGGTATTCTGACAAAGCCCGTTTATCGGGCAGCAATATATATACACATTTATGCCCGGGCGTTTGCCCAGGAAAACCGAGACCGGGCATGCCCGGGTGTCAAGGGCGAGTCCTGGAAAGGCAAGTCTGGACATGCCCGGGCATCCTGGACGCGGCCTGGCAAGTCGAGGCTGGGCGTGCCCGAGCGCTCTGGGCGAGCCCTGGAAAGGCAAGAGCGGGCATGCCCTGACGCTCTGGGCGAGCCCTGGAAAGGCGAGTCTGGACATGCCCGGGCGTCCTGGACGCGGCCTGGCAAGTCGAGGCTGGGAGTGCCCGGGCACTCTTGGCGAGCCCTGGAAAGACGAGAGCGGGCATGCCCGGGAAAGACGAGACCGGCGTGCCCGGGAGGTTCGGGCATGCCCGGGAACAGCGAGTCCGGGCATCCCCAGGAGAGGCGCGTCTGGGCCCGTCCGGACGAGCCGGGCATGGCGATCGCGCCCTGGCCACGTCCTGGCAGGTGCAAGGCGATTGTGTACATTCAGCGGGAACCGCTACAATATATCAATTATCCATAGAAATACCAAGAAATAAAAGCTAACCTTCCGTACTCTTGCTGTACTCTTTCCGTACAACGGAAGAATATATATATATATATATATTTTTTTTTCTTCCGTAATCTTGCCTCATATTCATCTTTTGATCTCAAATCTAAATTTCTTGAGTATATAGCAATAATAACAAATTTGACTTCACTGTTCCAATACTTATGGAGGGCGCTGTATACATATGTATATATATATATATATATATATATATATATATATATATATATATATATATATATATATATATGTATGTATACATACTGAATGAAATAGCAAAACATTGGTGAAGAGATCCATTTCATTAGCGCCTGGATATTCCTTTCACAGAACTTGTGTTCATTTCCACCTGCAACTATTGCTGCCGTTAATTGCCTTTTCTGCATGTATAGCACCAGAGAGCAATAGCCTAACTGCACAGAAGGACATCAAGTCACAATGGAGGAGCCAAAATGAGGCTTGGGCCAATGTAAATTGATCAGCAACCTGTACTTTAAAGAACACAAAATAACAAAGCACAGATGAATAATGCATGTTGAACATCCCTGCACCCCACAATTGATCTGTGAAAGGCTCATTAAAAGCCCATGCAGGTAAAGCAAAAGTCTTTGAACACGTCTTCTTTAAACACTGCTTCTGATAATTTGCCACATAAAGGACATGGAACCATCTGTTGTCAGCTCAGCATGTGATTTGTACTTATATTGGTTGTGTGGGTGGTGAGAAAGATGCACAAACAGTAATGAGAGAAAGATCTCTTGTTATAATTAACAATTAAAACCCTTTAGGGGAAGTGAACAAGTCAAATTATGAAATATAGAACATTAGTTGTGTTTCTGCCTGAAGGCTTCATCAGCAAGACAAATTCACAGTAAATGCAGATTTTCAGAAAAGGAGAAGGAGAGAGGGAGAGAGGGAGAGAGGGAGAGAGGGAGAGAGGGAGAAAGAGAGAGAGAGAGAGAGAGAGAGAGAGAGAGAGAGAGAGAGAGAGAGAGAGAGAGAAAAAGAGACGGAGAGAGAGACCGAGAGAGAGTTTTGCATTCTTTTTTTTATTTACAAAAACAGTTTCAAAAGCAGATGTAAACTAAAAAGCAAACATTTTTTAAAGTAAACAATTGTGTGAGGTTCATAATTACATCAAAAAGAAGAATCAAGTGTTCCATTTCTTACAAAGCAGGTGCAATTTTGGCGCACCTTGTTTTTGTATACTGTCAAGGGTCATGGAAGATCTCGAACACAGAACGGATCAGGATGCAGCATAGTAGATTCAGCAGGAGGAGAAGGGGGAAACGCCAACAGCTGGGCCACGGGAGAAAATACTGTATATTAAGATAGACGAAAAAGGGACGCGGGTAACGATGACTGGTATGGGAGAATGCAAGGGTAGATAATATGGATGGAGAAACTAAATTTGGGGCAGGGGATGGGTGGCAGTTGGTTTATTGGGTATAGAAAAGATCATGGTTTTAGATGGAAATGGTGGTGAACAGCTGTCTTGAAAACTTGGAGGGAAGACTGAGATTGAAGAAAAAAGTATGAGTATATTGTTTGTCAATAAAATATTTTACCCTTCCACACTTGCTAGAGAAAAAAAAAATATTCAAGCTGAATCTGAGAAACAATTAAGGTTTTAAAGGTCAATAATATACTCATATTGCAAAAAGATAAATCCCCCTTTCCACCTTCTCTTGTTTTATAAATTGCCATTTTTGATTGGCAAACAAAAAGTTAGCTAGACCAGTCTCAGATTTTAGTACAGACGAGATAGGAAAACCATTAATTTTCATAAAAGTACAGGTATGACACATTTTTAAAGTATTTTCATGCAAAAACGGAAAAAGAGGGACAAACACGTCATTTGCAACCTATATATGCATGATAAAGCATTACACATTTTTCACAAAACAATTGTATGAGGTTCAGAAATGTAATTTAATTTCAATTCTGAAATTGAATTGGAAAATTTGTGTAACAAAACATTGCAAGGAAGAATCTAATGCAATAATCTCGATTAAAAAACACCCAAATACTGAGATATTGGAGCTGTATATAAACCGTTTCATACAGGAACAAGAGGAGAAGAACACCAACCCTTGCAGCTCTTTCCACTGAATGCCAAAAGGCCCTTTGAAAAAAATCAGCAGAAATAAACCCAATACAAAAAGAAAATAAATTCCCTTTTCCAATCTATAATATAAAAGGAGCTCGGTCTCGGCGTGCCTGCGTGCATTCCTGCGTGCGCCTGTCCGTTCGTCAACAATTTTCCTATCGGGGATTTATATGCCGTATGTATGCTCGCCATCAATTGTGATCACCATCCTTTTATCAATCAGATGCTAGGCAATCTGCAAACAGTATGATATAGTTGAGTAAGGTGAGGATGGAGGGGCCTGCTTCAATTTACATTGAAACAAAAACTCTTTCTTCATCTTCTTCTTCACATATAATAGCGGTAAGTCTCATTCAATCCTGTTTCTCTTATCGATTAGATTCAGAAAACGATTGCTATATTCAACACTTTTTTTCAACATTTCCATTTTATTCACATAACAGTAATATATTGCCCTATTAAACAGTATTATTCATTATACACCGCCTTTTAAAGCATCACAAAGCAGGTTGCTATACAGTACTTGCAACACAGGTGAGGAAAGGATACGAACAAAAAAGCAGTTGATATTTCAATAATTTATTCCCACAATTTTTAAAGGGTGAAAGCTAATTTTTATTTATTTTCTCTGAAAACCTTTTGGTCAAAACACTATACCATCTATTTATTACAAACGCAAAAATGGAATAATTTCCCTCCTCCCCTATGCACTATATTTTCCAAATGTGAGGGGTGGCAGACTGATGTGACTTGGGGTTTCACGGAAGAGAGGATGCACGTATCCTCAATAATTCCTCTCACATGCTTACGTAAATCTATCACTGTCTATAAGATTGGTATTTCCATCAGCAAAGTGACGGGTCTTATATTCTAGTATAATTTCAAGGCACAAATATTCCATTTAATTCCCATAAGATGATATAAAAATGGACCCATAATTCAAATCGACCTAAAACTAGAAAGAGTAGAGATTTTATGTCGAGACTTCCATCTTTCAATTTGAAAATCCAATAAATTACACACTCAAAAAAGCATGACCCCACAAAACTCTGGGCAAGGGTCTGTAAGAAAAAGGTAAAAAAGTAGGTTGTAGAAAATTGGTTCATTTAGAAACATCGTGGTGGTGGAGGAACTCGTCTCACGATGTAGTGACAGAGCTGCCTAGCGTTGATAACACTCTGCAAATACAGAGGAAGCGATGACACTTCAAGCTTTGGGAGATTGTGCAAAGGTAACTGGTATAACTCTTTGGTATAAGAGGTATCGCCCTTTGTCCAAATTATTTAAGCTGATCAAACAATAGTAAAAATATGAAGCATTTTAAGTAATTCGGATTCATCGTCTTGAGATTGAGCTATAGTGTAGATGTCATTTTCATATGCCACAACATTTATGGAGGATCCATCAATAGAAACGGAAAACCCCGAAAATGTATCATGCAACCAAACTAAAAGAGGTTCAATGGAAACAACACACAGGAGTCTAGATAAGAAACATCCCTACCTTATACCTTTTATCACCGAAAACAGAGAAATGTACTCATTATTTATTTTAAACAAACTATAAATATTGTGATATGAATGAATGAATATATGATACAATGATACGACTAAAATCAAAACCTTTTAAAACAGCAAATAAATATTAATGATTGACAATATCAAAAGCCTGTTCTTGATCTATAAAGATTAGGCCAGTACTTTTGTGCAAAATGTCACACACATCAAAAATTTCACAAAGAATGCCAAGATTGTCAAATATTGATTTTTCAGACAAAAAACAAGATTGATCAGGATGCACTAAATAATGAAAAACCAATTTTAAATGAGAGGCAGGAACTTTGGAAAAGATCTTAGGGTCAGTGGAGAGTAAGGAGACAGGATGCCAATTTTGTCGTTACTGAGTGTCTCCTTTCTTTTGTAGCAAGAAGACAATAGCTCATCTGCAACTTGAATACTTTCATGGAATAATTCCAAAAGGTTAGGTCCGATAATCCCAAAAGGTTTTGTGGAATTCCCAAGGGATACCATTCAGTCCACGAGTTTACCCCGATGTCATACCACAAAGTGCAGGCCCCAACTCCTTGAAAGTGATGCTACATGCCAATGTGACTCACTGTGACCCAGCCAACTTGGGTAAAGATTCAATAAAGGTATTGGCAAAGCAAATAATTTTTTTAGCACACAATAAAAAACCACCTTTAGAGGCCATTTTTCCCCGCAAGCGGGGGTTGGCCTTTTTCGGGGACCGTGGTTGTTGTTGTTTTTTGGTCCCCTTTTTGAAGCAATGTTTTACGGCCGGATGCCCTTCCTGACGCCAACCCTTTTTGTCGCCTTTTTACGACAACCAGGGAATTACCAGTGAACTGGTACTCAATTTGCCGACCTCGGAAGGATGACAGGCTGAGTCAACCCCCTGGCGTTAATTCAGCGATTGACTGGGATTCGAACCCAGGATCCTAGGATCCTAAGCCCTCACCCTAGCCGCTTGCCCAACACCAGGGCTAAATTTTAGCACACAATAAAGAAGAAAAATAATTGCCTACTAATTTTTGAATCGCCTGAAGCTCACTTACTACCTCACCTTCAGGCAAATGCAAAGATAGTATTTGTTGGTGTGCTTTAGTTTTATTTCTCTAAGAAGAAGAAATTATTTGAAGGAGTGTCAAAAAGACCCAAATTTTTAATCCAAAGCTGCAATAAAGCTCCATTGCACATTATTTGACAAGACAATGATGAAGCTCTTTTTATTTATAAATTATTTGCATAATTTTATAATCCTATTTAACTCAATAGGATTTTTTTTGCAATTCTAATACTACTTTTCCTAGATGGCTGATCATAGAAAAACGATCCCTTGTGTAATGAAGATTATACTAAGAGAAAAACTATCCTTAGAGTCATGAAAATTATACTCCTGACAAAAGATTTTGAAATGAATTTTTGCAATATCGCACCACTGTCGCCTACTACGCCTAAGAAAAATGTTTTTCCTTACATGAGAAAGTCGTCCAAAAGGCTCTAAAAGCATTACAATGACCAATGTCTTCCAAAAGACCGACATTAATGGCCCGGTAGACACTCCTATAAAAACCACCTTTAGAGGCCATTTTTCCCCGCAAGCGGGGGTTGGCCTTTTTCGGGGACCGTGGTTGTTGTTGTTTTTTGGTCCCCTTTTTGAAGCAATGTTTTATGGCCGGATGCCCTTCCTGCCGCCAACCCTTTTTGTCGCCTTTTTACGACAAACAGGGAATTACCAGTGAACTGGTACTCAATTAGCCGACCTCGGAAGGATGACAGGCTGAGTCAACCCCCCTGGCGTTAATTCAGCGATCGACCGGGATTCAAACCCAGGATCCTAGGATCCTAAGCTGGCACCCTAGCCGCTAGCCCAACACCAGACTCCTATGAGTAGTGTATATATGTTGCTTCTGGGACACTCTCATTTTCCCATTGACTTACATGTTAATTTTCCTCTTAACCTCATTGCCCATTAACACCTCTATTTCTCCCACCCTCATCTTTATGAACCTTTTGTCTATAGTACCTATCCTTAATGTTGTTCATTAGACCACTCAAACACTACAAATATTTGTTTCCCTTATAGACCTATAATCCTTCTTCTACATATCATTTGGCAGATTATCTTTGACCCACTCAAACATTGACCCATTCACTTACATGTTAATTTTCCTCTCACCTCTTTACGAACCTTTTAGCCTTTTGACACCTATCCTTAATGTTGTTCATTAGACCACTCAAACAATGATTCCCCCTTGGTCTTATGGTACTCTTACTATCAATGATCCCGAGTAGACCACTCAAACATCGACCCTACAAATATTTGTTTATGCGTGGGAAATAATTTAATTCTCTTGCCACTCCCTTCACCATCTAATATATTAACAAAAAAGATGTTTGAGTTTGGTTCTTTATTAAGATATTTTAACTGAGCTAAGATAAAATGGTAAACCTCCCTCAATGTTCTTGTTTGAGCGCCTCCAGTGCCACATACCATTTTTAAATTAAAGTATATATTTTCCTGACAACCATCAAAGTTTTCCGTCCACTCAAAAAAATTTCCATCTTTTTCACCCAATTCACCGGTATTTAAATTAATTCTCTTATTTGTTTTGTAAATTTTTTTACCAGTTGTCTTTTCAATTATACCTATTTGATATTTTTCACATTCGTTATGTTTACCATTTATATACCAAGGTTGATTACACCTCCACTCTTTAGTCTGGTTGGTACTTGGTTCTATCATTTATATAATAGTAAAAAGGCGGCGGTAGCCCGTTAAAATCCCTAACCCCCTTTTTAACTTATCACTTATATACTTATATAACCATAAGGGAGACTATCAATTCCATTTTCTAAAATAAACCTCTTATCATCAAAAGCCCCCAATGCTTTCTTATTCACCTCTTCTGAATATAATTTATGTTTATAACTTCTTATTCCATTAATCTTTCTAAACTCTTCTTTCTTTGTTGTTAAACAGTTATAATAATCCTTAAAGTTTATTGTTTCTTTAATAACATTTTTCTTTACACCTTTTAACTTCTTATCAGTCTTTTCAACGTTATTCACAATGTATTTATAAGCATAAGCCTTAGACCTCAATCCCACAAATTCACTCATGACATTTCCTCCTAATTCATCCTTAAACTTTCCAATCACCTTTTTATTTTTAGAAGAGAACAACTCACTCTCTGGACTGTAATTACTAGTGTCATAGATATAAATGTCCTTTTTCATGTCTGAATAAACATCATCAGTATTAATTTGCAAAATAAAACTATCTGTATCCATATAAAGTAGATTAACATCATTTTGATATTTCTTCCTCAAGTTATTATAAAAGTAATCATACATTAATGACTTTGAAAATCAAGAATTGATGTTCCAATATAAATAGGTTTGTCCATTTCAATACTCTCTTTAATCAAATGGATCGCACAAAAGTTCTCAGTAAAGACCTCAGCTCTAGTAAAACTCGGTCTATTAATTAATTTTGATGCTTGTTTCCAAGATGTTGATAGTCTGATATTTTGTCTTTTTCTCACATTTTCCATGGTCTTACCAAAGACTGCATTATTCATCAATTTATAAAAGTCTTTCTCAAAATCTGTTTTTGACTCTGTTCTTCTTTGTGTATTAAAATCAATGTACCCCTTTAACCAATGACTTTGATTGAACTTTAGAACCCTATGGATCTTCTCTACTCTTAGACCTTTTGATAAATATTGTCGCAAATTTCTTTGGTGTAGAACATAATTTTTCTTGTTATATAATGTAGTAAGTAATTTTTCTGTTGATTCACCTATATTAAATGATTGTTGATAATCACTTAACCACTCCTTCTTTGGACTTTCCTTTTCACAAGCAAATGGGAGATCTTTGTGTAGGTTATGAAGTTCCTCTGGATATTTCAAATCAACTTCAAAATAATAACCAACTTTTTCTTTATCCAATTCTTTTTGTGTAGAGATACATACATCTTGTAAAACCTTTTTGTAGTCTTTTTCCTTTACCCATCTAAGTTTTCCATAAGGAAGAGCCTGAGACATTGCCCAGCCATACAGGTTGTTCGCGTCATAGTACATCAAGTAAGAACTCTCTTTCGTTGAATCATAATTTGGAAGATATTTGTTATTTGCTTTTGCGTATCTACTCGAGCAGACTTGTGAAATTCCACCTCTTTTTGCCTTTTCAATCATCAAAAGCATATCAACATCGGTTATCAAATCCAAAGCTTGTTTTGTCATTTTCAACATCGCGCTCCAGGCCAATCCAGGTGCTGTGTAGTAGTGAGCAGGATCCAATCCATATCCAGTGCGACAAACAGATCTAAAGGCTTTAAATACATCGGCCAATAAAAGCACATCAGTTTTGAGATACAAATCGTGATACTCGCCAAGATTCTTGATGTTATATTTTTCCCAAACATTTTGTGCGTGTACATAATCTTTATCAGATATATGACTGTTGTTTAATTTGTTATAGAAATTTTCTTTTGAAGGAAGTTGTGTTTCATTGAATCTCTCAAATGAGTCCATATAGTCATAGGGGTAAATTCCCTTTTGTGTTAGAAAATCTTTATCTAAAAAATACTCTGAAAGACATGGAAACTCTTTTAGATTTTGAACCAAGTTAGCCAATGGACTTGCCATGAATTTAAATGTATCAAGAAATCTGATATGAGTAATAGGAGATGTGTGAATTGTTTTTGTGAATGAAATGTATTTCTGATCCGTGTTTGGAATTGCTGAGATACTTCCAGAAGTCTTTGAGAGTTCCTTGATAAATAGATGTGTATCATAATGAGCGTTGTTATGAAGAAAGACAGAAATGAAAGAGGGGAGTTGATAATTAATATTACAACTTTGATGAGCTGGACCTCTATATTTACCAGTGAGATGACAATGGTCTCTAACCTTGAGACCTTTACCAATTTTCTTCTCACAAATATGACAGGCAACCTTTGGCTGTCTAAATTCTCTTTTTTCTTTACTTGTTAAGGACATTGGTTTATTGGTTTCTCTCATTATCTTGGTTAATCGGACACAGTTTTTTCTAGTCATTTCACAAACTCCTCTGGGGTATTTGAGCCTCTATACACCTCTACCTTGTTATATTCACCACCAATGGATGATTTGATATAATAACAAAAACCACAAGGAGTATGTTTTTGATATTTATTTGTGTATGATTCTATTGGATCTGGAGAAGCAGTATCAATTTTTTCTAAAATACTTTCAAAATCAGCATATATAACAAATGGATGTTTTATTGTTTTCTTTTCATCTTTGAATGTGATCTTTGAGCCTTTTTTAGGCATGTTGATTACCATTGATTTATGTTCACCACAATAATTTGAATGTTTATCTAATCTTTCTTGTGTATGGAAGAAGTTAAGACAACGCATACAAATATATATTTTATTTGTTCTTTTACATACTTGTGGTTTTATTAATTTTGTAATATCTTTGATGTATGTATAATGTGAATTTTCATCTGAATTAAAATATAGAAGATTAATATGAGTTTGTTTACAATAATTGTCAGAAAGCTTTAAAACCTGAATGTTGTTTGTTTCTGTTAGACCATAAACATTAACTGATAAATTATTCAACTTTTCAAATTTAGGAATATCATTTAAAGTCATCGGAAACTTTAGATCTTTCGTATTTAATGTATTCTCATATTTTTTATAATGAGATACTCTTTCATCATGAAAATGTGGAGGATGCAAGGGTGCTAGAATAGACCAGAGAAAACATTTATTGTCTTTATTTTTGATATTGATAACTGCTTTTCTATTTTTGATAACACTGGGTAAATCAATGTAAGAAGAAGCTTTTAGAGGATCTGATTTAAGAATATGAATGTCTATGTAAATAATTTTTCCTATATTGAATCCACTTCCTACGATTGAATTATCCACATCTTGCTCTTGTTTAATAAGTTCATCATAGACTCCTGATGTTTTAAAATCTTGATATGAAGATATAAAGTGTGGCTCAGTTCTCATGTATGGTGTATCTATAACTCCTTCGTCCTTTGTCATTTCTAAAATTTTACTCCCATATAAAATTTAAGTGGTTTCATTTATTTTAGTGTTTTTTCAATCAATGTTTGAACAGCAGGTTTAACTATTTCTACAGCATCAACTATAGACTCTGGTTCAGGAGGTTTGAAGTTAAAGACTCTTATTTTAATATGTCCTTTGAATGCACCATCAGAGTTTTTAGTTGTGATAAAATTTGATAAATGTTGATTTGTTTTAAGATGTATTTTGAAGCCTTTCTTGAGGATATTTTTATTACAGGCAGAACAGTGTTTTGTTTCCTTCTGAATAGGAGATAGTAGGTGAAGTAGATTAAATGTGTGTTTGTTAGTTTTAAGGTCTCTTTTGTATTGTTTATATTCTTGTTCACAAACGTCGCAATACGTTGCTTTGATCATATTTATATAGCAAAATTATACTTAAAGTAAAACACCTTTTTAGAGGCTTTTTTAAAGATGAAACTGTGCTTAAAGTAAAACACTTATAGAAGAAAGTGCCTTTTTACAGGCTTTTTATATATGAAACTATACTTAAACTAAAACACTTTTTCACTCAGAATCATCTGAGTCATAACTATCACATGAATACTCAGAATCATACTCAGAGTCATCAATAAAGCTACTCTCATAACTATCATTTGAGCACAAACTATTAGCATCATAACTATCATCTGAGTTCAATGAAATACTATCATCACCATCGTCTGAGTTCAATGAAATACTATCATCACTATCGTCCGAGTTCAATAAAATAGTAAAATCTTCACTGCTGTAATGACTCATATTTAATTAGCAGGAAAAATATTCCCATCAATATCTATATACTTTCTTTCATTAACAGATTCAATCTCTACATTTTTAATATCAAAAGTTATCTTTAAATAATCTCTAACTATCATAGAACGAAATGACATTTCACCAGAAATATTAACATCATTCATTTTACTAAGATCTACACCCTTTGGATTATTAAAGTAAATACAAATTTCTCCACGAGTATTGTTGATGGTCTTATCATTCTTTTTCAAAGTATCGTGATCGATCACTTTTTCAAGCTTTGAATAAATTGCCAGGAGTAGAGGAGAAACTTTTGTTAGATTTACTTTAATGGATGTCTTTCCAGGTATAGTTAGAGCTCTTACTTTAAATGAAATAGAGGGGCTCATGTTATTTTCCATAACTGGTTTTACCCAAAAATTTCCATATTTATCTTTGTTCAATTTAACATCTTTGACATATTTTTCTATATCTTTCACCGAAATAGAGGTTGATTGAAATTTGTCTTTTGTGCTTTGAAACATTGTATTTATTAATGAATAAACTTGCGTTTAGTTTAAGTAAAAATTTACCATATAAATATGATAAGTTCTGAAGGATATTTAGAATTTCCAGACTCTCCATATGATAAATTAGAGAATTGTCTGGCTTGTGATAGAATAGGGCTTAATAATGAGGGTTCATATAAACAATGTATTTTCTGTGATTTAATTTTAATTAATGATAATAAAAAAAATAAAAAAATAGTTGGTTCAAGCGGATGTGGAAAAACCTGTTTACTTTTAAAGATGCTCCTTTAAAGATGCTCCTTGGTCCTAATTTTTTAGATTATGATAATTTAATAATTTTTACAAAGTCTAGTTTTCAACCCGAGTATCAACTACTCTCACAGGGTTTTAATGCAGGTCTGAAAAAGGAAGACATTATCGGTTTATTTAAACTTCAAAACAAACTAAATGATTATAATATTGAAGATATAATACAATTATTTTGTGATACACAGAAATCAAAATCGAAACCAAAACCCATAACTTGTATTCTCAGTGATAATACGGATGATATACCTTCACCTCAAGATTTAGATAAATCAAAAAAGAACCTCGTCATCTTTGATGATTGTGTTAATGAGAGAAACCAAACAGTAATGGACAGCTACTATACAAGAGGGAGACATTCTTCTTGTAATTGTATTTATCTTAGTCAGTCATATTTTCAACTCCCTCAACGCTCAATAAGAAACAATGCCAATACGTTTATTTTATTTAAGTTAAATTCAATAGATGTAAATAATTTTTGGAGAGATAATTGCTCTACGTTATGTAGTAAAAAAGAATTTGAAAATTATATGAAACACACGATTGGAAAATATAAATATATTGTTGTGAAACAAGATGAGATATTAAAGGATGTATTTTTATTTTAAACATAATTACATATATAAATGATAACTATTATTATTAATCTTGTGGGTAAATCTGCTTCAGGAAAGAACTTTCATAAATCTAAACTCTTGAATAGTAAAAATGAAAAGATTGTAAGTTTTTTTTAAAAACACCCTATGATTCGTTTTGTGAGTACTACAACCAGAGCAAAGCGACCAGGAGAAGTAGAAGGGAAAGATTATTACTACATTTCAATGGAGGAACATATGCGATTGAGGAACGAAGGTCAAATATTTGAGGAGGTCTCTCTTGGTTCTACAAAATATTCACATTGTAAGAGTGAGTTAAATAAAGTAAAATCTAATGGTCTTGGGATTTTAGAAACTAATCCTGAAGGAATGAGACAAATTATTAAACAATTGTGTGGTGATGGAGTTAAGATTTTATCATTCGGTTTTGATATTGATGAGGAGACTCAACGCAACCGTATGAAAAGCAGAGATACAAGTATTAGTGAAGAAGAAATAACAACTCGTATTAATACCAATAAAGAATTTGATGAAATATTTAAAGAAAAGGATTTATTTCAACACATTTACTATAATGATGAAGAAAAGGAAAATATTCCCATTGACCTTTACAATTCATTAAATGATATTTTTCAATACTAAATGAATGCCGAAGAAAGAGCAAGAAAGTTTAAGGAACATCAACAATTAGTTTCAAAAGTTGTTAAACAACAGGAAGGGATAAAGAAGAAACGGAGACAAAAACTGACTGGCGAAGAAGTCTTTGAAAGAAAACAAGAGAAATTCTTTAAACCACTTTTGAAAACTCAACACTCATCTACAGTCCCCACGGTAGAATTTACTCCAAAAAAACTTCAAATGATCAAAGATTTTAGTCAAATGACAGAGCAAGAACTTGGTGAATTAGAATATGATGACGAGGGATTATTTCAGAACTTGAGGAGGTAAATCAACCCCCTAATTATGTTGTGGAAGCTCTTCAAAACAATGAGTATTCGGCGGGTTCAAAAACCAGAGCAGGTCTCATTCCAACAGAAGAACCAGCACAGTTCCATCTTGTGAAAGAAAAGTTATTGATATTTAATGATAAATTGGTGTTCTTAAGTTCTGCTCAACCAAATGTTGAATTAACTCCAAGATTAATGTTTCTTCTAACAAACTCCGGATTCAGCGGTTCAAAATATTTTGAGGAACCACTTGATATGGAAAGAGAGGAAGATAGGGTATATATTGATTTACTAAACGCACTTGATTAAAGAGTTTCTGTTGCTGGTAAAAGTAAGAAGAATGAGAAGGAGAAACATATTATTGATGCTTTAAGTAAGCTTGGTTCAGGTGTTATCTTTCTTCCAAATGACCCATCACAATTAGTTAATAGGCTATTATTGTTGTTAGGTAGTAAGAAGGCTGGAAACAACAATTGTTTTAATGAAACATCCGCCATTTTAGACCAGTTGATGAATATGAAAATAATTAATAAATGTCAATACAAAGATATTTTATTAGATATTAAATAAGATGAGAAGCACAATTCTTAGTTTTAATTTTACAACGAGTGATTACACAGCATCATTCCCTTACCCATTACAACTTGACCCCCTTACCTCATATGAGGCATCTTTATTGTCGATGGAAACTTATAATACCTTGTTTAATATCACAGAGAAAAACAACAAGTTTAGTTATAATCCAGGAAGTGGATATAAAACTATAACCGTTTCACTCGGAGCTTACGAGATTTCTCAAATATCTTCAGAAGTCTCTCGCCTTATGAAAGAAAAAGGTGATGAACCAAAAAATATGGTAATAGATATTCAAAAACACACTTCAAAATCAACGATTAAACTTAAAAATAATTATAAAGTTGATTTCACGATTGAAAATTCGTTCAGAGAGCTATTGGGTTTCTCTTCAAAAAAGATTGAAACTAACGGGACGTCTTACAGTGATAATGTCATTCAAATATCCTCCGGTATAAATTCAGTATTAATTCATTGTGATTTGATTGATGGTGCTTATAACGATGGAATAAGAACAAATACAATATTTTCATTCAGCGCATACTCAACACCGATTGGTTATAAATTCAATATGGAACCAAAAAATCTTGTCTATTTACCTGTGTCAGGAAAAACCATATACAGAGTAAATTTTAGGATAACCGATCAAGATAATCGTATGATCTCCTTTAATGAAGAAATTATATCCATCAGAATTCACCTTCATGAAGTTTTTTTTGATAAATAAATAATGGTTATTGTGAGAAAACATGAGTTGGGAAAATATAAAATAATTACAGGGGATGGGGATGTTCCTTTCACCATACTATAAGGGTGAAGGTATGTTTCTTGTTAGAGGATACTATAAACCAAAGAGACAATGGGGTGTGGGACATCAATTCAGAAATAAAGGAGATGGGATAATTGATACTCTAATGAGTATTGGTTCAACCATCCTTAAACATAAAGACCTAATTGGTTCAACTGCTTCTGCCGTGGGCTCCGTTGCGGGTGCTATAAAGAGTATAAAAGATGCTCAAAAGGAGTCTCATAAATTACAAGCAATCAAATAAAAAAAAAAAGGTAAAACTCAACTATCTTCACAAGAACGACAAAAAATCATTAAAATACTTGGGTCAGGGTTTCAACGATTTTAATACTATATAAATACAAGTATGGAAGCGATTGATAGTATCTATGATTTGGATGATACAATTATCATTTCAAACTCCACGAAAAAGGAAGACTATTTTAAGGTAAATGCTATAACAGGAACAGACTGGAATTCAAACGGAACAAAAAGTTTTGAAATAAATAATCAACAAACTTACTTGAATATAGCTGATAGTTTCTTGCTGTGTAAATTTAAATTCACTAAGGCTGCAAATAATATTAATGCTACACTCGTAAATGATTTCTTCTGGAAAATGTTTGATAGTGTTCGCCTGTATATTGGAACACAAGAGGTTGAAGCGGTTGATTATGTCTCTGCTACATCTGAAATGATGAAATTTACACTATATTCGTTTGGTGATAGAATGGGTAAGGGAGCTGTTGAAGGTTTTATTCCTGATATGTCAATGGGAACAAATGCTGACCCTGGTTATAGTCAAAGGAAGGCAATGTATAATGATGAAACAAAAGCAGAGAATAGTTTTACTGTAGCAGTACCTCTTAAAGGTATATTTGGATTTTGTGATTATGATAAAGTTTTGTATGGGCTTAAAATTAGATTTCAACTACAAAGGAATGATAATGTAAATAGACTGCTTTTTGGGGCTCAAAATGCTTTTGGTGAAAATAATAAATTTGTTATTAATGATTTGTGGTGGTATATTAGTGAACATACTCCTAATCTTAAAACGGAAGAGATGTTAAATAGAAGACTTAACTCAAAGAAACCACTAAATGTATCATACCTTAAAAGAAGATGTCAACACGTTAAACTGGAACACACTACCTACACTTGGAATTTAGGTGTTCTTCAGGGAAAGCCACGATACCTATGGCTCATTTTTAAGAAACCAGATGGAGATGAAGGTACTGATAAGAATAATGCGCTGAGTGATAATGCTAAGGTGAAACAACTTCGGGTTTCTCTTGATGGCACATTTTATCCGCGAGATAGATTGGAAATTGATTGGGAAAAAAATGATTATGCGGAAGCCTACAAGTCTTACCAAAGGGTGTGTGAAAGCAACGGTAATAATGACCCTATTTTGGATATGGTTGCGTTTCAAAAACTTTATACGATCTACGCAATTGACCTGAGTTCTCAAAAAGAAACTATAAAGTCTAATAGAGTGGATACTTCTCTATACATTGAAAGAGGGGAGAGTGAAGAGGTTAATGCATATTGTTTGCTTTTGGAAGAAACAGAATTACAGATTAATACAGATAATGGTGTTATGATTAATATCACATAGATTTTTTCTCATAAATAAATGGTAGGGGTATATGTTAATCAAATCAATCTTAATAAATTAACATCTTGTATTCAAAATCAAAAGCCTTGTATTATTAATGTTAATACAATTCAAAGAAAAGGAGCTGTAAGAATTGATGTTTTACTCACACACACACACAAGTAAAAACACTAAATGATACTGGTTCACTTAAAATTAAAATGACAAAACCTATGTTGACGAAATATTCAATAGACGAGTCAAGAGGAGGATTTCTCCCGTTTCTAATTCCTTTATTTGCTGGTTTAAGTGCGGCGGGAGCATTGACTGGTGGTATTTCAGCAGCGGTAAAAACTGCTAACGAAAGGAAGGCACAACTAAAAGCTCAAAAAGAATTGGAAAGACATAACAAGGAGTTGGAGAAACAAATTAGTGGAAGTGGTGTAATTGTAGATTTTGCTCAAAAACTTGAAAGTCTACCTGATAAAGCTAGATTGTTGGTTGGAGATATGCTTTCCTCTATCGCTCAAGCGGGTGTTAAACTAACTAATCGGGGTAATGGATTGTATCTTTCTCATAAATAAATGGATAAATGGTTTAAACAATTTGGAAAGAATACAACGTCAAATATAGAACGAGCTAAGTATTGTAAAACACTAAAAATTGATAATGTGGTTATTTGTATGAGAGATGAATTAATACATATAAATAAGAATACAAAGAATATTATTATGAATTTAGACACACAGAATGGTTCTCATTGGGTTTGTATTCATAATAGTCAGGATAAATATTATTTTGATAGTTATGGTATGCCACCACCTGTTGAAGTAATACAATTCTTACAGAATGGTGTTTATCAAACATTTCAAGTTCAAGAAATTAATTCTAAATGTTGTGGTCAATTATGTTTATATGTATTATTTCAACTCAACAATAATGAAAATTTTTATGATATCATTTTTAATCTAATATAAATGACTTATGTTGGAAAAGATGGTTCTATCTTTGGAAAATCCTCTCAGGATATTGATTTATCAAATTATTATACAAAGGCACAGGCTGAACGACAAAAATATAGTATAAGTATAAATATTAATATGAAGAATACTTATAAATTAATCAATTATCCAAACCCTACAGATGCGAATGACTTAATTAGATTCAGTGATTTATCACAATATATATTTTTAAAGAAAACAGCACGTTTTGTTAAACAAGTAAAATTTACAACCACAACACCTGGTTATACTGACCATACACCTTTCCTCATTGAATTTAACTACCTGCTTACAATTGAATTTTATAAAGAAGGACATATAGTTAATATGCGAATTAATAAATGGGGGTATGATATGCCTGATTTAGGGTATAATTGGTATTTTTCAATAAACGTAGAAGACCTACATGATTTGAATCAGTCTCGTAAAGAAGAATATTATCCGCTTGGCGAGGATAAGGATTTATGTGGAAGTACAATTTGTAAACAACAAATACATGCTTTTAAGAAAAGAAAAATATATGATAGTATAGCGATGGTTAGCATGACAAAGAAGGAAGGTAATGAGATAAGGATAGAAAGCCGAGGAATACAAACCGATTTGGTAGTGGGAAGATGGGGTGGTATTACCTGTCATAATATTAATCTCACATATATTTCTGATACATAAATGGCAGGAAAAAGACTACAAGAGAATTATAATTTTTGTATTCAGGGATACCTACAAGAAAAGGGTGCTCGGTATTACATACCTTATGATTTGGAGCATATACATGGAAATTTTGTCATTAAAAACTGGCCTTATACTGATATTGCTAAACCCACAAATAGAGACTTGTTTAAAATATTAAATAAAAATGAACTTCTCAAAGTTATGAAATATAAAACTCTTTTAGAAATCGTCAACAAATCTTATTGGTATCCTATTATGAGAAAAATAATTATAGATACAAGAATATCTCAAAATCCAGATAAGTATATGTATAAGATTCTTTGGGGCTCAAGCTCAAGGGTAGCAAGGGATGAGGAAGGAGTTGAAGAAGAGAAGGAGGAAAGAGAGAAGGAGGAGAAGGAGGAAAGGGAGAAGGAGGAGAGGGAGAAAAAGGAGAAGGAGGAAAGAGAGAAAAAGGAGAAGGAGGAAAGGGAGAAAAAGGAGAAGGAGGAAAGGGAGAAAAAGGAGAAGGAGGAAAGGGAGAAAAAGGAGGAGGAGAGGGAGAAAAAGGAGAGGGAGGAAAGGGAGAAAAGAGAGAAGGAGGAAAGGGAGAAAAAGGAGAAGGCAGAAAGGGAGAAAAAGGAGAAAGAGGAAAGGGAGAAAAAGGAGAAGGAGGAGAGGGAGGAAAGGGAGCAAAGAGAGAGAGAGGAAAAATATAAAAAGATGGAAATCAGTGAGATTCGTAAAAGATTGAGTGAATTACAGCAAATAAATCAATCTCAACGCACCGAAGAGGAAAATAAAGAATTAACGACTCTTACTAAGATAATGATTTTAAAAATGGTTGAGATGAGTTCAGCAAGGAGATTCACATGAAGAAGACAAAGATTATGTGGTTGATGATGCTCTTGACTTTAGTTCGTTTTTATTTGTAAATAAATGGAGGAGAGAGTGAAGGCATTCCTAAGGATTCTTTATGTTTTAAAAATTAAGATAGAAATGTATATGTTGAAAACCAAAAAGGTTTTGATACTCTGTCGGACTTTTTCTGATAAATAAATATGAGTTATTGTCTCAAATGTAAAAAGAAAACCAAATCTAAAAATATCTCTTATGTTAAAGCTAAAAATAATAGAGTTTATCAAAAAGGAATATGTCAAGTGTGTGGCTCTAAAAAGTGCCAATTCATCTCTCCTAAAAGTGGAGGAGACATACAAAAGTTTCTGTCAGGAAGTAAATTTACAACAACTGGAATTCCGGGGGAATTACACCTTCCAGGGTATTCTTTCTGTGGTCCCGGAACAAACTTGGATAAAAGATTAGATGAGGCTAACAATCCTAAACCTTGGTCTAAACCCAAAAATAAGGTTGATGAAGTGTGTATGAAGCATGATATTGCTTATGGGAATACCACTACATTGGATGAAAAACATGAAGCAGACAGAGAAATGTTGTATAATTTGTCTTTGATACGAAATCCTACGTTGAGAGAGAAAGTTGATAGGTTTATTGTAAAAAAAATGATAAGTGCTAAATTGAAACTTGGTCTTGGTTATTCCTCAAAAAACTATTAGGCTCTAATGATGTCATCAAGACTGAGGAGCTTTTGGCTAAAGAATTACATAAACCTATAATCAGAAAGTTTAAAAGAAGGAAAGTTTATTCTAAATACACCGATCACATATGGTCCGCTGATTTAATCGAACTAAATAATGATAAGGGATACAGGTATGCTTTAACCGTTATTGATTTGAGGAGTAGATTTGCCTGGGTTGTTCCTTTGAAAAACAAGAGAGGTAATACTTTAATGTTAGCCTTTAAGCTAATATTTGATAGGAATAAAAGGAAACCAAAGAAGTTATGGACTGATGAGGGAACAGAGTTCTATAACAAAATATTTATGAAATTTCTTAAGGGGGAGGGTATTAAATTATACAGCACCTTTAATGAAGGAAAAGCAGTTGTTATTGAGCGTTTTAATCGTACTTTGAAAGAGAGACTATATAAAAAATTCACACAACTCGGTTCTCAAAAATGGGTGTATTTAATTCAGGATATTGTAGATAATTACAATAATACAGTTCATTAATCAACAAAATCAAAACCATCGGAAACATTTACAAAATTAGAATATGAAAAGGAGATTAATTTGAGAAAGCTCAAGTTTAAAGTTGGTGATATTGTAAGAATATACAAATGGAAAAGTCATTTTGAGAAAGGTTATACACAAAAATGGACTCGTGAATTATTTAAAATCATTGATGTAATGGATACAGTCCCTTGGACCTACAAATTATCTATCTATAATTCCAGTAATCTCTGTACGTTTGTACGTCTGTACGTCTGTACGTCTGTTTGTCTGTGACCGCTGTTTCTCGACAACCACGGGTCCGATATACTTTTAACTTGCCAGGTATATTGCTGGGGACCCGAGGATGTGCCTTTTCAAGGTTTCATATTAATCGGACAATTACTTACCGAGCTATGTCCAAAAAACGATTCAACCAATCAGAGAGCAGCGAACGATCGCGTGTGCCGAACGTGGAGGACACACTCTGCCTCGGATGGCACATTTGAGAGCGTATTCATTTATTTCACGTTTGCAAACTATGTTGGCGTTAAACTATGTTTTAAAACTAATAAAACCGAATTTGCGATTCATTCGCTTTCCTGCGCGTTTGTGCACGCGATGGCGATTTCTTTACCAAACTCCGGAAGCCGTTCGCTTTGGACCAAACCATTGCATGTAAATAGAGGGGGGGGATTGTCACCGTACTCGCAAGCCGTTCGCTTTGGACCAAACCATTTCATGTAAATAGAGGGGGGGGATATAATTTTAGATATAGATATAGTACGGGCAATGCCCTAGTATGATTTAAATGGAGAAGAAATCTTGGGTTCATTTTACTCACAAGAATTACAAAAAACACAAGTAAGCAGATAATACCCTTGAAAATAATAAATAAATAAATAAAATGTAATGGGGATACGTTTTTAAATCTGTGAACCCCAAACACAGAATCCCTCAACTTTTCAGTTGGGGCTTAACTTTTGTGTGTACAATGGGGATACGTTCTTGAGATCTGTGAACCCCAAACACAGAATCCCTCAACTTTTCAGTTGGGGCTTAACTTTTGTGTGTGTGTATGTGTGAGTGAGTCATAATAATATACAAACCCTAACCCAACCCCATCCCTAACCCAACCCCATCCCTAACCCAACCCCATCCCTAACCCAACCCCATCCCTAACCCAAACCCATCCCTAACCCAACCCCATCCCTAACCCAACCCATCCCTAACCCAACCCCATCCCTAACCCAACCCCATCCCTAACCCAACCCCATCCCTAACCCAACCCCATCCCTAACCCAAACCCATCCCTAACCCAACCCCATCCCTAACCCAACCCATCCCTAACCCAACCCCATCCCTAACCCAACCCCATCCCTAACCCAACCCATCCCTAACCCTCACATTCAAAATCCCAACCCTAACCCTCACATTCAAAATCCCAACCCTCACCCAACCCCATCCCTAACCCAACCCCATCCCTAACCCTCACATTCAAAATCCCACCCTAACCCTAACATAATCTTTTTTTTCTTCTTTTTTAAATATGTATTTCATTTTTTTTTTTCCCTCTTTTCCAATTCTGTCTGTCAAGGCTTTCAAGTTTAAAGAAGTAGAAATGGGAAGAAAGAATTTTCCAGCATTTTCTTCCTCGAACTTTCTTGATATTGCTTAAATCAAGCGTCATTAAACAAAGAACATTGTTCATTGCTTTAGAATCCAAAGAGTCTCCAAGATGGACCCCACAGGTAGAGTCTCCAAAATAAAACCAACTTTCCAAGTTCCCAAGGTATAACCACATTCCTGTTGAGCCTCCAAGATAGGTATCACATTCCGAGTCATCAAAACAAAGCCCCCATTCCGAGTCTCCAAAAATATAACCATCTTTCCAAGTCTCCAAGGTAGAACCACAATTTTCAGAAATATTGGGGGTTTCCGTGATAAGTCTCACATAGTATAACTGCGGACCATCAGGGAAAACTTCCCTTTCCCAATTTTTTAGGGTTTCTATGATGTGTCTCACATAGTATAACTGCGGACCATCAGGGAGAACTCTCCTTGCCCAATTTTTAGGGTTTCTATGATGTGTCTCACATAGTATAACTGCGGACCATCAGGGAGAATTCCCGTTTCCCAATTTTTTGGGGTTTCTATGATGTGTCTCACATAGTATAACTGCGGACCATCAGGGAGAACTCTCCTTGCCCAATTTTTTTGGGTTTCTGTGATGTGTCTCACATAGTATAACTGCGGACCATCAGGGAGAATTCCCGTTTCACAATTTTTTCGGGTTTCTATGATGTGTCTCACATAGTATAACTGCGGACCATCAGGGAGAACTCCCCTTTCCCAATTTTCAGAAATTTGTGGGTCTCCAATGTATGACTTGTATTCTGGCTCATCAAGGTAGAACTTGTTCAGTGGGTTTTGTTTTGATAACTCACAACAAGTATCATCATGGTAAAACTCTTTTTCAGGATTTTGTGGATCTCCAAGGTATAACTCTTTGGCTGGGTCATCAAGGTAGAACTCGTTCTGGGGGTCTTGGTTGTTCAAAATGTCTTCAAACAAAAAAATAACTTCATCTCAAGTTGTGTTAAAAGCAGAATTTTCATTTCGTATCTCAGATACAATTTCCTGTGAAAGAAAATAACAATGTATTAATTTAATACAATATTTTAATTTGTATAAATCAAGCTCTATGAATATTAAAATAAACTTTGTTAACTCTTACACGAGTCTCATCTAAAAAAAAAAAAATTAAAATAAATAATGAAATAAATAATTAATGAAATAAATAAATAAATAAATAAATAAATAAATAAACTTACCTCCATTGATAAGAGGTTCGAGTCCAGTTCATCAATCTGAAGGTTGAGTTCTCCACAGGTAGTAGGACTCCAAGGATTAGCAAAGTTATCCCATTCCATTTCGGCATAGTAGTCCATTCTCAAGTGAAGCAGAAAGCATGTTTGAAAAAGCCTGTGTGGTCGGTGCCTTTTATAAGGACTGGGTGTGTCATTTCCTGTGGAAATTCCCTGGGCGTGTCTTAACTGGAAATTATGTGATGGAAATTCCCTGAAAATGATGTCATGTCTTAACTGAAAATGATACAATGGCAGAGTTTATAAAGTGGGTGGGGTTAACAAAAAGTGGGTGGGGCTTAGTAAAAAGTGGGCGGGGCTTAGCAAAAAGTGGGTGGAGCTTACCAAAAGTGGGCGGGGTTTAGTAAAAAAGTGGGTGGGGCTTACCAAAAAATGGGCGGAGCTTACCAAAAAGTGGGCGGCACTGGAGGCGCTCAGACAAGAACATTGAGGGAGGTTTACCATTTTATCTTAGCTCAGTTAAAAGATCTTAATAAAGAACTAAACTCAAACATCTTTTTTGTTAATATATTAGATGGTGAAGGGAGTGGCAAGAGAATTAAATTATTTCCCACGCATAAACAAATATTTGTAGGGTCGATGTTTGAGTGGTCTACTCGGGATCATTGATAGTAAGAGTACCATAAGACCAAGGGGGAATCATTGTTTGAGTGGTCTAATGAACAACATTAAGGATAGGTGTCAAAAGGCTAAAAGGTTCGTAAAGAGGTGAGAGGAAAATGAACATGTAAGTGAATGGGTCGATGTTTGAGTGGGTCAAAGATAATCTGCCAAATGATATGTAGAAGAAGGATTATAGGTCTATAAGGGAAAACAAATATTTGTAGTGTTTGAGTGGTCTAATGAACAACATTAAGGATAGGTACTATAGGCAAAAGGTTCATAAAGATGAGGGTGGGAGAAATAGAGGTGTTAATGGGCAATGAGGTTAAGAGGAAAATTAACATGTAAGTCAATGGGAAAATGAGAGTGTCCCAGAAGCAACATATATACACTACTCCTATGCTAAACAAAATCAATTTTAAAGAATCTAACTGATCATCCGAAAAGCCAGAGGGAAATTTTGAAACCATTATTAACATAAAATCTATCTAAATGTGCAAATGATACCCTGTAATTGGAAGCATGGCACCATGAAAATTGTTTAACTTGGGGGTGCTACATCCTCCATCCATCAACCAAATTATATTTCACTAAAATGGTCGAATTTTTTTTTTTGCACTCTCAGGGTGGGGGTTCCACACCATTATGGTCCAGAGCTGGTTCCAAAGTACCATTGAAATCGCCAGCTAGGCAGACGAGACCACCAAAATTAATTTGAGATGAACAATCATGGAGGAGGGAAAAAATAATCATTTATTCTAGAAGGTTCACTTGGGACGTAGGCATTCAATAACGTGATTTTAAGGCCTCTACAAGAAAACAACAAAAGCCGCATGACCAGGCATAAATTCTTGAAATATTATTTGGTCTGATGAAATTCCTGATCTAAATCAGAAAGCGGTTCCTGCTCTAGGGCATTCAAACAAACCCCCCAAAAAACCCAAGAGCCTCTTATTGTATTCTGCATGTCGGCTAAACAAGAAGTCCCAAAACGTGCATCCTGAAGAAAAGCTATATCTACATGTTTCTGTTCAAATAATAATTGTACGTGTGTCTTCTGTTTAGGAGCATGGCTTCCATTTATGTTTATAACTCGCAATTGACAATACCATAATTCAAAATTTTAATAATTTATAAGGAAACGCTGATTGCACTGTACGACAAAAACAAACTTTCTGTCTGCTATTGCGGTAAATGCCAGTGTCCTTTATTAATTTGAGTATGCTGATTCCAAATCTGAAGTCATAATTGACTCAGCATGTCAGGATTTTTAGTTACACAAAAATGACATTTTCAGGCATTAATTATTTAATAACAAATACATAGGGGCAATACCCCTGGTGCTCACCTGGTAGAATAAACAGTGTACTCCCCTGACTAAAGGCTTGTAACAAGTAGTGGTTTGTCTCTGAAGAAACCAGCAGTAGTTCCCATCGTGTTGGGTTTGAAACGCCCCCGATAGCGTCTCCATTGTGCTAATATATTGGTCTCATCATGCTCATCGCTCACAGCACCAAGATTGGCTATGAGGAAGTCCAACTGTGAATGAAGAAAATGCAACTTCAGCGTCATACGGCAACACAATCCTTCAAAGGCCTTTATCATATCTTGAACCAACTCGGCAAAGAGGGCTGCCCTGTGGCTCCCAGGGAAATTGTGGACTACCAGATTGAAAGGCTTCCATACAGTCATTCAGATGATTCTTCGGCCCCCGCCACACCATTGGGATGGTGAATGGTATCGACGTTCGTTTCCCATTAAACCATTGTGTCAGTCCGGAGGTAGAAACAGTGCAACATCTGTGTGGTGCCCATTTCTTGTTTTGGTCGCCCATCTTGCAAATCAAGGTAGTGCTTGCATGCTTTTCTGGTGGGCACGAGGCATATGCCTCCCATATAAGTATCAAAAGCAGGCATATACTCTCTCTCTTCAATCCCGCTCCTCCCTCCAGGTCTTCAAAACAGCTGTTCACCACCATCTCTTGTCTTCCCCCATCCAAAACCTTGATATTTTCTACCCCTGTTAATTCACCCCAGATCCACTTTTTTGAAATACCGACTTTTTACTGGAAGTCCTAGCAGTGTCCATGTGTTTTATACTTCTCCGATGCCCCCCACATTCCCATGCCTCCTCCCCCAAGCCCTCTCCCTCCCACAGATCTCCCGATGTCCCTGTTCTCTACTGTTGTACTTGCGTGTTTCCCTTTCTCTCCCCATCTTGTCTCCCGCTCCCTTTATCAGATGTTTTATGTGTCAGTTTGTCTTTTTGTGATTAATCTTAGCTCTTACACGATCCTCGATCTTGTATACCAAAAACAAACAAACAAAAAAACCAGTCTGCACTGTTCATACAGATTCATCTATTCATATCAATCTGAAATACAATAACATTAAAATATAATATTATAATACTCTATTGTTTTTATAATATTGAAGTATGCACAGTATTAAGAAGAACACTCAAAATACGTGACATTGGATTTCCATTTTTTTTTCTGTGACTAAAAATACCTACATGTTGGGTTCATTCTGAATTCAGATTCAAATTCAGCATACTCAAAATTGTTTAAGACATACTTTTCAGACATACCTCAGTAACAAATTTGTTGTTGTCCAGTGTTATCGAAGTTCTTCAATTGGTTTCAAATTTTTCTGAAAAGTATTATGAAGACCTCGGTAGGAGAGGTAGGACAGGGGGCATTACCTCGGTAGGCGAGTCGGCATCTAAGTCCTTACAGTCCTGCAATACCCTGGTTGCACCCTCTATCTCAGTAATATCAGATATTTAACCCATGTACTAAAGAGTAGTCAGAATGACATAGTCCATGCTCAATATCAGCGTCTTTTTCCTCTATAAATGTAGCAGACACTGATAACGGCTTAACGAAAGTCGATTCCCCAGGCAGCAGACCAATCTGTAACTTCAAGGTTAACCTCCTCAGATGGTTCTGATGTTATAGGGATGATTGTTGTTTGAATGTCATGATTTAGCCGATCATTTCCAAATGAACATTCTGTGGGAGTTTTATCTCTACCTGGAACATCAACTGACAAAGTGTGTTGATGCTCCATTGCCTCCTCATTATTACCCAAGGGAGGACAGGATTCAACATTGAAGAGGTTCGGGTAACTCTCGCTCGTATTGAGCGAAATCCTCAACATTGCAATTTGCTCAGTACCACGTGTAGCAATGTCACGTGACTCAGAACACGTATGCACACGAATATTATTTTCTTCTCATCTGTGTTTTTGAGATGTAAAAATGTATGATGGCAGAACAGGATTATATTGAGAAAAAAATATAAAATATTACAAACAAATCATTATAAATTTACAGCCATGGTGCCATGAAACCATGTAGAGAAGGAACGTGTTTGATGATCAGTGACATTTTTCAAGAGGACCTTTGGAGTGAAATGCCTTTAACCCTATTTATGACCTTAAATGAAAGTGGTGCTTGAAGTAAGTTCTCACACTCGTGCCAACTGTCTGGAGATGATAAAACTGTCGTTGACTTTTGGAATATTGACTTGGAAAATCATTTTGTGATGAAGCATGCCTCAGCCTGTCGACTTATCCAGATGTCTTCAAACTGATCATATTGTCTCTAAATATGGCGATGTCAAAATGGCCCTACAACCCAAGCTGCTTTTTGTTGTTGTTGTTGTTGTTGTTGTTACAGCACAATGTCCTGATTGTCAAAATACTAGCTCTACGGTTGTGCTTGCTCTTAAGTTGTCTGCACCTCCCGACTCCAATGCAAAAAAAACAATTGATGAACACACTCACGCCACCAGCATCACACTGTCAATTCAACCTGAGAAACACTAAATGCGAATGCAGAAAGGAAACAGCAGGGCAGGGCAGATGGTGAAAATTACATAGAATTAGGGCCTGGTCCAACATTTGGAATATGTCTTTAAACTCTGACAGATCTCACACTCTCACTCTGTCTCTCCAAAAGGCCCGTCTAACAAATCCTCTCATCTAGCTCCTCAACAAACCTCTTGAAGAGGTTCAGTCACTCAAACACTTGGGACTCACAATCAGCCGATGCCCAGTGAACAGCTTCTTTATTGGGCAAACCACATATCCAATTTGGCCGCCAAAGCAAGACTCCAACGTCCAACTGGACATCCTCAGGCGTGCAAAGTCTTTCCTTGGCAAATCAGTACTTTTATCAGCTTACAAAACTTACTTTTATCAGCTCGATAGAGTACCCCTCTCCTGGGGGGCTGGTGTCCCTGTCTCACACGATGCATCATGGAATGCAAGAAGTTTATTTGAAATCTTTAATTTAAAAAATGTCATTTTGTATGCTGTCACGAAAAGAGTAACTTTGGTTTTCACGGGACAGAAAGGTGCAATGTAAAGTTATTATACACCGCCCATAAGACTTTTTTCCCAGGGACTTTTTCATTTGAACTGTATGCTTTATATAGTCGGAATGTTTCATTCTTTAGACGTAGTCACAATAAAAAGTTACAATTAGGTACTCTGCACTTGGGGAGAAGGGCGTAGCATAGTTTACATGTCGCCACTCGCGTTTGTAAATGCTATCTCCAAAATGAACAAGCATTCCGAGTATTGCGCTGCAATACATGTCCCCTACCGGCAGTCTGTCGTCCGGAAAACTGTTGGGGAAATTACCAAAGTTCAAAGTGCCATAACTTTGTCAAAAATGATCGAAACGTCGTGAAGTTCGAACTTGATCTGTAACTTATCATGAGGAAACCATGTGCCAAGGTTGAAATCATTAGCTTTAAGAGTTTAGGAAAAAAAAGTCCAGAAAACTGTTCTTTGCGTAACGGACTGACAGACTGACAGACGGAGTGCAAACCTATAGTCCCCTCTGGTGTACACCGGTAGGGGGCTAATAATGAGGGAACAGAACGAGACCGCCAATGAACGTTAACACAGACGGATGCTGAGCAACAAAGACATTGGAAGGTAATGTGTGCTCAGCAAAAATATACAAGAGCAGCTGCAATGAATCCGGATGAAGTATCCGATAATATTGTTGTAGATCATCATTATGGGCCAAGTCCGATGACGTCACCATGCATGTACTGTTATGCGAAATATGTCAATAATGAATGAACAGGACAAGGGGGCGGATTTACACTGTGTTGCTCGAAGAGAAAAGTTCAATTACCTCTAATATTTGCCATATCTGCTCGATTGGAACAACTGCCGGAGTGACTCTCAACTGCTCAGGAGACTGAGGGAGGAGGAGACTGAGGGAGGAGGAGAGGAGACTGGGGGAGGGGGAGAGGAGACTGGGGGAGGGGGAGAGGAGACTGGGGGAGGGGGAGAGGAGACTGGGGGAGGGGGAGAGGAGACTGGGAGAGGAGCTGAGGATACTGAGGGAAGAGGAGAGGAGACTAGGGGAGGAGGAGAGGCGACTGGGGGAGGGAGAGAGGAGACTGAGGGAGGGGGAGAGGAGACTGAGGGAGGGGGAGAGGAGACTGGGGGAGGGGAGAGGAGACTGGGAGACAGGGAGAGGAGACTAGGGAAGGGGGAGAGGAGACTAGGGGAGGAGGAGAGGGGACTGGGGAAGGGGGAGAGGAGACTGGGGGAGGGGGAGAAGAGACTAGGGGAGGAGGAGAGGAGACTGGGGGAGGGGGAGAGGAGACTGGGAGAGGGGATGAGGCAACTGAGGGAGGGGGAGAGGAGACTAGGGGAGGTGGAGAGGAGACTAGGGGAGGGGGATAGGAGACTGGGAGAGGGGGTGGGAGACTGAGGGAGGAGGGGAGGAGTGAGGTGGAGTTGGAAAGGAATGAGGGGTGAGGAGTAAAGCAACCCCCATTCTCCATGTGTGACCCACTCTCCCCCGTGTGTGACCCACTCTCCCCCGTGCATGACCCACTCTCCCCCGTGCGTGTCCCACTCTCCCCCGTGCGTGACCCACTCTCCCCCGTGCGTGACCCACTCTCCCCCGTGCGTGACCCACTCTCCCCCGTGTGTGACACACTCTCCCCCGTGTGTGACACACTCTCCCCCGTGTGTGACACACTCTCCCCCATGTGTGACACACTCTCTCCCATGTGTGACCCACTCTCCCCCATGTGTGACCCAGTTTCCCCCGTGTGTGACCCAGTTTCCCCCGTGTGTGACACACTCCCCCTTGGGTGTATGACCCACTCCCGCATGTGTGTGTGACCCACTCCCCCATGTGTGTGTGACCCACTCCCCCATGTGTGTGTGACCCACTCCCCCATGTGTGTGTGATCCACTCCCTCATGTGTGTGTGACCCACTCCCCCGTGTGTGTGACCCACTTCTTCCGTGTGTGTGTGACCCACTTCCCCATGTATGTGTGACCCACTCTCCCCCATGTGTGACCCACTTTCCCCCGTGTGTGACCCACTTTCCCCGTGTGTGACGCACTCCCCCTTGGGTGTGTGACCCACTCCCCCGTGTGTGTGACCCACTCCCCCGTGTGTGTGACCCACTCCCCCGTGTGTGTGACCCACTCCCCCGTGTGTGTGCGATCCACTCCCCCATGTGTGTGTGACCCACTCCCCCATGTGTGTGTGATCCACTCCCTCATGTGTGTGTGATCCACTCCCTGGTGCAGTGTGCGTGATGTGCGAGGGATGGGAGCGGGGAGGGAGAGGATTTGAGCTCTTGAAGTCACATTTTACACGAGATGTAATGACACATTTCAAACTGTATTTCCCATGTGCACGCACATGCATTCACATGTTATCAGAGGTAAATACATTGTGTAGATTACATCATTTGTGGATCTGATAAATTGCCAGTAACCATTTTGTAAAACTGAATGTGCAGCATCTAAATGAAGATGTCCAAATGTCACACACGTCCATGCCTATGGGATTCCCACGGGTGCCCCCACTAGTATATTATATTTGCCTCCTTCATATTGTATTAGCAAATTACTCACCCTCTGGGTGAGTGGAGTTTCTGCATTGCCTGCTGAAACAAACTAAAATCTGTTCATGAAATATCACGTGATCCGGTTGCTTGTGGAACCTCCAATGAAATGGAAACTATTCTAGTTTGGCTCATACATGCGTAATCGGAGTTTCCCGTCCCATCTATCTATCGTCGCTGGTCTCAGAGTAGTTATCGGACAAGATGATGGGACTGGTTCGCCACAATGGAGAAAAACCCAAAATAATAACACCTAATGAGAAATCTGAAAATATATAGATATATATTAAAAACTTTTTTTAATTTTTAATTTTTAATTCAAAAGAATCCAAAGTAGGGATTCTGAGAATACCCTGAAAATTGCTGTTGATCGGCCCATGGGTCTCGGAGTAGATACCAGTCATAAAGACAAACAGACACTCTCGCTTTTATTTACAAGAGAGAGAAGACAAGAAATTACGTTTACTTTTCAATTTCTAAGGCCAAAATGTGTATGTACACTACTCACAATAAGTTAGGGATATTGGCAGGTTCTTCGGTGTGGTTGATTTTGTGTATTAATTATGTTGAAAAAAGTTGTTGGTCCTAATTCTATGGTTATTAATGAGTGTGAAAAAACACAGCATTCTTGATTTCAATACCCCAACCCTAACCCCGATAAAAAAAACAAGTCAGGAGACGACGATGGTTCACGAGCGAGCGGTATTCAATGACAAAGGACGGACTATAACCAAAACAGGCCCGGACAGGCCAGGCCCGGAAACGTCAAAACGAAGGTTACTGACCTTGAAATGAGATAGAAAATAATGTATAAAATCAGTTAGTTAGCTACACAATACCGAAAAAATTGTCACGTTACAATAGTCACACACGAGACCATATAGTCTTTAGAGCTATAATTTGTATATAGTGACAGGGAGTAATGGAATTAATGGCTCACATTGAACTGGATTTGCACACAACATGTTCAGATGGCTCACCATCTGCACAAATAGATTAATCAAGCACAGCATGCAACTGTGCGAACCCTGATCAATGCAAATTGCGAAATTTCAGCGGGGGACATTGGAGCAGTCAATATAGCCACAATTGATTGTCATTATTTGACTGTTAAGTCTGGATGTGGATTTTTGAGTTGTTATTCTTCAAGCCATATATAGGCAAGACGAATGGAGTTATGGAGAGGTAAATCTAAAAGTGATGGAAAGATTAATTACTATGATTCATTAGGCTTACAATAAGCAAATTCAAATAATGCCTGTCTCATCTTATGCACTCCAGGCCGATGTGCTTTGTCAAGCAACTGGAGATCCCTCAATATGGTTGCAAACCCAAGGTGTCTGCGACCACACCACGCTCAAATCTGAGCAAAGAGCTTGAAAAGTACTCTCGTGCCACGTTTGAGTACACGACCTTTGCAGGCACAACTGGAGCCTCGGCACCCTTTGGGAGACGTGCCATTGCCCCCAAGCTTCCAGGGCAGGAATCCATCCACAGAACTTATGAAGGTAAAGTTATGAAGATGTTCAAGACCCGAGAGAAGAAAGCCATTCAAGGGCAATTTGTGTACTCATGGTTATCATCTCTGGTGTGCAAATGCCTTGCAAGCTTCCACTCACTATTACCTCTTATCTGTTCTTGCACTCTATGTTTTTTGAGTCCTCTACTTTTTCACATGTCCAGGATGAACATGTCATCCAGTAGGCCCTGCCTTGTAAAGTCTAGGCTCTTTGCTCATTTGTGCTCGTTTGTGTCTTTCATCCCACCTCTGGAATTTTTTGCCTGTGCTTTGAGGTTAGCGTGTTTCATCATCACTAACATTTCATATCATATCATGTTCCTCTTTTTTTGAAACAGAGTCAAGGCTGATGGAAGAGCTAGAACACAAATGGATTTGGATGTTTGATGATATGAGATGGTGGCTGGATTTGGAGGCCAACTTTGAAATGTGGTTTTCCCAAGAAAGATCATGGCTGAGAGTGAGACCCAATAGTTTTAGTGACGTTACTTCTTTTTGAGGGTTCTTGTTCGTAAAGTAGATTGAAGTTTTGCGGTATGGTCCTTTCGGCGAGAGAGAGTGTGTGGGATTTCTCACGATTAAAATACACATTCCAAGTATTTGATCAGCTTGTGATTTTTCTCAAGATCTGAAGAGAGGGAATAGGCTGCTTCCTGTCTATCTGAAGGATTAGGGATGTCATGATAGAGGGTGAAGTCATCAGCAAAGGGATAAAGGATTTTCCTGAGAGTCAGAGAGATTGTTGATGAGGATTAGGAATAGGATGGTGTCTATTACACTGACTTGTGGCACTCTAGCCTTGACAGGGAATGGAGAAGAAAGCATCCCATGAAGAGCCACACATTGGCTATGAGAGTGAAGGAAGTCAGTAACCCATGAGTGGAGTCGATTTTTGATGCCATAGGCCGAAAGTCTGGAGAGCAAATCATGATGTAAGGCTGTATTGAAAGCTCAACATACATCTAGAGAGATGGCCCTGGTCTCATGTCTGATATGTAGGGCCTCCATCCATTGTTGGGAGATTGGAAGCAGCATGTCCAAGCTAATGACATGGTCCAAATCCAAATTGATGATCTGAGATGGGGTCATAGAAGAAAAGGAAATATTTTATGTCAACTACGATTATGGATTCCATGACCTGTTGATGATTGGAAGCAAACTAATAGGTCTGTAGTTAATGGAATTGGTTGTCGCACCTTTCATGTAATACTGTGATGTTTGCTGACTTTCAAGCAGATGGAAGATGAGCTAGTGCAAATGACAGGGTGAAAAGGGCAGAGAGAGGATGTGCAAGATCAGCAGAGCAGGATTTTAGGACACTTGAGCTGATGACATCCAGTCTAGTTGCAGAGTCAGAATCGGCGGTTCGAAGAACCTTCTCCATCTGCTCAGTTTCAAAAGACAGAGTCCAGGAGCATTTGAGTATGACAGGGAAGGGTGGATACAGAGAACGTGGGGTTGGGGACACAAGATTTGGAAGCAAACATAATTTAGGCATTCGGCCTTCTCACCAGTGGAGTCAGCTGTGTTGCCATGTGAAGATAGGGTAGGTATGGAGGGGGAGCATATTCCAGAGACAGACTTAACAAGCCACTGCCACATATCAGAGTGGGGAAAAAGTTTGAAAGTTCATTTTGAGGTTCGACATATGTTGCTTTCTCCTCACCACAAGATTCAGTGTACCGTTGGAGGGAGGATAGATATGATAACTGAAGACAAGAGCTGGGATTAATCTGTACCATACATAAGGAAGAGCATGTTCCTCTGGAAGAATTCTCAGGTTTAGGTAATATCAGGGGCGGTAGATATTGAAGACCAGTTAGTCCTGAAGTGCGGTGTCTGCTTGCAGTCCGATCCAGTTTGCCTACGTGAACTTCCAGACTTGCTGGCACAGAGGCTGTTCTCTGAGATTGGCCAGATAAATGTTTACTTTCACAAACACATGATCAGATAAACCAATTGGAGCAGAGGAAGAGCAGGAGACATTAGCGGGGAATTTGGACATAACAAAGCCCAGAAGGGAGGATTTTCCATTGACAGAAATCCAGATGGGAAGAATTACCGATTGATTTAGTCCCATAGAGTCACAGAGGTCCTTTGCAGGAGATCCATGACTGGTGAGAGAGGTTCCAACACCCAGCCAATTTGCATGGTGTTAATTTTAATCACCACATATGACATGTCCTTCCCACTATCTATTTTATTCTCATTATTCCTCCTTTCTATAAACACCTCATTCTTTGATATGGTATTAGATTGTACTAGCAACGGTACCCGCCCTATGGGCGGGGCTCCAATTGGGAAGCCCAAATGAAAAGGCAAGATATCAGAAATTGAAGGTTTTTAAAATTTTAAATGATTCATATAAACATCCATTGAATCATATCACACGCAAATCATCAAAATCTAAACAGTATCTTTAGAATTTCAAGAAAAGCCACATCACTGTTCATATCGGTAAATATTATTCCATGGTGTTTCAAATCGTGATCGATACACGATGATCGTGATCGTGAATCGTGATCGATAATCGTGTTCACAATCGCTATGTCGTATGTACTCCCGATACGTGTACCAAATTCCCGATACATGTAACTGTACCAAATCAACAGTTAAAAGGATTTTGAGCCGATAGCTAATTACGACCTTGGCAAGATCGATGGATACAGCGATCTGTTAGCGTATTCACCGCCCAAATAGCTATGTGGAATTCTCTCATGTAGAGATTAAACGTTACGGCTGTTACGGCCTTGGCAAGATCGATGGAGACAGCGTTTAAAATACTTTTAATGAAGGACACTGTCTCAAGCCCCAGCCCCCATCAGGGATGGGGCTCAGCAGTTTACCCGAGCCTGACGGCGAAGGGCAAAGTACACACTGGCCCGTCCAGTGTAGCGCGCGTGCGGCCCCGGACATCGAAGGGCATTAAACGTTCATTAAACATTAAACGTTCATTGAACATTAAACGTTCTTTGAACATTAAACGTTCATTAAAGGATTACGAAACGAAAAACATTACGAAATTACGTTCACACCGTCACGTCAAACACTACCGTGAACACATACATCGTCACAATGAGAACATCGTCCCAATGAACGTTATGCGAACGTGAATGTTATGCGGGAGTCCAAACCTGAGAATGCTGGAGACCAAAGCTGAAATTGGGAAAACTAAATAGCCTATTTTACTCCTGGAGATCCCAGGATTATCCACACAAAATATCGTTTTGATCGGTTGAGCCGTTTTTGTGGTACCTTCGAACAGATGGACAGACGGACATTTGGTGAATTATAGTAAGATGGTAAATTATATCCAGGATGTTTACGAAAATAGAACGTAATCCCTGTCGCTGAAGGTTTGTGCCAGTTTTCATCTGCATTCAACATACTGTACATGATGTATTTTATTAACTGAAAACTGATAAAAGTATGGTAACCACTGTAGGAAGCAAGGCATGGCTAACTCGATCCTCAGTTGCGATCGTTGTTAACATGTGTTTATCAGCTTTCAGTTTATAAAATCCATGGTTGTTAAATAGAAAATCCTCTTTTGTGTACAAATTATAGGTTTATGGAAAAGTGAGGTGACAGAGAGGAGAACAAAACAGACTGGCATTGGGGGCATTGGGGGCAGTGAGGTACTACGTGGATGTAACAAGGGAATGAACGAACCAGAGGAGGAGAGATTATATGGAAGGAAATACTGCATAGCATCCTTCTCATAGATTGGGAGAGGTGAGCTACAGGTGTGAAGGGGTTAAATGAGAATGGAAATTGTCACTGAACCGGGATTGAGGGATGGCCTATGTAGGTGGTGTACTGCCAAAATGAGACACTAGAGGGAAGAGTGAGATCGGAAAACAGAGGAAGGAGGTTGCACATGAGGTAAAGATGAAAAAAGGAGTGGATGTGAGTAGTGGAACCTCGATTGTGGAAGTTTTACAATGAAGAGTTGTTGAAAGAATGTGCGTGACCACGAGCGACTGGGAAGGGATAAAACACCAGCTGAAGTGAGACCTGAGGAGAGAGGTAAAAAATAAAGAGCCTCAATCTGTTAAAACAAATCATTTAGAACTCAGTATGTCCTATAAATGATCTGTTTTGGATGCCAGGACATCACTTTCATGGAGTGATTGATCTTTACAACAATCTGAACTATTATTTCCTTGCATTAATAATAAAAATTTTTATAAATGAATAATGCGCAAGTAGAATGGAGAGAGGAAATTATACAGAGATATCCAAACTTGCAAAAGTAGGTGTCTGGTTTGAAATTTAAATTTTATTTTTACAATTATTGAGACTCACATAGAGGAGCTTCAATATAAATCACACGCAAGACAAAGCCCTTAATAAACATCAATGTACTTTTATCATTAATTACAAGAACTGTACTTGGTAATGAACAAAGTATACGTATTTGGTATATGGGGATTTGAATCTGGGTTACCTTCTTTATGAGCCAGGGGGTTATATGAAATTGATACAAGCCAACCTTATTGGACGAAAAGTAGATGTTTTGACTGAGCACAGTGAGATCTGAGTTGTGCTGCACGGACAGATTGGCTGGAATTGTCCACTCTGCAGACAGTTCATGACCTCACGCACGTGAAGTGAAAAGTGGAGTTAAGCAATTGGTCCACGTCTCTCTGTCTCTCTGCCTGTCCGTCAACAAACTTCAGTTTATGATGGAGGTACAACTTCATTTCAATTGAATGTTACATTTTGAACATGAATCGGAAAACAAACCTGTAGCTTTACAGTACTTTAGCTATGAATTCGGTCCGATCGCAAATGCGCAGAGGAGTGAAATAATTTTCTACTGTGCAGTCTGGCAGTCAAACAAAATTGAGGATCATTCACAACAGGAAACTATTATTATTTAAGGATGCAGTAAAGCACACAAACAACACAGTGAGATCTGAAAGAGGTAAATGTGGATGAAAATTGTCACTGAACAGGATTTAGGATGACCTATGTTGGTGGTGTACTGCCAACATGAGGCACTAGAGGGAAGAGTGATATTGAAAAGACAGAGGAAGGAGGTGTAAAGTGTAAAGGACACAAACAACAGGTGCGAAGAACTAATGTAACGTGTTAGATAAGGTGGTGTAAAAGAAACTGCATCAACGGCGGTGGTAAAATCATATTTTTTCCGATAACCGTCAAAATCCATATTTAATTTGAATTTATATACAGTACTTGAACACTGCCGAACACAAATCGCCTTTTTAGCACCCTCAAAAACCTTCCGCTTATCAGTACTTGGACAAAATATTGCAGTAGTTGGATAAATAATGGACCCTATCCATGTTCTTGTATATCAATACAGAGTGGGTAATGTGTTCTTAAAATATACAAAGAAATTGAGTTGCAATAATAGTCAGTTCTGCTCATGTTAGCAGCAGCATCAGCCATTACATCTTTTGACAACATTCCAACCAACATTCATAATCAAACACAATTTTAACAGGTATCTACATAATCATAATTCTTATGCCTGAGGATTCCTATCTAATTGTATTTTTAACTCATCAGTGGTCCTTATTCCTCCTCTCTCTCTCTCCCTCTCTCTGCTAAACTGTTCCACAGACTAACTACACTCTAACTCCTCTCTAAGTGAAAATAAATCACTGTCTAATCTCTCTTCTTGCTCTCTTGTTCATCATCATCAAACTGTATCTCCTAATGTTCTATCTCATCTAGACTTTGCAATAAAAATAATATATCTTCATAAGTATAAATCTATTTTCACGTTTAAAATACTGTAATGCTCTAAAATCATAACATAATCGTTCCTCTTACATAAATAGCCCTGTATATTATAGTCTCTTCTCATAACTTCGACTTTTCAATTCAATGCCGGAAGCAATGCCACACAGGAAACTCTTTCCAGTGATTTCTACAAAATACTTATAGGCCATTTACAGTATACTTCAAGCATCATGCCACGTGAAAATTTCGACATGTTAACCAATACCCCTTCATTTAGATAATCATACTAAAATACGCCATTTTGTGTCTGTCTCTGTCTGTCTGATGAATTTTTGACGCCAATACATTCCGTCCTTACTTATCCAATCTCAACCAAACTTGACAGGATGACGAAGGGTTACATAATGAAGGTTGTAGCACATTCATTTGCCCCCTCCTCAAGGGGGTTTTCTCCCCCCGAGTGGGTTTGCCCTGCCATTGCCGTCAATGGTGTTGCGTGTTGAGGTGTATATCAATGTTAAATTAGCTTTATCGTGGCGTTTGTCCAAAGAAGAAGATTTATCATGGTGTTTTTCCAAAGATGCTATTAATAACAAAATGAATGATAATCACATATTGTTAATGATATTACAAAACAATATTAACACTAATAATGTCCCACTTCCCCAAGGCGTTTTTCCTGAAGTGATAACGTGTATAAATAGCTTATAATTATAATGGCGTTTCTGTGGGAGCAACGGCTTCTACAGGAAGTAAAAATATTATAAACCACAAACACATATGCTTAGCTTTTTAAACAGTCACTAATGCTCTTTATAACACCAAACGAAGAAATATGGAGGAATCCCGACATCCGTGAAGTACGGTTTACTTACAGAACTGAGCGAAGTTCTACTGTACTCTATATAACCCACAAATGTTGAGTTCATAACATGGCCCTTTCTGCCACTACCGTGGCATTTTTCGTAGTGAACTTTTGAAACTCGCTCCTGCTGTTTCATACGAAACTGAAAGGGAGAAGCTCGGGTTGTGCTCCTTTACCAAGCAGCTAGCTAGCGCTTGCCAAGCCAGCGGTTCCTTAACGGTTTTGAATGGAGTGCTTGCTCAAATGCTTAAACCACTTAGCGATCTCTTCACAAGAAACTTGGTAAATGAACACACACCCAATGTTCTTGAGATCCGATCATAGATCGACTGTAATCTGCATACCCCAAAGAGGAATGACCCTTTTTCCGCTCCTGTAGTGAGCAGGTGAACTAGTTTACATAAATTAGAAATAATAGTTGACTCAGAAGTGATCATTTCGAAACTCAATTATAACAAATAATTTCCCTTCAGTCGGGCCAACGTACCAACGTTTCCTGTTCATTAGCCGTCAGTCAATTTTCTATCAAATCTACCTATTTGTCTTCTTCTTGACCTAACCTTTACTTGTAGAATGAAATATGCATTTTAAAATATCGATAACTTTTCCTTCTACACTCTTTGACCACCCAGCCAAAGCTCTGCACAAAGACCAGGCCATGAGCATTGCTCTGGGTGCATTCACCTTTGTGCCGGGAAAGGACTTGGGCCGCGATGGATCAGCCGAACATCTTGCTGCCACTGCCATCCTCAACTTGTCCACTCGTTGCAGAGAGCTCCCTCAGAATTTGTCCACAAGACCACAGGCTACCACATTGCCGATGGTATGTGCACAAAGCTGAGGTTATTGTTTGTATATTTCCTCTCCTCGTGCTATTTGTACTTGATTCCTATTTAATGTTCACATAATATAGTTTCTTCTGATTGATGTTAAGTGCTCCCCCTTGACTAGTTGGGTAAATACAACAGGTTTGGAAACCATTTACCTATCTACAGACTTGGCATTTAAAATGGAATATATATTTTTTCTTGACTTGGGTTTACTTTCTTAACTCAGTATATCAATCTGGTGAGTTTCTTTTACACTTTGGTGATTTATTTGTTAAAAGAACCATGTCACCGATTGTCTGTCGCAGCAAGAAGTCAACAACAGGATTATATCACAGGTGGCGTGGCAAAATGTACGGACAGGTGCATTTGATGATTGGCTTCACAGTCGGGTATAAAGGGTTGTTGCGTTCTGTATTAGTGGAAAGCAACTGCTGCACGTCTCCAAAAGTTATTGCCGCTTCCTCTGGAGATGGTCCGTCCACTCGACAACGCTGTTTGTCATGGAGTGGTGGCTTTACGAAATTACGGCATGAAACAGCGTGCTATTGCTCGGCAGTATGGCATCACTCAAGGTCAGGTGTCAAAGATCCTGAAACGAAATGCTCAGAGGGGTGTCCCTACTCCAATACCGAGGCCAGGACGTCCCCGCAGAACCACAAGGAGGGATATCGCCAGCTGCACCGGTTAGTCCGCAATGGCCGTACCAAGTCAGCTAATCAGCTTAGGGCTGAGTGGCAGCAACTGACAAATGTGCCTGTATCCAGAAGGCTAGTCAACCAACGACTGGTTCAAGCAGGCGTCCCCTGAGAAAGCCACGCCTGACCAGACAACACCGCCAGCGCCAATTGCAGTGGGCCAGAGCCGTCAATGGCAGCCAGGACACTGGAATCACGTGACCTTCAGTGACAAGTCTAGATTTCTGGTCTATCATCAAGATGGCCGCGTCCGAGTGCGCAGACAAGTGCATGAAGCCGAAAACAAAGATTGTATAGTGCCAAGAGTCCAAGCTGGATGTGGTGGGGTGACCGTTTGGGCTGCTTTTCATGCAGGGGGCAAAACTGACCTGGTTGTTCTGAATGGAAACCTGAACCAGTTCAAGTACAGGGCCATTCTGGAAGAAACATTGCTTCCATTTGCTCGTGCAGCCTTTCGAGGAAACTTTGTCTTCCAAGATGACAATGCACAGCCTCATCATGCTCGCATGATCCAACACTTTCTTGCTGACCGTGGTGTAGAGCATATGGAGTGGCCTGCCATGTCCCCAGATATGAATCCGATAGAGAACTTGTGGGCAGAATTAACGCATCAAATCGACCACTTGGACCAGCAGCCGACCTCTGTGTGTGAATTGCAGCAGGCTATTGTCACTGCATGGCAAGCGATTCCTGTCCAAACCTTGGAAAATATCGTGAACAGCATGCCTCAACGTGTACGTGCACTCCTGAATGCTCGTGGGGGTTACACGAAGTACTGAACTGTAATTTTACTGTCCGTAATCCCAGTCGTAATTTAACTTTTGTTTTTGTTAAAAAAAAATGTGGCTAATGTGCAAAATAAAGAGATACTTCTGGAAAACGTACAGAAGTTTAACACAGTACTGTCCATGAATTGAGTTCGATATCAGTTTACATCACTTTCAAGGATCAATTTATTTGTTTCGAAATGTCAAATGTGGTTTTTGTTTCTTTTAAAGGTCACATTAACAAAATCTCGAATAATTTCAACATAATTCCAATGAACTTATGGTTCTAAGACATCTTGAAAAGTAAGTTCACCCCCAGAAAAAAAATATTCCATATTAAATGCCAAGTCTGTAGATTGTCGACAATGCACATTTTACTGAGACTCAGTTTTTGCATCATTATGGCTTGGGCAAGTCCATTCTGCCAGTGCAGTACTCTTAGAGAATAGGAAGGAAGTCGTAATTTGACAAGGGTAATGATACATAATGGCTTACTCTTTTTGAATGGTAGTGTGAAATCCTTAATATCCACAAGCAGATGCTAACTGAGGGGCCAGCTGCTTTCACACCTTCTCCAAACAATAACATACTCTTTGATCACTCTCTTTTCTATTTCTTGTGCAACGTTTAAAGGAGGTAAGGGCACAAAGGCCACAAAGGCCAGAAAGTTGCGTTACAAACATTGAAACTGGGATGAGTCATAAATATGATGGAGAAGGATAGACTTTCTTAATAGTAGTTTAGCCAAGAAATTGGAACTTGGGCAGTCTGTCAGCACACAATGGCCTTCCTTTTGTGAAATACTTTATAAGATATATAAAACCACCAGCAGCAAGCACTGGAAGACAAGGAACCTGGTTGAATCCCTCTCCGAAAGTTAACACACTAAATGATGTAGCACCGTCCCGATGAACCACCAGAGTAGTGCACTCAGGTCGGGAATTACCATAAACCCAGGCCGGACAGTTCAAATATGAATATGCTACCTTTACGCTTTAAGCCATTCGCATATTGTTATTGTTACTAAAATTTAACATTTGAAGAATAATTTAAATAACAATTAAACACCAATTCCTCTTTTGCAGATAACTGTCAGCACAAAACATTTTAAAAGCATACCCATTTCAGGAATATTCAGGATCCAAACATAAAAGATGGAACTTTTCACAGTATGAACTTGGAATACATCAGCAGTGTGATTTGCTTGATGGTTTGACAATGGTTGTGCATTTTTTATTCCCTAATGAGCTTCTCCCGCAAGCATTTAAGAATATCTGCGAAGGAAGAAACATCAAATTAATTACCTGTTTACCATCACATCACATCACATCACATCCTGCTATCCTTTGAAAGTGCAAGTCGAAGCACAAACAGCTCTAAACTTAAACATAAGGTTGGCTTGGATTTCAGGGGCACGGTTTTGAATTAGATACAGTTGTATTTCCCTCACCCAGATGTGAAACCTCTCTTACTGAGCATATCCACCTTTATACCAACAAAAGATGCAGGTGAGATGCTCCTGTTGAGGAATGGTAGGGCAAGATTCCCTTGTCGGTTGGATATGGGAGGTCAAGACCCACCCTTACCTGCCATAATATAACCTTCTTGCCCCTGGTTACATGCTCCGGTATTAGCTGGTGGACGATAAAGATACCATGGTGTACCGCACGAAGAGTAGGTGAGCTATCGTTGGAACCCTGGTCAAGTTCCAACTTCCTGCGCACTCGGTCGAATATCCTGCTTCAGAGTGGCAATCCATCCAGTATCGTAACCCTAGCTAAGAAACTGCCTTGGAAGAACCGACACTCTGTATCGTGCATCATACATGATGATGATGATGATGATGCTGAAATAAAGTGTACTAGCAACGGTACCCGCCCTACGGGCGGGGCTTCAATTGGGAGGCCCAAATGAAAAGGCAAAACATCAGAAATTGAAGGCTTTTTCTATTTTAAATGATTTATATAAACATCCGTCAAATCATATCACACGCAAATCATCAGAATCGAAACAGTATTTGTAGAATTTCAATAAAAGCCACATCACTGTTCACATCGGTAAATATTATTCCATAGTGTTTGGAAAAACTGGAAAATTGGAATATTGGAAAAATTGGAAATTGGAAATTTTTGGAAAAAATTGGAAAAACAATATAGCCTATTTTACTCCAGGCGGTCACAGGATTACCCACCCAAAATTTCGTCGCGATCGGTTCAGCCGTTTTTGCGGCGGTATCTGGGAACAGAGACATTTGGTGAATTGTTGTAACTAGCAACGGTATCCGTCCTACGGGCAGGGCTTCAAATAGGAGGCCCAAATTAAAAGGCAAAATATCAGAAATTTAAGGCTTTTTTTATTTTAAACGATTTATATAAACATCCATTAAATCATATCACACGCAAATCATCAAAATCTAAACAGTATTTGTAGAATTTCAATAAAAGCCACACCACTGTTCATATCGGTAAATATTATTCCATCTTCTTTGGAAAAACTGGAAAATTGGAAATTGGGAGAAAATTGGAAAAACAATGTAGCCTATTTTACTCCAGGGGGTCCCAGGATTACCCACCCAAAATTTCGTTGCGATTGGTTCAGCCGTTTTTGCGGTACCTGGGAACAGACGGACATTTGGTGAATTATAGTAAGAAGATGTACAAAAGTCAACATCATTTCCTGGATGAACAGGTTTCGGCCTGTATCAGCAAGCCCATTTTCTGAAGATTCCCTTCATTAAATAAAATTTTTGACATAGTAATGAAATCTGAAAGCGTGATTTATTTAGTTGCATCTCTTTTATTCAATGTCGTGTTTGATGAAACTGCGTTTCAATTTAGGAATTTCTGTATCTTGGAACATGCCATCCCCCCATAAGGAGAACGAAAGCTGGCAGTCCTGGTTGCATTTTGGTTGTCGACATTAAGGATTCCACAGCATCTTTTAGAAAGAATACATAATTGTGTACCAACTACCCTGGTCAAACCTCATATTTGGTGGGAGGTGCATTATTTGCCCCACCTGCACTATGTGGATCTGTCAGGGGCATGATGGGTCAAATGGTTCCCCCAAAGATTTAAGTTTTATTGTATCCTTTGAGTGATGCAAGATATATTTTAGCATCATAAAAAACAGTTGTATTTTGGTGAGCATTACTTTTCGATTTTTTTGAACTAATGGGTGCAGCAAGTGAAGATTGAGGTGGATGAAAATGGGACTTTAGACCTGAGTATGAAGAAACACCGCACTTGCCCCACAACCGAGGAGGAACGAAAAGAAGACTGGGAATCAACAAGACCTGACATTACACCATCCACACAGACATCGCCCAGGCAGTCCTCACCAATGCAGTCCTCATCAATGCAGTCCTCACCAATGCAGTCCTCACCAATGCAGTCCTCACCAATGCAGTCCTCACCTATGCAGGCATCACCCTTGCAGGCCTTACCCATACGGGCCTCACCTATGCAGGCATCACCCTTGCAGGCCTTACCCATACGGGCCTCACCCTTGCAGGCCTCACCCATACGGGCCTCACCCATACGGGCCTCACCCATACGGGCCTCACCCTTGCAGGCCTCTCCTACACAAACCTCGCCGACACAGGCCTCACCAAGCTCTGACAATCAAATTATATCCATGGCACAAACTTGTACAACACCAGTGATTCCTCGACGCCTATCCCAGCTCCCTGAAGAGCCCGAGGATTGGGAATGTCCTGTAGACTACACAAAACTACGGTTGGAGCCAGATGCAGAAGATGATGCCTCAATGGTGAGTGAGAGTGAGACATTAAAAAAATGTTGCTTTTTATATCATGGCATAGCCAATGTTTGCACTGTTAAATAAGTTTTACTTTTCATTCAAACCTTGTTTCAATTTTATAAATGTATTCGAATTGGAAATAGTTATATAGAAATTGTATTAGGCCTGGGGTTTCGGAAGAAATATGGCAATTTAAATTTCCTTTTTCTGTTACATGGATTGCATGAGTTTTTGTTTTTTAGTTTGAATGTACCATACTACGAGGTGTAAATGGTAAAATGTTCTTCTTTTGGAATTATCTACAAACGATGGAGACAAAACGTTTTTCCTTCAAAAAACTTTCAGAGCCAATCAAAAAACTTCTTTTCCAATATCATCATCATCATGTACCATGCCTGAAGCACTGCGTTGGCGCTGCCGAAGCAATTACAAGACTACAATCCTGGTCAGGTCACCACTCCGACTCAGGAAGTCAGGCAGGAATTTGGAATGTGTTCATGGTGCCGGTGATGGCTCGTCTACCCTTTGTGAAGGACACCATTGGATAATTAACATCCACCAACTCAGGCTGGCAGACAGGACTCCCAGTTTAACATCCTTCTGAAGAACGGCACACAAATTGATGAATCACCCTGCCTGGGAAACACTGGGATGAGAGTTTATAGCTGGGTGGAGATTCGAACTTAAGATAGGCAGCTTAGAGGTGAGTGTGCGCACCTTTAGGCCACCCTGCCTGCCTCAAATATCATTAGGAAACCTAACCACCACTGGGAACTAGATGGTATTCATAGAATACTTACCTTGCACAGTCGACTTGGTGCGAGCCAACTCTTCCGTTTTTGAAGGGTTTTTTTTCTTTGATCTGATATGGCTGCCAGACCACGTGAGTGATGGCATCACAATTTATATTCTCTAATGTTATCGTTGTGTAGATTACGCTCAAGAAATTTAAAACTTATCAGACCCTGTCACGTTGTCCCTGTCAAATGATGACGTCATACTTAAGGTGCCAATGACGTCATCGTTATTCCATATGCGGAGTTCTTTACAATGAGCCACGTTTCAATTTTTTTCCATGGAGCAGTTTTGGAGATATAGAGGTGCAACGTTTTTCTATTATTCCAAGATGGCGCCTATACCACGTGACCTATGACGTCACTATCATTAAAAATTCTATCGAAGGAGGTCCTATTGTCAAATTTTGTGTCTATCAGACCAAAAGCTGCAGATAATTTTTTTTTTCATACTGATCAGATCAAGTGTTGCACTTGTCGAATTATGATGTCATAATGAAGGGATCAATGACATCATCATTAATATATCTTATTCCCCATGGGGAGTACTTGACAATGAACTATATTTTATTTTTTCCATTGAGCGGTTTCGTAGATATAGAGGTGCAACATTTTTCCAAGATGGAAAAATACCATGTGTTTCCAAGATATTATGTGACCGATGACGTCTTAATTATGATAAAAAAATATACAGGCGGAGGCGCTCCTGTCGTAAAATTTTGTTTCAATTGGACCAACGGATGCTGAGACACGCATGTACGCCACACGTACACCACACATACACAACCGAATGCGTAGCCCTGCTTTTCACTTTGCGAGTGCAGGGTAAAAATGTGGCTGAAAACTACATGGAAAAGGATCAACGCCTGTTATGTTTTGCTGCAACAGGCGCATTTATTCATGGTTGGGGGAAAAACATTTTGACTCCACCTCCTGTTATGCATGCACAATGTTGAATTCCTACTTCCACTCCCTCCAATTTATTTTCTCAATTCCATTTTTCCATTTGACTTCCCTCTCCTCCCTTTCCCTTGTGCCCCACATCCCTCACAACTATACATCACAAGTATGAGCAGATGCTCCTTTACATTGCCCTCATGAGTCATCATACTTGCCATAATATAAGTGGAAACCATAACTTGTCTGACTTGAATACTCAATAGAAGCTTCCTTACAATATTTAAACCTTCTCTTCTACAACTTCATTGATCACTCACCATATTTGTGTTCAGTTACCTGTGAATATCAAAGTGATCCAGTCACCCATACTTCATTTTGTCAAGACCCTTTTTGTAATGGGTTTTTATACCAGGTGGGCTTTAGGGAGGAAGATGTTGAAGATGATGATGAAGATTTCATGAGTGAAGCACTAGAGGATAAGAAGTATCCTGGGGAGGTTACAATTCCCAGCCCAAAGCCAAAACCCTGCCTCTCCAAGGATGGGAAGAAGGAGCTTATCACGTGAGGCATAATTCTTTATTTTCTTCTTCTTCTTCTTTTCATCCTTGGTTGAACTTGTTTATTGCACAGGCCGCAGAAATTCATTGTATAAAGTCTATTTGCAAATTAACAGCTCAATCTCTTAATGATTACAAACATATATTTATTTATTTTTCCTACCAACCATAAAATAATGCGACACTTTTTTAAAAAAGTTTTTTTTTCATTTATCACTTACGAATCTTTTTTTATTAGTGCCAAAATGCTTTTCAGATCATCAGAAAGTATTTTTTCAGACATACTTATTCCATCTGACAGTGATATATATGCCGTGTTTGCCGATTGATTGTATCTTCAGTATTTCTATATGAAACTTTATTTCAGCTGAAAAATTATCTTGTTTTGTTATTTCATCATGTTTCATTGTCTTTCATTGTGCTTGAATGGCCTACATATGTGATTCCTAAAACCCATCCTTAACATGCTCTCACGTAAAGTTATACTTTTATAACTGGTATAAACCGGTTTTACAATTCATGATAGTGCTCCTTCAATGCGTATGAGGTTTTTCCATTACTTCTTACCTGAAAACTAAATGTTGTCTCCTTCTTCCGCATTTTCTAAAATGATGCTGAAAGTTTCCACAAATTATTCTTGAACTGTGCACAGTATCCTTTAGTTTGTCATGTTTCTAATTACCTCCACCACCAAAGGTGGATGGAGGTTATGTTTTCACCCCTGTTTGTCTGTCTGTTTTCTTGTTACTTGCAAAATCGAAGATATTTCAAGTACTGTATATTGGTCGGTTGTGTTTTATTATTCTGTCTGTCTGTCTGTTTGTTTGTGTTTGTCACTCACCTACAGGTCACAATTCTAAACCGATCGTCATGAAACGTCACCAAGCTGTGGAGGTCGTCACAATTGAGAAGCCAATTGATTTTGTGGTCAAAGGTCATCTGGAGGTCAAATTTCTAAAATCGCCATTTTTCATCCGAATTACTTGAAAATTTAACAGCATTTGTATATTTAGTCACTAAATTGGTAAACCAACTATTTTTGAGGTCAAAAGGTCAAAGATCAACTCAGGGTTAAACTTCCAAAATCATCAATTTTCATCTGAATAACCGTCAATTTTCATCCGATTGACTTGAAAATTTAACAGTATTTGCATATCGCCCCACTGAATTGGGAAACCAACTATTTTTCAGGTCAAAAGATCAAAGGTCAACTCAAGGTCAAACTTCTAAAATCATCAATTGCCATCTGAAAAATCATCAATTTTAATCTGATTGACCCGAGCTTTGATTGAGATTGTCAATTTTAATCTTAATGAAATGGACAATTTGATGTATCCATGACACCTTTTTTTGGGGAGAGGGGTGGATTTTGCAAGTATCGTGTTCTGCATGACGTCTTCTTGTTTGTTTGTTTGACTGTGAAGAAGATATCTCAAAAAGTTGTGGACGGATTCGGATGAAATTTGGCAGAGGTAGCGTATGTGACAAGGACTAAATTATTAGATTTTTGGTGAATATCTGGATTCGGATCCGGCTAGTATAATTTCTTAAGTGATTCTTCACCATTGGAAGATAGGGGCAAAAATGATATATAGCAGGATATTTCAAAAAGTTGTGGACGAATTTGGATGAAACTTGGTGGAGATTGATTGTCCTTGGTGGTTGATTGTCTGACAAGGACGATTCGATTCGATTTTGGTGAAGAGCTGAATATGGATTCGGATACGAGAATTATTTAATTTTTAGGTAATTCTTCACCATTGGAAGCTAGGGGCAAAAATGATACGTACAGTCACGTGAAAAAGTAAGTACACCCCATGTAAAGTTTTGACTTTTTCAACATATTTGAACATACAGCTATTTGATCTTCATTTCAACAATATTGACAGATAAAGGTGATATAATATAACAAATATCATGAAACATTTACATTTTGTAGTCCATTGTATAATTTAAATAAACATAAATGCAAATTTCGCATGTGGAAAAAGTAAGTACACCCCATGAAATGTTGTTTAAAATCTTTTTAACATATGTGGACATATCAATATTTGATTCATTTAAATAGCATCTACAGATAAAGGTAATCTAATTGAACAAAAAACAATGAAAAATAGGCTTTGCAATAATTTATTCAACAAAAAATTAACAGAGATGCCATTTCCTTGTGTGGAAAAAGTAAGTACACCCTTGGCTCTAATAGGTGGTATTGCCCCTTTGGCAGAAACAACCTCAAGTAGGCGTTTCTTATAACTGTCTACCAGTCTCTGACATCGACTGGGAGAAATTTTTGCCCACTCCTCCGTGCAGAATTCTTTCAGCTGTGCGATGTTTGAGGGGATTCTTGCATGCACAGTTCGTTTCAAAACCCCCCACAACATCTCGATGGGATTTAGATCCGGGCTTTGACTTGGCCATTCCAGAACCCTCCATTTCTTTCTTTTCAGCCATTCCTTGGTGGATTTACTGGTATGTTTGGGGTCATTGTCATGTTGCAAGGTCCACCTTCGGTTGAGCTTCAACTTTCTGACAGATGGCCTCACATTATCCTCAAGCACCCTCTGGTAGAATGAAGAATTCATAGTGGATTCTATGATGGTGAGCTGCCCAGGCCCTGATGCAGCAAAGCTGCCCCAAATCATAATATTTCCACCACCATGCTTTACAGTTGGTATCAGGTTCTTGTGGTCACATGCTGTCTTTGGCTTTCACCAAACATGTCTTCTGGTACGGTGGCCAAATAGCTCTACCTTTGACTCATCTGTCCAGAGCACATTGTTCCAGAAGTGCTGGTCTTTGCCTCGTTGTTCATTGGCAAACTTTAGTCTTGCCCTGATGTTCTTTCTGGACAGCAAAGAATTCCTCCTGGCACACCTCCCATGTCGATCAAATTTGTGCAGCCTCTTTCTAATGGTAGACTCGTGCAATTTGACATCAACAGTGGCAAGAGCTACCTGTAGGTCCCGTGATGACATTCTGGGGTTCTTAGAGACTTCTTTCAGCATCTTGCGGTCTGCTCGCGGGCTGAACTTGCTAGGGCGGCCTTGCCTGAACAAGTTGGCAGTTGTTTGGAATCTTCTCCACTTGCAGATGATCTTCCGGACAGTCGAATGATTGATTTCAAATTGTTTGGAGATCTTTTTAAATCCCTTCCCAGACTCGTAGGCATCTATAACCTTCCTTCTGAAGGCCTCAGGGAGCTCTTTTGATCTAGGCATGGTGACGCCGCACACTTCAACAACAAAGAGCAAACCAAACTAGATGTCTGAGGTTTAAATAAGACAGGTTCCTCCAAGATCCTCTCTGACGATGTTCTAATCATTTGCACCTGAGCAAATTCTGATTTTGCTCAGGTGCAAATCAGGTGCACCTGATTGTGCACCAAATCAGGTGCACCAAATCAGATCAATCAGGTGCACCTGATTCTAATTTTAGATATTTGAAGTGGTGATAAATGTCGGGGGTGTACTTACTTTTTCCACATGCAAAATTTGCATTTATGTTTATTTAAATTGTACAATGGACTACAAAATGTAAATGTTTCATGATATTTGTTATATTATATCACCTTTATCTATCAATATTGTTGAAATGAAGATCAAATAGCTGTATGTTGTAATATGTTGAAAAAGTCAAAACTTAACATGGGGTGTACTTACTTTTTCACGTGACTGTAGCAGGATCTCTCAAAAAGTTGGGGACGGATTCGAACGAAACTTGGTGGAGAGGTTGGGTGTCTGACAAGGAAGAATTGATTCAATTTTAGTGAACATCCAGATCCGGATCCGACTACTAGAATTTTTAAAGTGATTCTTCACCATTGAGAGATCGGGCAAAAAGCGATATATGACATATTTTTAAAAGTTGTGAACGAGTTATGCCTGTTATGACTAAACTAGGTGGATAATTTGGTAAGGTGACAAGAACAAGCCAATTAAATTTTGGTTCAGCTCCAAATCCAGATCCGGCCTACCACTGGGAAACAAAACGTAAACTGTTCAGCCTGACAGGTATGCTCTCTACCGAGTGCCGTTCTAGTTGTAATCTTGTTTAGGCATACCACAATGAAACGATTCTTAAAATCTTAAAACATTTAAAATCTTAAATCGTAATTTAGATCTTAAAGGGCATGAAGTTCATATTTATTTTAACATCATATACCTTGCTCTTGTATTTCTAGTTGTCCAACTCCTGGGTGTGATGGTAGCGGCCATATCACAGGAAACTATGCTTCACACCGCAGGTTACTGAAAAAAACCTAGTTCTTCCACCAAATCTTCCATGCTTTCGTCATTCTCAATGTTCCTTCTCCATTACACATGTCCCTTCATTCTCATGAGTAAAGAGATATATTTGCACAAGTTTTTATCTTCATGAAGCAGTTTGCTTTCTTCGGCTTTTTGCTCAGACGTCTGAGGCTGAGCCAGGCTGCAACAACTCCTCCATGCTCCGCTACAGATTGTGATGGCGGCTGTCTTCAAATTGTCCCATCAGTGCATTGCCAGCCAGAGTGCAGACAAGCAAATCATTTCCATTTAAAGCAGAAAAAGTCTTGCTGAAATGATCAAAATAATCTCTGTATTTGTATATTTTGTTTTATAACACCTCATCTTTCTTTCTCTGTCTGTAGTTTGTTTTTCATCCCAACTGTCTAAAAATCTCACTATATTGTTTTCTCTCTCTCCCTCTCTCTGTGCCTTCCTCTCCATATTCATTCCATTTGACATTCTATGTTTCACAGCTCTTATTATTTACACAGTTTCATTATTTCCACCTTCATCTCACTTACACCATTGTCATGGTGAGATATTGCATCAAGGAGAGATATCCCTCTTTCTCAGCCAATAAGTACAGCCCCCTTCCCTAAAATTAACACCTGTCATGCAAGCGTAACAAACCGACTTTGCTCCCCTTCTCCTTCCTCGCCTCCCAACATCCTCTACCCCGATCCCAATTCCTGGGTCCTTCCCCCCCCCCCCCCCCCCCCCTGCAGCCTGTCTGGTTGTCCCCTGGCCGACAAGACCATACGGAGTATGTTCGCTTCCAGCTCCCAGGAGCTGAAGTATGTATCAGGGCTGGCAGAGCGCCCGCAAATCAAGCCTACTCTGACCATTTGTTAAACACAGAACTCTCACATTATCTTTGTTTTCCCTTGCACTGTTGTCCCTTTGTCTTCAATTTTGTCTCTGCATACTTCCTTTTTAGGTGTGGCACATAATATTAGACCATATAGAGAATACCTTTTTCTATCCAATTCTGTTTGTTTCTATTTCGCTTTCTCTGTCTCTTTTTCAAGTTTTTTTTTCCTTCTCTCTCTTTATGTCTTTGTGTCTCTCTCCCTGTTCCAATATCCGCTGCCCTTACCCCAAACGTAAACATTCCATGCACATTCAGGAAATTTGGGTTCATTAAATGGACATAAAAAATGATCAATGTTCTTTCTGTTGATTTGGGATAATGGAATGCAATTAGAGATAAATTTAATGAACAGGACATAATTTCCGCTGGGTTAACTCCCACTGCTTCAACTGGAGAATTTTGCTTCTCTGCATTACACCATGCTTTAGTGATTATGTCACACACTAATGCGGATCAAGGTTTATGCATATATCACAGCATGCTTTTTCTTACTCAATCACATTTGCCAATAGTGAAAGTAAAAGAAGGATAGTTTTCATACAATGTTTCCTGGTAACATGTATATCTCAAATCCCCCAAAGGTGTCCAACTCCAGGCTGTGATGGCTCGGGTCACATTACAGGAAATTACGCATCACATCGCAGGTAAAGTACCGGTATCTTTTTAGGAGTTTGTTTGGCTTATTGTTAAAGGGGCAATTGGGACTTTTGGCATGAATATTTTCTTATGGATGAATGCATGCTGTACTACCAAAAGTCATGGGATAAACAGTATTTAATTGTCAATGCATTACAAAGCTTTACGTGTAACCATTTAATATGTTGCAGGATCATCTCTGTGCCATTATTCTGGCATTGTGGACTATTTTAACAACTGCTACCAGTTTTTTTTATCGGTCAGAGCTGGTATTCTCCTCTATTACTGATACACGGTACAAGTTGAAGTTATTTTTTTGTATGGAGAGTCAAGGTTCGTGGAAGAGCTAGAACGCAGAATGGATCAGGACACAACATAACAAAAAGTTGTTGGGGATAAGGTTAAGGTTAGGTTGCAGGGCTGGGTTGAACAGCAGAAGGAGAAGGGGAAATCACTAACAGCAGGGCGGGAGGGGGAGGTGAGGGGGGGGGGGATGGGAGGATAAACGAAGATGGACAACAAGAGATGCATGGATAAGGTTGAGGGGTCAGGGAGAATGCAGGACATGAATAAGATGGTAGCAGAGGCAGAAAAAACAAGACCGAAAGTCTAACATCTGCGTAGCCGGGCTTGTAAAATATTATAAACCACACACACACACATGATTAGATTTTTAAACAGTCGCTAATGCTGTTTATAACATTAAACAAAGAAATTTGGAGGAATCCCGACAACAGTGAGGTAAATTTTACTTACAGAACTGAGGGAAGATCTACTGTAATCTAGATACCCCACAAGGATTGGGTTAATAACATGCTATCAAAAAACCGAGGCGAATTCCTTACTTCCGTGATTGTTAGTCCGTACACTGCTTATCATTGATTCATGAACCATACACCGCTTCAATCCATTAACTTTGTATTTACGACATTGGGATTAAAGTGTTATGGTCGTATTTACAATATTATTATTATTACTATTATGAAAGCGATACTACTGAAACGATACACTACTGTATTAAGAAACTTGGGCTTAATTTGTCCGAAACGGCTCGAAGGTGAGGCATGAAGCCTAAGGCCTATACGTACTGTTTTTTTGGAAGAGACGTAATGTCTATGCTTTCGATATTTGATGGTCATTTTAACAATCTGTTTGTTTGTGTTTCACACAGAATGAAAAACATAAAGGTAGAGCATGATGATTGTGATATATGACAGGTTCGACAATATGTTCAGCCTGAACGAAATTGGAATCAAAATGCCGGAGTGTGGAGAGTCAGCCGCCGTACCGCCGCAATGACATCAGACGTAATCACATCACCCAATCATGTGACCAAATCCTCAGCTCTGATTGGTATATGTTTGAGGGGACATACAGACGGACAAATACTGTTCTAGACGGCTTTGCCCTTTGGGCTACACCGTAAAAATGAGGGGAGGCAGGGGTGGTTTAACGAGTGCCGAAAAGATTGTGGTTTGGATGGGGGACAATCTGAGAACAGCTGTCTTGAAGAACTCGAGGGATGAAAGAGATTGAAGAGAATGTGGAAGTTGCTTTCACAGGTGGGAAAACGAGTAACAAATGAGTGGAGATCAGCAGTGATTCTGGATTTAGGTGGTTTCACCAGAGGGAGTTAACAGTGGACCGCATGCACCCTGCAGATACCTTTGGGGGTCAGAGGGGGGAGAGGGGGTGCAAAGCACAGAGAAGGCAGAGGGTGCAAGACCAGAAAGGAGGCGGGAGAAGATAAGGAGAACTGTTGGCCATGGCAAAGTGATATTTCAATCTTATTGTTGTTGACTCAGGTTCTTCGTGGGAGATTCCAATTATCCTGAAGGCCTTGGTTTTCATGACCTCAAGCTGAGCAAGGTGTGTGACAGGGGTGCCAGCCCAGAGGGGAGAGCATGTTTCCATCAAACTGAGGATGGAAGTCTTATCGGTGGATAGGAGTTCAGATGTGCCAAGGAAGGACTTTGCAGGAAGGAGGATTCCCAGTCGACATCTGGCTTTGTAGGCCAACTTTAAAATGTGGTTTGCCCAAGAAAGATCATGTCTGAGAGCGAGACCCAAGAGTTTACTTGACTGAACTTATTCGAGAAGATTAGAAAGAAAGTAGGTTGGAGGGTTTGCTGTATGGTTCTTTTGAAGTGAGAGTGTGAGTGTGTGGGATTTCTCAGGATCAAAAGACAGATTCCAAGTGTTTCACCAGTTTGTGATTTTGTCAAGGTCTGAAGAGACCTGCAGCCTGGAAGAGGCTGCAGCCTGCCTATCAGAAGGAGAAAGGATGCTAGGGCAGATGGTTGAGTCATCGTCAAAGAGATAAAGAGGATTTTCCAACAGTCAGAGAGATCATTGATGAAGATTAGGATTAGGATGGGGTCTAGACCACTGCCTTGGGGTACTCCAGCCTCAACAGGGAGCAGAGATGAAAGGATTATGTTGATAGCCACACGTTAGTGACAAAAGTGGAGGAAGTCAGAAAGCCAAGAGTATCGTTGGTCTTGGATGTCATAAGCAGAGAGTTTGGAAAGCAAGGTGAGATGCCAAACTGTATGAAAGGCATGAGATTTGCTCAGATAGACCGCCATGGTCTCATGTCTGACATTGAAGGCCCCCATCCATTGTTGTTCGAGTGGAAGCTGCATGTCCAATGTAGAGTGAACTGGTCTGAATCCAAATTGGTGATCTGAGATGAGGCTTGTTGAGAAAAGGAATGATTTCATATCAACTGCGATGAAGAATTCCATGACCTTGCTAATGATTGGAAGTAAGCTGATATGTCTGTAGTTCAGGGTATCACTTTTTGTACTTTTTATGTAATGCAGTGATGTTTGCTGACTTCCAGGAAGATGAAATATGACCTAGAGCAAATGATAAGGTGAAAAGGGCAAAGAGAGGCAGGCAAGAGCAGCAGAGCAAGTTTATAAGACATGTGAGCTGATTCTGTGTGGTCCAGTTGCAGAATTAGAGTTGAGGGTTGCCAAAAACCGCTCCCCCTTCTTTGGTGCAAAAGACACAGAGTCCAGGAATATTTTGGTATGACTGGAAAGGGTTGGTATGGAAAGCGATGTGTTGGGGATAACATTTGGAGGCAATCACAGAATTGAGCTATTCGGCCTTCTTAGGAGTGGAGTTGGCTGTGGTGCCATTTGAATGGAGAGAAGGGATGGAGGGACAGACGTAACAAGGCACCACCAGGTTTTAGTGGAGGGAGACAAGTTTGAAAGGTCAATCTTGAGGTTAGGCAGATATTGTTTTTCACCTTTCCTGAGATAAGTGGGGTATCAAAATTAACAATAACTGGGATAAAAGGAGTGAAAACGAAGCAAGTGCGATGAAAAACGGAGCCAGAAGAAAGAACCCGACTAGTCCAGCCCATCACGTGTAGGCCAGACTTCACCAGGGACACAAACCCGACGATTCAACACAACAAGATACAGTTTGACACAGAAAATTGGACTAAAAGCACGACCAACAAAACAGGGATGAAAATAAAACAGTAAAATAAAATGTGTGATTTGGAAAACTTAGCCTTGATGAACTGGAAGGAGTAACAGTCAATCCGACATCCCATAATGCAGCAAAACCCCCAAAACGGAAGCAATCCATTTGTAGTCATTGTTGTGAAGTCTGCCAATGGTATTGAAACACATCCGACAGTAGCTTAGCTGGGTTAATATCAGGGCTCTGGTCATGGAAGTTTATAAATGTTGTTTTCATAAAACCAATGCTTGATGATGTACATAAGTGGATATGGAAGGTGCATTGTCATTTTACTGAAGGTAGAACCTTACAGTGTTGAGGTTTTTTCATACAGGAAATGTATTTTACTTGGAATGGCACCAACAGAGATTTCATGTTGTACAAAACAACAAAACTCCAGACTTTTTAATAGTTGGCACTACACAGTCCACGCCGAAGCCCTCCTTCCGAACCTCTTCCATTAGACATGCACAGAAAATACATTAGACTTGCTTGCACCGAGACTGATACCAGGATACCTATTAATCACACACCACACCATGCATTGACCTCAATGATGAAAAGATTGTATGCAGCATCTCTTCATTCGTATGAGGAAGAATTCAATGCCAGTTGAATTGTAATCTTGTTTACCCGACATCTTGGTGACCCTCTAAACTATTTTATCACATCATGGTGGTTTGAACTTTTGTTCGATCTAACAATCCACTGCAGTATCCTCTTCATCCAAAGTGATTTTTCATTGCTGAGTAGATTCACGGTCAGGATTGGTGTTTCTCATTGCCTTCAACTGCATGATGACGTATTTCACTTTGATTTGGGGATTGGTGTGATGGCCAAAACCATTCCGATAGATGTACTCGCAGTCATTGACAGCTGTTGATCATTGCTTGAAGGAGATACATGAAATCTTTTTTTTGAGAAATTATGCTTGACCTGAACTGAGAAAACTGATAAATGAGACTATCCCCTGACCATTCATACACTATTGAGGATATTTCTGGTTATGCAACTCAAATGAAGGTCTGCATAGGGCTGTCGAAGCAGTTTCATTGGCTATTGGGCACAATCCTGGACAGGTAGCTACTCTTACCCAGGATACCCGAATGGCTCATTCATCCCAGCAAGCCGGTACTCAATTTGCCGACCACGGGAGGATGACAGGCTGAGTCAGCCCGCCTGGCGTTAACTCAACGATCGACCGGGATTCAACCTCAGGATCCTAGGAATCCCAAGCCAGCACCCTAACTGCTAAGCCAATACCAGGCACATGTGAAATAACTTGTAAAATATTATGATAGTCCCAGCTTATTGTATAAACTCCATTTTTTATTTTGCCCATTTATGATGTCATAACCCACAAATGAAATTTTAAATAACATGCCAAATTCTTCTCTGATAACTTTGAAACTCTCCTGTTCGAGTTAAACAAGTGCATGTAATTCTGGGAAGATTAGAACATGCTGAAAATTTGAAGTGAATATCTTAACATACTTATCTATGAATTGGATATCAATTTATATTTAACAATTAGTAAATACAAATGATGCTTTTTTGTCGCAGTAAATCATAAACTTGTAGAAGGGATGTAAACACGGACAGCAATGAGCATTAACTGAAAATGTCGGTTATGTGACATGATATGGATACGATTGCAGCTGTAGAAAGAGTGCAGGTGAAACACAAGGATGAGATCAGTGATTTGGTCTGATATTGTGGTGCAGCGGATGTTCGACAACATACCACGTGACGGTGCATCATCCAAGATTGCAAAGGCCACAGCCAAGCCTGCATGGCATTTAGCTACCCCGCAGCACGGCCCACGGTGATGCCCAGATCAAAGGGTTTGTTCATGGAGATATAGAAAGCAAACAACAATCCAAAAAGGAAGGGAATATTGGTCTTGCTCCAAAACTGGGCCACACACATTCCAAATCACATCATTATCTGCTCAGTTCTACCTCTTTCACATGTCCTCAATATCCACTAGCTGGCATGGGTTCAGGAGGGCACAGTTCTCGTCATGGGTCAGGGCAAATAGTTCATGTCACAAAGCATGGCTGAGCATGGTCTTTAAGATGAGGTCTATCACCAGGATCTTCTTCACTTTGCCACTAGAAATGGTTTAATTGTAATGGTGATGGAAGGCAGTACTGCTGGACTTCGACCATAATACCATGTTATACTGGGTTATCTTAATATCCAGAAGATAGCCAAGTTTGATTTGTGCAATTTATGTAATAGAGTAAGTTATCGACAGTCTTTTAACATATTATCATTTAATTATTTTACTCATCATTTGATGTCTCGGTATTGTATGCTGATTTTTCTTTGAAGCCATTGGGGGAGGTGGCGGGGGTGGGGTGTGTATGTGAAGGGGCTTGAGGCGGGTAGTATTAAGTATCAATGTTACTGTTGGGCCATACATTTTCACCAACCTCAATTTGAATCATGCCTTCTGCCTTTCAGACTTTCAGGATGTCCTCGAGCCAAAAAGTGCAGTTTTAAGCTGACTCCAAATCGAGATGAAAAGGAATATCCAGAGCACATCAGGTGAGAAAGCTGTTTCATATTTGTAATAGGTTTTGATGGTTCACCTTATTGGACAAGAAATAACTAACTCTGTATCTTTTAGCTGTCTTTACCCACACATACCATAAAAAATGGTATTTTGCATTTATGTCACATGTAATGTTTTGCTGTGGAGCCACTTTTGCTGAGTAGGGAATGGTGATGAGTTTGTAGGTGTTTGCGACATCCTGAAAAAAATGACAAGATATTAAATCTTATTTTCCGAATTGTTGAAACCATTCTCCAGTTGCTGCTGAGTAATTTCATGAATTTTTTTTTTTGTATACAAGGTCGAGGCTCGTGTAAGAGTTAACATTGATCACAAAAAAGACAAATTTACACATAAAACATATGATAAAGGGAGCGGGAAATCAAGATGGAGAGCAGGGACATCGGGAGATCTGTGGGAGGGAGAGGGCTTGGGGGGGCATGGGAAGGGGAGGGGGGGAATGGGAGAGGTAAAAAAAACACGTAGACATTGAATTTGTAATCGTAGCCCTAAGTTCAACCAAAGAATATGGTTTTGATAAGTAAACAACAGTTTTACATACCGTACCCCCACAAAATGTAGTCCAATGGGGACAAGTCGGGCGAATGACGTGGCCAAGTCAATAGTCCACGTGTACCGATCGACTTGTCTGGGAAGACATCATTCAAGAAACGTTGCACATTTGAAGCACTAGGGCATGCCCGTACTATATATATATATCTAAAATTATATCCCCCCCCTCTATTTACATGAAATGGTTTGGTCCATTCGCAAAGCCAAAGCGAACGGCTTGCGAGTACGGTGACAATCCCCCCCCTCTATTTACATGAAATGGTTTGGTCCAAAGCGAACGGCTTGCGGAGTTTGGTAAAGAAATCGCCATAGCTCGGTAACTACTTCTCCGATTAATATGAAACCTTGAAAAGGCACATCCTCGGGTCCCCAGCAATATACCTGGCAAGTTTCAAGTATATCGGACCCGTGGTTGTCGAGAAACAGCGGTCACAGACAAACAAACACACAGACACACAGACACACAGACACACACACATGCACACAGAGATTACTGGAATTATAGATAGATAGTGACAGAAACGTCACACCTCATCTTTCTAATTCAAGGTGATATGTGAAAATGTAATCCTCGTAGTTTGGGAACCAAATGCACTAATGGTTGTATTTGATTTTTAGGTCCCTTTAAGTGTGTAGACGTTGTGTAGAAGTTGCCTCATCAGCAAATGTCAACTCGTCAAGAAACCAAGGGTAATTGTGGATATAACAACAGCAATAACAACATTATTAGCAACAACATTAATATTTACAAAACCTGATGAATTATGCTCTCATATACTACTTCGATTGTTTACATCATGTGTACATCAAAGTTAATAAGGGTAATATACCCTGTGTATATATACAACATACTTCAAAAGTAGAATCCCTGTGTATATCTATCTATACATACCGGACTGCCTGGTTCATGGACAGTAGCGCAGAGGCAATGCTCGTGTGGCAGACGGCCATTGCTCCTCACAGATCGTGCAGCTTCGGCTGTTATGGGAGGCGATCTGTGCCTCACTGCTCCATCATGCGAGGAGGTTTAATGCTATATTAAACCAACGAGGTTTGCATGGTCGCAGGTAAACGATTGGTCGGTATGTCGTCCTGACAAGCCCACTGATATACTGGCGGCACCACGGTCGTTTACTTGTGACCTTTAAATCCCCGGTCTTCACAACAGACTCGAGTATGCCCTGCTGAATCCATCTGGGCCAGAGGTGAATTGGTATGTATGTGCACACAGCCATCCTGAAATTATTGGGTCCTCATACACGTATATACAGTATAGATACTGATAGTGAGTGGAGAGGTCCTAAATTAAATTAAATTACCATAATTAGTATCCCACTACAACATCTGGTACGGAAAGATAGTGTGCTCAGGTGGCAGACAGGTCTTGCTGTCCTGGGTTTGTTTTGGACCTCACCACTCAAGATCAGTGGGGTGTCATTGATGAGCATTTAACCATAAACCGTCACATGTAGTGGTTGGGAATGTGATGCACTGCCTTGATAATGGCCAAACAAGTCCGAGACTGGTCGGTAGCTTCACCTTTCTTAGCCACTGTTGACAATCATCATTTGAACTGCGAGTCCACAGTCATGGTGAAATGCAAAGTACTATCTTGCAATATTCAAGTCTGTATACATTTTATTGAGACATCTTGTGTATCCTTAAGTTAAGGTGGTTGGGATTATCCATTGCCTGAAAAAATGGAAAGCTAAACAAATTATACTGCTCCACCAATTTTAATCAAACACCTTCAGGTGAAATTTCATTCATGATCCACAAACTTCCTCAACCCTATATTTTGTAACATCTCTTTGTGTTTGGTCACAAATCCCATCGGATAGGATCTCCATAAAGCATCATTGGATCCACCATCCCAGGAAAAGAGGCTCATCAGTCCTCTTTCACACTTGCTTCAGCTGTCGGTGTCCTGCACATGGGTGTGGCAGACAGGGTCACGCGGAAGGGTAATTGACCTAACCATATCACATATGGGTGTCTATTTGTCACTCAGTGAAACAACTGATGTCCAACTGTGGTGAAACTATTGACTTTCCTACACAATAAAAAACATTACTAGATGTGGCAAAATAGGATGGTGAAGGACAGGATGAGCATGGTAAGTACACAATACTGATACAGTGCATTCAGAAAGTATTTAGACCCCTTCACTTTTTTCACATTTTGTTATGTTGCAGCCTTATGTTGAAATCGTTTAAATTCATTTTTTCCCTCATCAATCTACACTCAATACCCCGTAATGACAAAGAGAAAACAGGATTTTAGAAAGTTTTGCAAATTTATTAAAAAGAAAAAACTGAAATATCACATTTACATAAGTATTCATACCCTTTGCTATGACACTTGAAATTTAGCTCAGGTGCCTCCCATTTGTCTTGATCATCTTTGAGATGTTTCTACACCTTGATTTGGGTCCACCTGTGGTAAATTCAATTGATTGGACATGATTTGGAAAGGCACACACCTGTCTATATAAGGTCTCGCAGCTGACGATGCATATTAGAGCAAAAACCAAGCCATGAGGTCGAAGGAACTGCCTGCAGAGCTTAGAGACAGGATTGTGTCGAGGCACAGATCTGGGGAAGCCTAAAAAAAAATTTCTGCTACATTGAAGGTTCCCATGAGCACAGTGGCCTCCATAATTCTTAAATGGAAGAAGTTTGGAAGCTGGCCGCCCGGCCAAACTGAGCAATCGGGGGAGAAGGGCCTTGGTAAGAGAGGTGACCAAGAACCCGATGGTCACTCTGGCTGAGCTCCAGAGATCCTGTGTGGATATGGGAGAAACTTCCAGAAGGACAACCATCACTGCAACACTCCACCGATCTGGGCTTTATGGCAGAGTGGCCAGACGGAAGCCTCTCCTCAGAGAAAGACACATGAAAGCCCGCTTGGAGTTTGGAAAAAACCACCTAAAGGACTCTCAGACTGTGAGAAACAAGATTCTGTGGTCTGATGAAACCAAGATTGAACTGTTTGGCCTCAATTCTAAGCGTCATGTCTGGAGGAAACCAGGCACCACTCATCACTTGCCCCATACCATCCCAACGGTGAAGCATGGTGGTGGTAGCATCATGCTGTGGGGGTGTTTTTAAGCAGCAGGGACTGGGGGACTGGTCAGGGTTGAGGGAACAATGAACTGAGCAAAGTACACAGATATCCTTAATGAAAACCTGAAACAGAGCGCTCAGGACCTCAGACTGGGCCGAATGTTCACCTTCCAACAGGACAATGACCCTAAGCACACAGCCTGGACAACGCAGGAGTGGCTTAGGGACAACTCTGTGAAGGTCCTTGAGTGGCCCAGCCAGAGCCCTGACTTGAACCCAATCGAACATCTCTGGAGAGACCTGAAAATGGTTGTGCACCGATGGTCCCCATCCAACCTGACAGAGCTTGAGATGATCTGCAGAGAATGGCAGAAAATCCCCAAATCCAGGTGTGCAAAGCTTGTCGTGTCATACCCAAGAAGACTCGAGGCTGTAATCGCTGCCAAAGGTGCTTCAACGACGTACTGAGTTAAGGGTCTGAATACTTATGTCAATGTGATATTTCAGTTTTTTCTTTTTAATACATTTGCAAAACTTTCTAAAATCCTGTTTTCTCTTTGTCATTATGGGGTATTGAGTGTAGATTGATGAGGGAAAAAATGAATTTAAACGACTTCAGCATAAGGCTGCAACATAACAAAATGTGAAAAAAGTGAAGGGGTCTGAATACTTTCTGAGTGCACTCAATGGTGTCTATACTGACAACTCTTGCCTTAGAAGCCACGGGAACGAAACCCACACTGGTGATGGCAATGCAACTATTAGGCTTTACTCACTCCACATCAAGCCACTGAACAGTGAAATAAATAACAGCATTGCAAATTAAATGTACAGCACTGGTGAAATAAATTATTAAGCAGTATGGGAGATTGATTAGCTGATGTAGTGTGAGGAATGCCAATACTGTGGTTTAAACAAAATACTCTCTTATTTAGTCATTAGCCATTCTCATTTGCTGAAGAATATACCTCAAAGTTATTAAGTTATTCCCTTAAAAGCGAGACCTGTTCTGATGGATGGGAGAAACTGAAAACCGCAGGAAAACCTCCAAATTACTTCCAGACAATGACAATGATAGTGTCCTATGGGGTCAAAAATCATTAAAAAATTCTCCCTATGAATACAAACAGTCACAATGCATTATGGGACGTATAATTGCCCTGCTCTCGGAAGCCCAGAAAAAAAACAAGTGAATCTTATTGCATATCAATGCAAAAGCTACATTCAGACAGAACGGCATGCAGCATGCGCTGTATAGTCGAGCAAGAACGGCAAAAAATGCAAGCAAAGTTGGGTGAATACAGCCCAAGAGAAAAAGCGGAACATTATTTGGCACGGTGAGAAATGATCAGAAAACCATGGAGTGTATATGCACCTGTTGAAAAACCCAGGATGACTTTCGGAGCAGCAGGACGTGTTCCAAACATGGTATTGCCACCAGGAAATAAATAAATACGAGCTCCCTTTCAAAGGAACTTCGATACAAGAGGAGACCATTCGGCCCATCAAGCATGGAAGCAGAACGAACCATTTTTAGAGTCTTTGGTGTGACTTGTCCGGGGTTCAAACCAACGACCTTTCAGACTCAGAGCAACCGCTCTAACCATGATGTCACCGAGACTTGTAAGGAAGACGAAGGGTTGAGTATGGCGTATACCGCAGTATAGAAAGAGATGTGATTGATATGCAGCTGAATTTAGTCAATTGCTATAAATTTGAATTGATATTGATTGAATTGAGTATAGTATATGTGGAAGGCAAGATGAGAACAACTGATCTTGCTTCAACAGTTTATTGAGCATTGCAGGTGGAGATGGATGAAAAACCTTAAAGACACAATGAAAACTCTGTCAGGATGCAATCGTTGACAATTTAGGAACTTACAAACTTCAGGGAAATACTTTCATGTATTCAATGATAAACTCTGTTACCATTACCGTTACAATTCACTACAGTTGAAGAGTCAATATTTTACCAATGCAATCGACTAGCAATTGAGCAATTCCGATCAACTATCTTCTGTCATTAATTCAGGTGTTAACTAATAAAAATATTATCGTAAACCATTAAAGACATTTAGTTAATAACAATTCAACATTCCAATTTCACTAATGGCTACAATTATTCTGTAGTTGACCAGTAATAATATTACTATAAATCAACCGGTAACCAATAGTAAAATTGTTCTCCAATAAATGCACAATACATACACTACTTCTTGTTATTAATGAATATATCTGAATGTATCAGTTAATATAACAAGACCCAGAACAAGATGGATACAATACCCTGAGCATTCGTATTTCCATAGCAATGCAAACATTACAGCCATAACAGACGAAACAGTCAATGAAAACAAACATACATTACGCCGTAGCGTGATCAATGCAACACTCACCCCCGGTGACACCTACACGGACATGGTAGAGATAACAGACTAGTCCCAATGTCCACGACTCATCGGCCATCGACCGCATGGCTCGCATCAAGATGGCGGAACGAGTGACGACGAGGATCATGGAAGCTTATAAGTTTTTGCTGATCACGGTCATCTCAAAAGGATCACCCGAATAATCTCAACAACTTAAAAAAAAACGGACACATTTGTTCAACCAATCAACTCAGTGCACCGATACATTCACGGAAGTCGCCGACCGGCACAATAACCGAGAATCATTGGGAATTCACAGAAGAATAGTAATGAACGGCTCAGGTCGATATCTACTTTACATATAAACTATAAGAGTACAGAGAGGTTAATATAAGAATGGAAGGGGATGAGGGTGCTTCACACACAACTTCTCTGTCTGGCGTCACTTTTAATACGTGTGGAGTGCAGTGGGATAATAAAAAATGCTGTAGTGACCCAGAATACAAGACACATTTATGAACACTGCAAGTAGCACAACCTTGCAACTTCTGATTGCTACCTAATAAGATAGATGCTGACACAAAAACTCTTGAAGTTCAACTGTGACAACTGCACACAAATCGTATTGGATAGGATCTCCATAAAGCATCATGGGATCCACGATATAAGGAAAAGAGGCTCCTCACTCTTTTCCACTTGCTTCATCTCCAGGTGTCCTGTACCTGGCTGTGGTGGACAGGGTCACGTGACAGGGAAATACGCGTCTCACCGCAGCGCATCTGGCTGTCCATTTGCCACTCGGCGCCAGAAGGACGGGTTTCTCAATGGATCGCCATTCCCCTGGAAGCTCGCAGGAAAGATTGACGGTGTTGCTTGCCCTACACCTGGCTGTGATGGTTCGGGACACGTCACAGGAAGCTTTCTTACTCATCGAAGGTCAGAACGATACAAATACTTTTTGTTTTTTATCGCCCAAAGTCACATATTTATTGACCTAATAGGAATTGATTCTTTCCTAAAAAAAAACAAAAAAAACCTCATATATTAATAAAATGAAATTAATCAATTTCATCATCATCAAGCTTTTTGCATTTTTATCCTCATGTTATGTTGACAATGATTTGTAAATAATTTCCACCCTTTGTTTATCCATCCTCCTCTTCTTTTTTGTTTAGTTTCCTGCTTCTCTCCAAACTTACTTTCTACTCGTCCTCCTTTTTCTTCTTCTGCCTTTCCTTTCTATTTTCTTCTCCTTCTTCTTCTTTATCTTGTTTTATTTCGATTTCCCCCCTCATTTTTTCATGTCTTTATTATGACTAGTTGGGTCACCCATGGGAATGCCTTGGGCATGGAGGTGTAACGTTGCGATCTGTGCAGCCGTTTTTGCGGTACCCGGGACAATAACGTTAGTGGGAGTCCAAATGTGAAAATGCTGGAGACGAAAGCTGAAATTAGAAAAACAATATAGCCTATTTTACTCCTGGGGGTCCCAAGATTACCCACCCAAAATTTCGTTGCGATCGGTTCAGCCGTTTTTGCGGTACCTGGGAACGGACGGACGGACGGACAGACAGATGGACGGACGGACAGACAGACGGACGGACATTTGGTGAATTATAGTAAGATATGCTAGGAGAGTATAGCACTGATTTCTTGCTCAAACGTTATATCTAGTTTTAAAGTCAATACCTCTATGTGAGTGCAATATATTTTATGCTGATACTGTCAAATTCATATATAGTCAGGGCCCTTAGGGATATTTTGGTTCAAATTCTTCCAAAAGCATCAAATTTGGTGCAGATATTGCCCATGCCATACTCTTTCGATTTTTGACGGGCACCAAGGGCGGTATGATCCGGGGACCATACCGGTCCATCCCGCCAAGTCACCTGACCTATGACGTCATAATTAGGATATGCATCCAATCACATGGCGTACTATAAGTGGTCAAAGTTCAAAATGAATCGATCGAAAAATGAAGGCAGGGATCCATTTTTAAGGTTTTCATAAAATCCAATATGGCCGCCAGGTCACATGACCTATGACGTCATATTTATGACATGTATACAATCATGTATACATGAACCCGGATCATGATCGCACAAAAATTAAACACAAGGATATGGCATACAGTTCATAAAACATCAAAATCCGTACCTTTGTAATTAGACTGATGAACTGCATATGCCTGAAAATTAGGAAATAGACATGTAAATATTTCCTCTAATTGTCAAAAATAAGGTCAGAGTTCGATTACCCAACCCAGAAACATAATATGGTGAACCTCGCGTAAATCTTGACAAAAAACTCAAAAACCGACACGTTTGACTCAAAAATGACCTTTAAGATGACCTTGAGGGTTGACCTTGACCTCGAATCATCAAAATAACATCATAATTGGATTCCTCGACCTCGAAACCCCTGAAAAGTGGTATCATACATGATTCCAACCCTTTTGGTTATTTGACTGATTTTCCTCTAATCTGGGTGGCGGCCATTTAGTATTTCGCCAATATGGGGCCCCCGGGGGGGGGGGGTGGGAGCGTCTTGGCGCCCGTCAAAAATCGAAAGAGTATGGCATGGGCAACATCTGGGCCAAATTTGGTGCTTTTGGAAGAATTTGAACCAAACGGCCCCAAAATATCCCTAAGGGCCCTGACTAATATCCTTAGGCACAGTTGTTGCTAATACCTGTTCTTGTTTTTATTATTATACCTCTGATATCATTTCCGCTGTTTGTATTCATGGTGGTCCTCATAACGTTAACGTTTGATTTGATTTCGTTCTATTTATTTGTTGTTGCAAGTGTGTTGTAAAATGAATGTATGATGAAAATATCTTGAAATTATTATTATTATTTTCAGTTGCTGAATTATTATAGAATTTTCTTATATTAAAATTTGATTGTTTATATTGATAATAAGAGGCAATTTCGCAACGTTTTACTTATTACACTAAACTGTATGCACATTTCAGATCTTTGTATCTCTTTATACTGTGCATGTTCATTTTATGTAAACCATGTGCAATTCGGCTTATTTTCGCAATACATTGGAAGTAATAAAAACGTTTTTTGATTTGATTAAATAATGGCACCATTGAGCAATCGGTGTGCCTTGTTTAATTTCGCACTAACTTACTGTCTCTGTCTTACCTTTATTTGTGGGTCTGCAATTGACTGTGTAATTCATTGTTAAATCACCTATGTGTTTTGGTCCAGCATAGCAAAGCAGGGCAACGACACCTCTGGAAAAATCACTGGGAAACTCACTGAAGTTGAATTATCTATTAACTCGCAACAGGACCCGCCCTAAGGGCGGGGCTTCAATTGGGAAGCCCAAATGAAAAGGTAAAATATCAGAAATTGAAGGCTTTTTTATTTTAAACGATTCATATAAACATCGGTTGAATCATATCACACGCAAATCATCAAAATCTAAACAGTACATGGCTAAACAGTACATGGACGATCATGTACCACATATGTCTCGCTCGCTCTCATGTTGTCCCAATAATGAGCCTTCTGCAGGTTCCCCCTCGGAGACCTTGTTACGACTTTTACTTCCTCTAGACAGTCAACTTCGCTCATATTTTCGGTGCACCGGCACGAGCCGAGAACGGCCCGTGCAGGGGCTGATCCGAGGATCTCATCAAACCGTCTGATCGGTAGTAGCGACGGGCGGTGTGTACAAAGGGCAGGGACTTAATCAACACGAGCTGATGACTCGCACTTACTGGGAATTCCTCGTTCGTGTGACACTGTCTCAAGCCCCAGTCCCCATCACGGATGGGGCTCAGCGGTTTACACGAGCCTGACGGTGAAGGGCAAGGTACACGCTGGCCTGTCCAGTGTAGCGCGCGTGCGGCCCCGGACATCGAAGGGTATTAAATGTTCATTCAACATTAAACGTTCATTAAACATTAAACGTTCATTAAAGGATTACGAAACGAAAAACATTACGAAATTACGTTCACACCGTCACGTCAAACACTACCGTGAACACATACATCGTCACAATGAGAACATCGTCACAATGAACGTTATGCGAACGCGAATGTTATGCGGGAGTCCAAACCTGAGAATGCTGGAGACCAAAGCTGAAATTGGGAAAACTAAATAGCCTTTTTTACTCCCAGGGGTCCCACGATTACCCACCCAAAATATCTTTGCGATCGGTTCAGCAGTTTTTACAGTACCTTCGAATAGACAGACGGACATTTGGTGAATTATAGTAAGATTGTGATTTTATTTCTTTTTCTTTTTTTTGTATACAAGATCGAGGCTCGTGTAAGAGCTAAATAGGTATGAAGATGATATGAAGATGTAAAGTGCAAGAATTGAGGACAGGTAAACATAGGCTTTCTCAATTTATATAATTTAACTTTTGTCATTTGATTGTATGTGTTTGTACATGCGTTTGTCTGGCAGCTTGTCAGGGTGTCCACGAGCCTCTTCCTCACTGAAACGCTCACGGTTGTCTGGTGAATACATGCTGACCGTCAAGCTCAGAGCAGGAAGTGGTGAGGGTGAAGAAAATGCATACATTAAGGATATCACACCTTTCCTGCCTTACAATCCATTTTTCCTGGAGAAGTCACTTAAACATATTGTAGGGTAACCATGCTAAGAAGTTACTTTCTTTATTTGGGTGTTATATATATATATATATATATATATATATATATATATATATATATATATATATATATATATATATATATATATATACAGTATATATACTGTATATACATTGTTGGGGCATTAGGATTCAGACAAATCTCCTGACCCCAATCATCAATCACCAATGTTGTGGGTATCAGGCCATATGGCCGGGATGCTCTGGGCTGGATTAAGGGTCTAATCACTCCTTCACCTAGCCCGTTTGAAGCACTTGGGGGCCGATCGAGTGATGGGCCTGGGTACCCTGCCTCGCCGGGGCTGTAATAAAGAGTGGTGCTGCCATTGGTGAGGGAGGGGGTGGGGAATTTAATATGGGGTGTTAAATGTGAAAAGCCCGATTAGTTTCGTATGGATGGCAGATCTTAACTAACTATCCTAAGGCCTCAGACACACCATATAAGAACGACCAAAGATATTTGATTCGATATGGAGTATCCAATTCTGGCCTGTGTGGGCATCGCAAGGCCAACACAAAGCTCAGAACAGCCAGAGGCAGGCAGGTGTCCTTAGTTTTGCATGTCAGAAAGGAGGGTGCTGGACTCAGCACAATGATGGGAGGTAGCGGCTCTACCTCCATGCTCGGGTCTCTATGTAAATGTGGCTCCCATCTGAACCCTGGACTTGTCTGCAATCCAAACTCAGCACAAACTCCAGACTGACTCATTGTACTCAGTGGTGCTCCTTTAATGCCTCAATCGATGCCCCACCTTGTGATGTTACCCAGGCCCGCCTGATCTGCACTCATTGTCCACTCAGGCATCACTCAAGCCAAAGCCCCACCTCTAGCTTCTTGGTATCTCACGAATGTTAAAGGCTTCGCGAGAGCATGCCTGAACTACCACTTGGCTCGGCCAACAAGGCCGCCACTTTTCTCTAAAAGAGGATTTGAACATTAAAAGGGGTTTAGGGCAAAGCGGTTTTTAAACACAAACATTTAAAGGGTGGATGTCATTAGGGAAGGATGAGGGATGTCCTGTTGAGGGTGGAGTCAAAAGCAAACAGATAAAGGTGATTTTCCAGAGAGTGAGAGCGGTCATTATGAAGATCAGGAATAAGACTGTGCCCAGAACACTGCCTCGGGACACTCCAGTCTTGACAGGGAGAGGAGATGAACGGATTCGGTTGAGTGCCACTCGTTGTCTACAAGAGTAGAGGAAGTCAGTAAGTCATGTGTGGATTGGCCTTGGATGCCATGCACAGATAGTTGGAGAGTAAGGCAGGGTGCCAGACTGTATCAAAAGCACGAGATATGTCCAGAGAGACGGCCCTGATCTCATGTTTGACATTGAGGGCCTCCATCTATTGTTGAGCGAATAGAAGCAGCATGTCCAAGGTGGAGTGACCTTGTCTGAAACCAAATTGGTGATCTGCGATGAGGTTGTTGGACAAAAGGAATGATTTCATGCCTTGCTCTAAACTGTACCACTCAAACCCCAACACTAAAACATCGTCTCTAAATTTGATAGAAAACCGGTATAATACTGGGATATTTGTGTTTTAAGATTCTTCTGAGCCAATCTGCCAATCGTTTTGCCCTTCCTCTCATATTAACTTTGGCATGACCTGTTTCCTTTCATTTCCTAAGAATAATATCCACATTTGACTGGTGAAAGCCTGTTGCGAAGGAAATGTTACAAATCTCTCGTACCTATTCTATCATTGAAGGTCAGTTAGCTCTTCACATCTTGTTGTCGTGATTCACACCTTTTATGAAGCACATGCTTTCATTGTGGAGTAAATATTCATGGGCACTTTGTGAGGGTTAATATCTTGTTTGGTTGTGCTGTCCCAATATTTTTAGAAGGATATTGCAGTTTTGCCACCATGCTATTTCTGAGATGAACACTTTTCTTATTCACCCCTGCTCTGCAACGAAGGTTGTCTTCATGCCTTTGTACACATGGATGATCTGACATCTTCAATGCGTACAATGCGTATGTTGTTCCTGATGTCTCCTTAACAACTGCTATATTTGTAGACTGGTGTGTCCGAGGCAGTGTCTTGGATACAATTTTATTCTTGTTTTTCATAAATGACTTTTTTGGAAATTATGTAGTAGCTTTTTTCTGTTGATTCAACATTATGCTCAACAGGTTCCCATCCCAGTGAGATAGTGTCATGGCTGCATCCCTAACTGGAAGAGCAGGGTGAGCAAGACGCTGGCCCTTTCAGCAATGGATGCACTCTGTTAGCACTCTCTCACTTGGATAGGGAGCTTTTCATTATAATGTTGCAGACCTCATATCTACTTTTTTAGAATACAAAAAATGGTCCAACACCTGGAACAGGACTTAATTCTAGATTTGGGCCTCAACATCAGCCAAAACCTCTTCTGGGAAGACCACTTCTCCAAGATGGATGTTAAAGCCAAGCACAGACTGGGAATTCTGCTCTGGGCAAAAACATGTCGGTTCTAGAGAATGTCTTACAGCATATAAAGCCTTAGTACAAAGCACAATGGAGTAGAGAGAAGTTCAACTTGTAAGCTGGTACACCTGTATCCCACCTCTCACTCCTGGAGGCTTTGGAGATCATGGCTCTGCAAATAATGGGTGTCACCTATCACGAGACTATAGCACAGGGTGAACATCCCTGGTGGTCTTTATATCTGTCATGTACTCTTGCTCCTTCTGTCTTTTTATCTGTCAGCTGATCTGCAAATATACCCGGGCCAAACACATCCATAAAGCAACCTCTTTCTTGTAAAAATTCAAAGCGTAGGCTTCTTTCTTAGATGCATTCCTTTGTCAATCTCTTTCTCCCTTGCAGAATTGACATATTGTGCTTATCAAATTGCGTTCCTCCCACAATTGCTTGAAGTTTACAGCTCAACACTGTCTAATGTGTCGTCTCTCATTTCTATCCAGGTCATGTTTGTTTATGTTTGCTTATTCCCTTCTGTCCTTCTTTGTTGGTTGAAACACCCTCATTCTGTGTTGATCTGCTCTTCATGATTGTGTAATTCGTTAAGAAAAATTCCACGAGACAAAAGCATTGCGACACTGACGTTAATGTGATCTGTGCGGGATGTGTGTCTTGACAGCCGGAATGGAAAGTAACGGAGACATAAAACAGCTTGATGAGGAGATTAATGAACTCAGCGAATCAAACTCACAGATGGAAGTTGATGTTGCCAAACTGCAAGTGCAGGTACAGTTCAACATTGCACTTGACATAATAATATGAGTAAGGATAAATTAATGATTGTTCATCTGCAATAAGGATCTGCTCCTGATGAGCACCCTTAATTAATTAAGCAATATGCTCTCTCTAACTTCTTTGTATTCTATCGGTCTACCTCTATAATTTTTGCCTACAGAGTATAAGGCACCATCTATTTATTATGTATGCATAGCATTGATTGCACAAACTGAGCCGCACCAGTGAATTAGGCAACTTTCGAGTGTGGACAGCACGCTGGATCAGTAAGGAAGGGGCTAATTGCATTCAGGCCAGAGTATAAGAGTCTGATATTTTCACTTACTCTTGAATGTATTGTTTCGTTTTGTAAGTGTTTCCATTACTTCACTTGAAGTTGAAACTTCCCCAAGTTTGTCCATCTCCTTGGAAGTAGGATTGGCAGCAATTACAGGCTGTTTGAAGCAGAATACATATAATAATGTCCTTACGGTGTAGCCCATAGGGCAATGCCATCTGGAACAGCCTTTGTCTGTCCGTGTAGTGTATGTATGTATGTATGTAGGTATGTATGTATGTATGTCCCTTCCGCCAGCATTTTGGGGGTTTATTTCCTTTAAAATTCGTTTTCTCTGCAACCATTGATCCGATTCACACAAAGGTTTCACCATAGGAGCGGCGACTCCTGTAGAATATTTAATGATAATTATGACGTCATTGGTCACTTGGTACTGGCGGTATCTTGGAAAAACCGAAAAAGATTGCACCTCTATATCTCCAAAACCTATCCATATAAAAATTAAGGAGGTGGTTCATTGTAAAGTACTCTCCATGGGAAATAACATATTGTTACGTTTTTAGGGGGTAGTGATACCATAGACCAGGTGGAGTGCATAGATTAGTGTGCTCTGACTGTCGTGAAGAAGAAGAATCACCTCTGTACTATAAGTATGGATCTGGTAGACCGTGTGTCGTGTAAGTGTACCTTCATCCCCATTACGAAGAGTGGGGTATGTTAATTAGCTCAGGGATTATGAATAATTTATCCCTTGTATGTCGTTACCTCTGTACTTTATTCCTATGTCCCTTTTGGCACCACACCATAGACACCTAACCAAGCCACGCTATCGACTCCCCATTAAGCTCACTAATTAATAAAACCACCGGAAGCCAGGCATGAAGCACTGCCGCTGACAACCCTGACTTTGGAAGCACACATGACGAAAGATCCGAGAGGCCACACCCACGAGGGGCCGTGATTGGGAGGGGTTTGATTGACAGAAAGGACGGGTAAGATGGAACTCGCTGATAGGGTCGCGACAAAGACGTGTTGAGATGACATCAGAGCCCGAGGTACAAAAGACTGTGTTCCCGACATTTTGTCCTCGCTTACGCGTGGGGAGTTCAGAACGCTCTGACCGATATTGGTCGCTCTTGCGCATTCTCGCCCTGAACCTTGTACGAATGGTGGCATTTTGCTCTCGGGCTCAAGGAAGCGATCGTGAACGGCCGTGTTTGGAAATCTTGCACGTGGTCGTGAGGAGGCAGAGCCGCAGCCCGGGAACTGCTGTTTTCTGTGCGGAGGACGGGTGGACGAGCACGGTGTGAAAGAGCAGGCTGCACACCTGCTGTTGACTTCGCGCGGAAGGCCTACTTTGCACCAACGGGCACGGCCTAGTGAAACGAGGGCGGACTGAGGCCTACTAGCGCCAACGAACAAACACACTTTCCCGCCAAGAACGGAGCTGCATCCAGACTGTGTGCTCGGGGCCTGGACGAGTCCGGATGAGACGCACCAGTCGAGTCGAGAGATAAGTTCAATTAAATAACCAAACACATTTATTTTCAGTTATCTTTCCCTTTCATCTGTCTTTGGGTCTGTTTGTGGGGACGTCCCGTTTAGGAATTTAGTTTATCGTGCATTTTCTTTGTACTGGCATTTTATAAAATAAACATGTTATTTTTCTTGTACATTTTAAATCCCTTTTGTTTGAGTTACTTTATCCAGGTGTGAAGACGTCGGGTGGAAGCCGTTCAGGTAAGCTCCGGTTCCCTCTTGCTCCCCCACGCGTATTCTCCACTGTATTTTTGAACTTAATGCCTCAGAGTAACAGCTCGTTTGGTCATCCGTGCTACCCTGAGGTGTTCACCATACAGTGTAGTCACACGACAAATGGTGTCAGGAGTAAGGGATTCAAACCTAGTGGACACTTGGTGTTCGAGGGTTGCGAGTTCGACACCCGCTGTGTGCAAATTGCACCCAGCTTTCGCATATAAAAATTTTCATAGTACCGGGGTGTCCAAATTTTATAGTTTATTGGGGTGTACGAAGCGCAACATCGCGTTTTCGAACAATTTAAAATCTTTTTCATGTCTGAGGTAAAAATACGCGCGCGGGAGAACTACTTTCTCACCGCGGATGGCGGAAGCGAGTGAGATAGCCGAGCGGGTTGGGGAGCCCGGAGAATTTGGAAGTGAGCCAGAGATATGGGGATTAGAGGTTAGGAGTGAAACCTTCCCCGTCCCCGAGCATTAGTACACCTCCCTCCCCTACCAGGGAGCCGGGGTCAATGGGAATGGACCCGACAGCTTTCCAGGCCATTGTACATTTATTGAGGGGAATGGAGGAACGATTGGAAAATAATATTAGAGGAGATATGAATGCCCAAAATAATAGATCGAGTGAACAATTATGGGGTCAAATTTGGATTGGAAAACAAAATGGATACCCAAAGGAATGAAATGAAGGGAATGAGTGAGCAAATTAATACTCAAACCGACAAAATTGATGGATGGATGAGTGAATTGAAGGAAGAACAAAAGAATGATGCACATGGGGCACAGGAGAAGGCATGGGTGGCAGAATTTGAACCAAAACGGGGGGAATTAACAATGGGAATGGAAGAATGTTAGTCCGTGGGCTGAGTAGGGTTTACATGCACCCCCCCCCCCCACAACTTTTTTTTTTTTTTTTTTTTTTTTGTATACAAGATCGAGGCTCGTGAAAGAGCGAACATTAATCACACAGAAAGACAAACCGACACATGAAACATATAACATCGGGAGCGGTAGACAAGATGGGGAGAGAGGGGGAAGGACACAAACACAACATTTGAGAGCAGGGACCGAGAGACATGGAGACATCGAGAGATCTGAGAGAGGGCGAGGGCTTTGGGGGGGGGGGGGCATGGGAAGGGGGCGGTGGGAGAGGTATAAAACATATGGACACTGCCAGGACTTCCAGGAAAGAAGTTGGAATTTCAAACAAGGTGGATCTGGGGTGAATTAGCGGGGGTAGAAAAGATCAAGGTTTTGAATGGGGGAAGATAAGAGATGGTGGTGAACAGCTGTTTTAAAGACCTGGAGGGAGGAGTGGGATTGAAGGGAGTGAGGGAGTTTGTTCCAGAGGCAGGAGAAAAGAGGAATGAAAGAGTGAAGGTGAGCAGAGAGCCGAGATTTCGGCAGTTTAACCATCAGAGGGTTGCTGGCAGATCTTGTGCGACCTGTAGGAATATTTGGGGGACAGAGCACAGAGAGAGCTGGGGGTGCAAGGCCGGAGAGGAGTCGGTAGAAGACAGAAAGACCACCTACCTGCCTGCGGTGAGTGAGTGAAAGGCCCTCAGAGATAGCTTCATCGCGGGAGATTCCAATAATTCTGAAAGCTTTGGTTTCAACAGCGTGAAGCCGAGCTAGGTGTGAGGCAGGAGCACCGGCCCATAGGGGAGAACAGTATTCCATTGAGCTGCGGATGAAAGCCTTGTATGTGGTGAGGAGCTCAGGTGTGCCGAGGAAGGACTTCGCACGACGGAGGATGCCCAGTCGGCGACTGGCTTTGGAGGCCAGCTTGGAAATGTGGTTTTCCCAAGAAAGATCATGGCAGATAGTGAGACCCAAAATCTTGAGCGACAGAACTTCTTGGAGAGGATTGTTGAGAAAGTAGATGGGAGGGTTGTCCAGTCGATCTTTTCGGAGAGACATAGTAAGAGTGTGAGATTTGTCAGGATTGAAAGACATGTTCCACTTGTTTGACCAGTCTGTGATTTTGTCCAGGTCTTCAGAGAGTGAGGAGGCAGCAGACTGCCGATCTGAGGGAAGAGGAATGGAGCGGCAGAGAGTGGAGTCATCAGCAAAGAGATAGAGAGGATTTTCGAGAGAGTCAGAGAGATCATTGATGAAGACCAGAAAAAGCACGGGGCCCAGAACACTGCCTTGGGGAACTCCAGCCTGAACAGGAAGAGGAGATGAGAGAAACCCATTCAGGGCCACATGTTGACGACGACTAGAGAGGAAGTCCGCCAGCCATGCGTGGAGATTTCCATGGATACCAAAGGAGGAGAGTTTGGTGAGCAGAGCGGGGTGCCAGACCGTGTCGAAGGCACGTGATATGTCGAGGGAGACAGCTCTAATTTCCTGTTTGGCATTGAGGACCTCCATCCATTGTTGAGACAGCAGAAGCAGCATGTCCAGAGTAGAGTGACCTGGTCTGAAACCAAATTGATGATCAGAGATCAAGCCATTGGAGAAGAGGAAAGATTTCATATCCGAAGCAATGATGGATTCCATGACTTTGCTGATAATTGGGAGAAGGCTGATTGGTCTGTAGTTGCTAGGATCTGTTTTTGCACCTTTTTTGTGCAAAGCGGTGATGTTGGCTGATTTCCAAGCAGATGGCAGTTGACCTTGAGCAAAAGAGAGGGTGAAGAGAACAGAGAGAGGGTGAGATAGAGCGGCAGAGCAGGATTTTAGGACCCGTGGGCTGATGCCGTCGGGTCCAGTTGCAGAATCAGAGTCGAGGGTTGACAGAAACTTTTCCACCTTGTCAGGAGGAAAGGACACGGAGTCCAGGAGCAGCAGGGTACGACTGGGTATGGTGGGTACAGAGAGGGATGGGTTTGGGACACAAGATTTAGAGGCAAACACAGAGTTGAGGCATTCAGCTTTTTCACGTGCGGAGTCAGCTGTGTAGCCTTAACTTCCCGGGTATGTCCATGTACCCCCCACCCTAGGGGTTAGGAAAAACCATGTTAACAGAAAAAAACTCATTCCCTTATAGTTTGACCTCTGGTGACCTCATTTGCATATAACACATATCATTGTAAAGAGTGTCCCAGGACAAACATTTTGAGGGGTCATATGCAACCATAGGATGACTAGGTAAAACGTTATGGCCATTTGAATTTCGCCTACCCCTAATTTTCGGAAATCACTGACACAGGGGGGGTAACATCAAAATATGCGTGGGAGGTACCTTGGGAATGAGTTTTTTTTCTGTTAACATGGTTTTCCCTAACCCCTAGGGTGGGGGGTACATGGACATACCCGGGAAGTTAAGTTGTGGGGAGGGGGGGGGTGCATGTAAACCCTACTCAGCCCACGGACTATGTGAGACCCAAGCTGATGCGCTTGGGGCACAGGAGACGGCAGATTCGGAAGCAAATGGTGTGTTTGAAGGCAAATGGGGAGTGTTTGAATGTAAATAGGGGAAACTCAAATTTAAATGGGGAATGTTTGATTGAAGAAAACCTGGAAGGCTATCGGGGCTGTGTGGATGTCACAATGCACCAGCAGAGGGAGGAATTTGGGAATTGTGTAGCAGCAGGGCAGTTGTGCGCTGCAACAGGGGGTAACAATATTGAAGGTCCGTGTAACGGAACGGGACCGGGTATGTATAGATGAAGACCTGTTGGGGCCAGGATTGATTGGGGATGATAAGATTAATGATTTGACCCAGCGGCCAGACACCTGTGACAGTACCATCGAGGAGGAGGTTGCTCAGGTCCAACAGAGTCTGGTAGTTGAGGTGAGTCGGTCCATCGAACATCTCCAGGATGAGATTGAAGTGACCGAGGGGACCATCACCATGAACAACAAATTGTCACAAGAGGCTCTGAAACTGAATACCCAGTTGGGAAACTGTGCACCACACAGGGTAGTCACACGACAATATGTTAATGACGATGTCAAAGGTGTCTTCATTATGATGTCATAAATTGACAAGTACAACGCTTGATCTGATCAGTATGAAATTTCTTGAGCGTGATTTTGGGGATAAATTTGTTGAGAAAAAAAATTGATTGGCAGCATTTACAAAAAAATGATGATTTCATCAGTCGTGTGGTTTGGCAACCATATCTTTAAGGCTTAGCCCATAGGGCAATGCCGTCTGGAACAGCGTTTGTCTGTTCTTCTGGTGTATGCATGTTTGTATGTCCATCAGAAACGTCCGCCAATCAGAGCTGAGGATCTAGTAACACGACAGGAGTGCAGCAGATCCTCCATTTAGCAGATCCAAGCCCGGCTGCACTGTTGTTAAGACTATCAGTCTTGGTTCTTTGCGACATTGCTATCTTAAAATGGCATGGACTTTAGTTCAACACAAAGGACGTAAAGATGTACCTGACAATGCAGCCCCATGTAGTGTAGTTTTGTATTTCAACATTTCCAAATTAATTCATGGAAAATAAGCTTCTGGGATTGTGGTACTAAGTCATGAAGACAAAGATTGAATTTGTCTCGGGAGGTGTTGTGTTGCAAACATTTGTCTAGGTTCTCCACGTTCAGTAAAAGACAGTAAAATGTGGCTGGAGTTTATTTTTTGTCACTGTCGTTGCGTCACTAATTCTGCTCTTTCTGTGACCTCTCTGACCCAGCACCACCAGTTCCAAACAAAAAATTGTCACTGAGCTCATATGCCAACTTTGGGTATTTGCGAATTCACACCACAGTGTTTCCCAGCGATAAAGACATTTCCTTGATCATGTAACCTGAACAAAAGTGAAATCTTTAATTGAAAATCAGAGAATTAGTTAAAATACATGATCTTATACATCAGCAATGATCGGTTCCATTAATTTCCAGCACATGGTGAATCACGACTAAGTATCAGTTTTGTATCTCTTTTTGTGGAAAAATATATGTTAAATGCATGACTTAAAGTACAAATCCTAGTACAAATAACAGCAGTTTTTGTTCATTTTTCTGACTTTGCTGATGGAATACGAATGTGCTGCTCTGCAACTCAGATTGCAAACATGGAGACAAACCTGAAAACAATGGAAGAGGAAAACAAGGTGATGGAACAGCAGAACAAGGTGTTACTACATGAGCTGGCTTCACTCAGTCATTCCCTTATTCACAGCCTGACAAACATCCAGCTTCCACACATGGTATGTATCTAAGAAGTAAGAGGCACTTGACTATGACATAAGGGGAAACTTATTGAAGGCTGCATTTGAAAGGCAGGTCCGAATCTAACTTTAGGAGACCCTGCTGTTGTTATGGGCCTAACACGGGTGAGCACAGAAGCTGAATGTGAATTTGCTCACCTGAGTATGTAACGGCTACAATTTTTGTTACAAGTTAGAAAGAAATACGACAAAAAGCTGGGATTGTGTTCCTGTCTTTCAAAATGAAAGAATCTCCCTTATGAATCACACTGAACGGTGTCCACTTGTCAATGTTTCGTTGATAGAATGGTTCAGAGTGAAACTACAATCACATGTCAGATGTTCAAATTCGATTTATATATAGTTGATAATAATCACTTTTATTTATACCCATCCAAATTCACCTCATTCTTTTTAAATGCTGGGGTTAGTCAGGTTCACTATGTCAATAAATTATATTTCGTTCAAAATCAATGGTAGATTAGCAAACCTATACATTTTTGGAAAGGTTATAGCATAAGGAAACTAAAAATCAATGTTTACATTTGGAGAGATACCTGTATGGCGGCCATTTTGGATTTTCAAAATGGCCACTGTAAAATACATATTTTGTTCTATTTCTGCCTCTAATTACCCGAAAAACTTTAAAAAATATACTAAACCTATATTTTCAGGGACAAGGAATCCAATGAAAGTATCAAATTAGTGCTATGGGCAATGGTAAGACACGAATCAAAGGTTTTGAATTGCAAAATACTGTCTTTATATTCGCGATAAGTTGCATAATCATATACATGTTATCATTTTGTACAGGCAGTTAATAACATCAAAATGTGTCACAATAATTCATATCACCAAACATACACAGGCAGTTAGCAAAATCATATATACACACGCAGTCAGTATAACTTCACATCTACACAGGCAGTCAATGACAAAATATACACAGGCAGTCAATGGCATCAAACATACACGATTACAGAATATGCCATTTAGAGTTCGTCATCACTGTTCTGTGTGTCGTATCCGACAATATAGTCCGCATCGTTCCACACAAGCAAAGGTCGGTCAAATTGATTGGCAAATCGAATTGGTCGAATCGAATTCGATGAATCGAATCGAATCGAATCGATCGATCGAAGCGATTGGTCGAATGGAATTGGTCGATTGGTCGAATCGAATTGAATTGGCAAATGTAAACATTGATTTTCAGATTTTCCATGTAATAACGTTTCCAAAAATGTATAGGTTTGCTAATCTACCATGATTTTGAACGAAAAAACATAGTGAACCTGGCTAGGTATAATATTCCATCCAAAACATGAATTTGTTCAACAAGTGCTTCTGATGCTGCCATCTTGAATGATTTAGTATCGTACTCCATGAGCGGCCACTTCTTTCAGTCCCAAAAGTTATCTGAGGGTTTCATCCTGCAGAATTGAAATGACATTCTATCTTAATCAGCTCTTCTCATGTTTACTCAAGTGTGTCAGCTAATTTTAATGCGGCCAAAATTTTATACGAGAAAACGAACATCTCTGATTGTGATAAACAGGTGCAATTGTCATCCACATCACACGTCATCTATCATCTGCAAAAATCAAAATGTTTTTACTGTGAGAGGTGGACATGAAACCATACAGGTTTAATTCCCTCCAGGTTGTCGCATTAGAATTTTAAACATTACCTATACTATCACCACAGGCATGGTTCACATTTCCCAGTAATTGTGGTACCGGTAGTTACAAAAAACTCATCCCGAGTGTCGCAATTTTGTATCAATATCCATAGTTGTTGAGCATTTGGTGTTATGATTGGTACTTTGTTATAACTGACATTCTGTCTCATGAAATGATAATAAATTATTCACGTTTTATACAAGACTAGTAAAAAGACCAACAAAAATGACGGGTTGGAGCAGTTTATTTGACGGTGCAGCTTCGTGAACATGCCAAAGTCTGAAGCCTATGCCTAGTGTGCTTATATATATTTTATTTATTCGACATACTACGTACGTAAATGAACACTCGATTTACTCTGTGAGCATTGCACATTATGTGCAGTGAATTTCGCCTCCCTGCCTGCACCTTGTATTTATTGTTATTTAAAAAAACGCTTCTGTACACCACCCTTGAGGCTCGGTTTTCAAGCCACCATCTACAATTGCAATAGAAGACATAATTCCTCTTTTATGGAAAATGTTTTTCGAGTTTGTTTATCTTCAAAGAATACACCGTAGTGAACACACATTTGTGTCAAAAGATTGGCCGTTAAAAACCAACTCAAATTGTCCTTATGAAGGGGGACAGACATCTGTACAAACACACAACCAAAGCTTTCAGAATCATTGGAATCTCCCGCGATGACGCTAACTCCGAGGGCCTTTCACTCACTCACCGCAGGCAGGTCGGTGGTCTTTCCGTCTTCTACCAACTCCTCTCCGGCCTTGCCCCCCCAGCTCTTTCTGGGCTCTGTCCCCCAAATATTCCTGCAGGTCGCACAAGATCTGCCTGCAACCCTCTTATGGTTAAACTGCCAAAATCAAGACTCTCTGCTCACCTTCACTCTTTCATTCCTCTTTTCTCCCGCCTCTGGAACAAACTCCCTCACTCTCTTCAATCCCACTCCTCCATCCAGGTCTTTAAAACAGCTGTTCATCACCATCTCTTATCTTCCCCCATCCAAAACCTTGATCTTTTCTACCCCTGCTAATTTGACCCCAGATCCACTTTTTTGAAATACCAACTTCTTTCCTGGAAGTCCTTGCAGTGTCCTTGTGTTTTATACTTCTCCCACCCCCCACCCCCCTTCCCACACCTCCTCCCCCCAAGCCCTCTCCCTCCCACAGATCTCCCGATGTCGCTGCTCTCAAATGTTGTGTTTGTGTGCTTCCCCTTCTCTCCCCATCTTGTCTACCGCTCCCCTTATTATATGTTTTGTGTGTCTGTTTGATTTTTTGTGTGATAAATGTTAGCTCTTTCACGAGCCTCGATCCTGTATACCAAAAAAAAAAAAAAACGAAAAAAAAAAAACGGGCATTGTTTCTCCACCTAAGCTAGTGGTATGTTTTTTTTTGTGATGTATTTTTGGTGATGACAGCCATATTATGAGAATGCCATTTGGGCAGAGAATAATACCTTGCTTCCCAAAGCTTGCGTGAAAAGCATCATTGATGCAGGTGCGGTTAGGTGAAGGTAGTATCACAGTAACTCGTCAATATAACACACAGATTTGCCACTGTTTGGAGTGAGTGATAGTGTGTTAGGTTAACGTGAACATGGATGCAATGAAGAGAGGGAAAGTTCAGGGGTTTGGATCCACCTTCCCCCTTGGTCGTTGTACAGAGACAGTAATGTCAACAAGGAGACCTCCTGCCCCATATTTACAGTTATTTTGTCAACTTTACAGGGTACATGGCATCTCGTCCACACCACTTGGAAACATTTTAGTTGAAACACTGTTAATAAATATCAATCAACATTATTTACGACATCAATCATTGCATTTTGTCGTTCCACAATTCTTAATGATATGACAAATTGTCATCACCTAAATGACACAGTGTCATATCAAAACACTGATAATGAAAGTTATTGCATTCCCATTATGCAGAGTTAAATTTAAATTTGAATGGTTGATGTTCGTTTCCACCTCACATGTTGCTGTAACTTTATTGCATCTTAATATCCATTATTTCCTGTAAATCCATGTTTTTTTGCCATTGTTTGCATGAAAGTCAAATATAATGTGATAAAGTCAAAACATCATCAGAATCATTCTGAACTCAGCAGCAGTGTGGATGAGTTGCCTCAAATACTCTCCAGGAAATGTAATTTAAGGGGAAAAAAATGCATTGACTTCAAAAGTGCATTACTTATGCACATGTAATTTAAAACACCTCACCCCCACCAAATTTAAAACACCTCACCACCACGTAATCCAAAACACCTCACCCCCACCAAATTTAAAACACCTCACCACCACGTAATCCAAAACACCTCACCCCCACCAAATTTAAAACACCTCACCACCACGTAATCCAAAACACCTCACCCCCACCAAATTTAAAACACCTCACCACCACGTAATCCAAAACACCTCACCCCCATGTAATCCAAAACACCTCATCCCCATGTAATCCAAAACACCTCACCACCACGTAATTTAAAACACCTCACCCCCACCAAATATAAAACACCTCACCACCACGTAATCCAAAACACCTCACCCCCATGTAATCCAAAACACCTCATCCCCATGTAATCCAAAACACCTCACCACCACGTAATTTAAAACACCTCACCCCCACCAAATTTAAAACACCTCACCACCACGTAATCCAAAACACCTCACCCCCATGTAATCCAAAACACCTCACCCCCATGTAATCCAAAACACCTCACCACCACGTAATTTAAAACACCTCACCCCCACCAAATTTAAAACACCTCACCACCACGTAATCCAAAACACCTCACCACCACGTAATCCAAAACACCTCACCCCCATGTAATCCAAAACACCTCACCCCCATGTAATCCAAAACACCTCACCACCACGTAAGTTAAAACGCCTCATCCCCACCAAATTTAAAACACCTCACCACCACGTAATCCAAAACTCCTCACCCCCATGTAATCCAAAACACCTCACCACCATGTAATCCAAAACACCTCACCCCCATGTAATCCAAAACACCTCACCACCATGTAATCCAAAACACCTCACCCCCATGTAATCCAAAACACCTCACCCCCATGTAATCCAAAACACCTCACCCCCATGTAATCCAAAACACCTCACCACCACGTAATTTAAAACACCTCATCCCCACCAAATTTAAAACACCTCACCACCACATAATCCAAAACACCTCACCCCCATGTAATCCAAAACACCTCACCACCATGTAATCCAAAACACCTCACCCCCATGTAATCCAAAACACCTCACCACCATGTAATCCAAAACACCTCACCCCCATGTAATCCAAAACACCTCACCACCATGTAATCCAAAAAATCTCACCCCCATGTAATCCAAAACATCTCACCCCCATGTAATGCAAAACACCTCACCCCCATGTAATCCAAAACACCTCGCCACCACGTAATCCAAAACACCTCACCCCCATGTAATCCAAAACACCTCACCCCCATGTAATCCAACACACCTCACCACCAAGTAATCCAAAACACCTCACCCCCATGTAATCCAAAACACCTCACCACCATGTAATTCAAAACACCTCACCACACATAATTTAAAACACCTCACCACCACGTAATCCAAAACACCTCACCCCCATGTAATCCAAAACACCTCACCCCCATGTAATCCAAAACACCTCACCCCCATGTAATCTAAAACACCTCACCACCATGTAATTCAAAACACCTCACCACACATAATTTAAAACACCTCACCACCACGTAATCCAAAACACCTCACCCCCATGTAATCCAAAACACCTCACCACCACATAATTTAAAACACCTCACCACCACATAATTTAAAACGCCTCACCACCAAGTAATTAAAAACACCTCATCACCAACTAATTCAAAACACCTCACCACCACATCTATCTATAATTCCAGTAATCTCTGTGTGTGTGTGTGTCTGTGTGTTTGTTTGTCTGTGACCGCTGTTTCTCGACAACCACGGGTCCGATATACTTGAAACTTGCCAGGTATATTGCTGGGGACCTGAGGATGTGCCTTTTCAAGGTTTCATATTAATCGGAGAAGTAGTTACCGAGCTATGGCGATTTATTTACCAACCGTTCGCTTTTGCTTTGCGAATGGACCAAACCATTTCATGTAAATAGAGGGGGGGGGGGGGGTTCTACCGTACTCGCAAGCCGTTCGCTTTGGCTTTGCGAATGGACCAAACCATTTCATGTAAATAGAGGGGGGGGGGGGGTTCTGTGGTCGTTACTGCCACGTGGTTTCAAAGTTTTTTTTTGTTGTTGTTGTTTGCACGCATGTTTTTTTGCACCCACGTACGGGCACGCCCTAGTAATTTAAAACACGTTACCACCACATAATTTAAAACACATCACCACCAAGTAATTCAAAACACCTCTTCAACTAATTCAAAACACCTCACCACTACATAATTTAAAACACCTCACCACCACATAATTTAAAACACATCACCACCACGTAATTAAAAACATCTTACCACCATGTAATTCAAAACACCTCATCACCAACTAATTCAAAACACCTCACCACCACATAATTTAAAACACCTCACCACCAAGTAATTCAAAACACCTCACCCCCATGTAATTCAAAACACATCACCAACTAATTCAAAACACCTCACCACCACATAATTTAAAACACCTCACCACCACGTAATCCAAAACACCTCACCCCCATGTAATCCAAAACACCTCACCCCCATGTAATCCAAAACACCTCACCCCCATGTAATCCAAAACACCTCACCACCATGTAATTCAAAACACCTCACCACACATAATTTAAAACACCTCACCACCACGTAATCCAAAACACCTCACCCCCATGTAATCCAAAACACCTCACCCGCATGTAATTCAAAACACCTTACCACCAAGTAATCCAAAACACCTCACCCCAATGTAATTCAAAACACCTCACCACCACATAATTCAAAACACCTCACCACCACATAATTTAAAACACCTCACCACCACATAATTTAAAACGCCTCACCACCAAGTAATTAAAAACACCTCATCACCAACTAATTCAAAACACCTCACCACCACATCTATCTATAATTCCAGTAATCTCTGTGTGTGTGTGTGTCTGTGTGTTTGTTTGTCTGTGACCGCTGTTTCTCGACAACCACGGGTCCGATATACTTGAAACTTGCCAGGTATATTGCTGGGGACCTGAGGATGTGCCTTTTCAAGGTTTCATATTAATCGGAGAAGTAGTTACCGAGCTATGGCGATTTATTTACCAACCGTTCGCTTTTGCTTTGCGAATGGACCAAACCATTTCATGTAAATAGAGGGGGGGGGGGGGGGGGTTCTACCGTACTCGCAAGCCGTTCGCTTTGGCTTTGCGAATGGACCAAACCATTTCATGTAAATAGAGGGGGGGGGGGGTTCTGTGGTCGTTACTGCCACGTGGTTTCAAAGTTTTTTTTTGTTGTTGTTGTTTGCACGCATGTTTTTTTGCACCCACGTACGGGCACGCCCTAGTAATTTAAAACACGTTACCACCACATAATTTAAAACACATCACCACCAAGTAATTCAAAGCACCTCTTCAACTAATTCAAAACACCTCACCACTACATAATTTAAAACACCTCACCACCACATAATTTAAAACACATCACCACCACGTAATTAAAAACATCTTACCACCATGTAATTCAAAACACCTCATCACCAACTAATTCAAAACACCTCACCACCACATAATTTAAAACACCTCACCACCAAGTAATTCAAAACACCTCACCCCCATGTAATTCAAAACACATCACCAACTAATTAAAAACATCTTACCACCATGTAATTCAAAACACCTCATCACCAACTAATTCAAAACACCTCACCACCACATAATTTAAAACACCTCACCACCAAGTAATTCAAAACACCTCACCCCCATGTAATCCAAAACACCTCACCCCCATGTAATCCAAAACACCTCACCACCATGTAATTCAAAACACCTCACCGCACATAATTTAAAACACCTCACCACCACGTAATCCAAAACACCTCACCCCCATGTAATCCAAAACACCTCACCCGCATGTAATTCAAAACACCTTACCACCAAGTAATCCAAAACACCTCACCCCCATGTAATTCAAAACACCTCACCACCACATAATTCAAAACACCTCATCACCAAGTAATTCAAAACACCTCACCACCACATAATTTAAAACACCTCACCACCACATAATTTAAAACCCCTCACCACCAAGTAATTCAAAACACCTCATCACCAACTAATTCAAAACACCTCACCACCACATAATTTAAAACACGTTACCACCACATAATTTAAAACACATCACCACCAAGTAATTCAAAACACCTCTTCACCAACTAATTCAAAACACCTCACCACCACATAATTTAAAACACCTCACCACCACATAATTTAAAACACATCACCACCACATAATTTAAAACACATCACCACCACGTAATTAAAAACATCTTACCACCATGTAATTCAAAACACCTCATCACCAACTAATTCAAAACACCTCACCACCACATAATTTAAAACACCTCACCACCAAGTAATTCAAAACACCTCACCCCCATGTAATTCAAAACACCTCATCACCAACTAATTCAAAACACCTCACCACCACATAATTTAAAACACCTCACCACCAAGTAATTCAAAACACCTCACCCCCATGTAATTCAAAACACCTCATCACCAACTAATTCAAAACACCTCACCACCACCTAATTTAAAACACCTCACCACCACATAATTTAAAACACCTCACCACCACGTAATTAAAAACATCTTACCACCAAGTATATTCAAAACACCTCACCACCACGTGATTTAAAAACACCTCACCACCACATCATTTAAAACACCTCACCACCACATATTTCAAAATACCTCACCACCACGTGATTCAAAACCACCACCACGTTATAAAAACACTTCACAACCACAGAAACAAAAGTTTCAGGGAGTAGTTCAGTGACAACAGACTGCTCAGATATGTAGATATATAAATAAATGACTGGACCTGAGTTGCTGTTTTGTCATGGTTTACACGAATCATAATTCAAACAATCATAATGCACAAATGTATTTGATTACACTTTATAAACAATTGAAGTTGAAAAAAAAAATTTCCCCCTAAAAAAATATATTTTGAAAATTTTTCAAAAAAAATAAATACCCTTAGGACATACCGACGGGAGAGATAGGTGCATACCAGAAGTTTGGTACGATTTCACCAACGTTTGAGGGAGTAGTTCAGTGACAAGACAAGACAAGACAGACACTGCACACACATATATATATAATATATAATACATATATATAATATATAATACACATATATATAATATATAATATATATATGTGGGGCTTTGATGTCCCCCTCCCCCCTTGTGTTTTCAATGTTTACCAATTACCAAGTATAAACAAGTATATGTTCTGTTTTTGATTGATTTCTGTATACTCATAATACTTTCATGTTCTTTGGAAACCTGTTATCCCAGTGTTAGGCTAAAGATGTTGCTCAATTACCAAAAATAACTAATTTGTATATGTTGCTTTGTAAACCTTATCCATTATATTTCCTGTTAAAGAATTAAGTTACTGTGATGGCATGTTCTCTTACTGTCGAAATATTCCTTTGGAAACTTGTTATAAGAAGTTATATGACTTGTGAAAACCAGGCCCTGATAGTATAATCCTTCACTCTGTGAAGACCAAACCGTATCTTCCCAGTCCCCCTTAAGGGGACAGCAATAGCATAAGAATCATTAGGCGGGGTCCGTGAGGACCAAATCAGGTTCACATCCGGATCCAAATCCAATTTTACAGTGCAATCAAAATCTTTTCAAAATCGTTATTGGCAACATAAAAAATGGAAGAACATTCTTCAGACGCGGAGATTTCATCATTGCTGCTCAGTGACTTGTTCGGGTCGTCGTTCCAGGGTCCGCAGTCCGCAGTCACGTCGACAGCCGGAGGTTCATTTGGGTCCATCCTGTGGAACATTTACTCACACATGCAAGGACTAAATCCTTCATTAGTATTCCTAGCCCCCCTGCCCCACCAATTGGCATTTAGTTACCTCATCTCTATTCATAGCTGCATTTCCTGCGTCATGTCTGGAAATTCAAATGTTATTTTTACTTTCCCCAATTTCCGAAAATACCTTCCTTTCTGGACAATAATTCAATTGATGTGATTCCAGCGTGCCTGGTGGAGTTCTGCTCACCTGGTCTGCAGAGCCGTGATCCAATCTGCACCAGCCCCAACCTGTGTTGTAGCAACCTAGCACAATTTGTTAAATAAAAGCCACAACTTTCCATTCGTCGTCACACTCTTCCCAGTGCTGTCAGTCAGCTGTCAGTGCAGGCCAACCACCCTTACAACCCTTTGTCCTTCCTTCTTCACACTCCCTCCCGAACCTTGCCTCCAGACACAACTCACATGAGTCTCAAAGGCCGACTCTGCCATCCTCATGCAGACATCAGTATCTCACTTCCCCCGTTAACTTTTGGCATCCCAATGCTCTTAAACAAACGGCTTTAACAACACCTGTTACAGTGAATATATTTCCCTGCTCCCTTCCCTTACTCAGGAGCCATCATTTTGATAAAATCATTTGAAAACACGTCCCAATGGCAATCCATTCTGCTCAGCCTTGCGTGCCCCTAACATAATACTGGATTCCAACCTCCTTCTGTGAAACTGTAACCTTCAACCACATGGGGTGCCAGCCACCCAGATCCCTAGCAACGCGTCCCAACTTTGACACAAGACCTCCACCACAAACAACATCGTCAGGTTGTGGTTGACATCTCACACCACACCAACTTCCAATAAAACATTCGTCCCAGACCACCCTAGGTCACCACAGGTGCACCCGGCACCCGAGCTCACCCGTTGTCATTTCACAGCCCTTCTTGGGGGGGGCATGCTCCACCATGCAGCACCCTCCGCCCTTGCGTTGCCCCGAGCAACGTCAGTGTCCACCCTTTGGTGGCCTCCAAATTCTTTATCTCTTTATCATCGAACCTGCGGATGTTTTCCAAATTACCTATAAGAATTCCCTACAAGGTTATTTCAGCCTCTGGCCCAATGGCTGTCCCAATATCCCAATATAAATCCCATACAAATTGTTTCAACTCGACTTTCAATGACAACGACTTTTTCCGCCAACACACCACCATTAACCTCCCAAGACAGACACTGCACACACACACACACACATATATACACAAAGAATTAAGTTAAGCACCCCTACACAACGAATTAAGGTAAGCACCCCCTAATATATATTCTTTGTGTATATGTATACATTGGCATATATTCTAAGGTATGTGAGATCAAATAATGATTGGTATGACATTAGCAATTATCCATTGATGAAATGCAGATACACAGGGTCTATGAGACGTAGGGTTGAGTCAGTGATCCGATCACGTGGGTCCGACACACGTTATTGACGCAAAGATCGCTAGAGGTCTTCTCAGAACAATGACTGTACGTTAGAAAACATAAACGTCATCCACACTGTCCGTGATGGACCTATAGCTCCATACTTAAATTGAGGTGCAAATATGCCTAAAATTCCCAAAAAATTTCACCTTAAATTATTCAGAATAAAATATTGAAAACGGCATGATTGTTATGTTTTTATGTGACCATAATATCACTTCTCCAGAAAATATAGCAATATCATGGGTATATTACACTGTTTTGACGACAACAAACTTGTAATGTGCGAGGTTGTAAAAAAACGGGGGGGGGGTGCTTAACTTAATTCTTTGTGTGTATATATATATATATATATATATATATATATATATATATATATATATATATATATGACTATGGTCAGATCTCCAACCTTTAATTGAACAAACAATGACAACGTTTCGATTAACAACATGTGACAAAGCCACACGCCTCGGATAATCTTCCTCAAGAGTGATAAAATCATCTCAACATCCCCTTGTATGTAACAAAGTGGGCGGGGTATATGCAAAGTGGGGTGGGCAAAGCTGGACAGCCAATTAAACCGTATCACACCGCTCTCGTGAACTGAGAACGTTACTGACCAAATTCAAAAATCAACCGCACATTAATGGCTCAAAACAATCCTGTAAGCAATGCTGGATTATACATCAAGTGTTTAGAAAATCCAGAACAATCATTACATTTAATTAGAAGTTAAACTTGTAAATAATTAAATTGTAAATTAAATTAAAACTGTAAATATATTAAAGCAAAAATTTTTAGGATAAAATAAAATTGTCATAATATCAAGATCATCACATGTGGCCCTATGCGGTCAAGGGAAATGCGGGAGGGTGGGGGTTAAATAGGGGGTGGGGGGACTGGAGGGGGGGGCGGAAGAGGATGGGGGGTTTGGGAGAGGGGTGGTTTGGGAGAGGCGTGTTTGTTGGGGGGGGGGGGGGGAGGGGGAGGGGGCAAATTGTCCGAGTAAAACCTTGTGTGACATATTATGTGGACTCGTTGTTCAAAGTATGGAATGCCTGCTTCGTTTACACAAGAGTGGATCAAACGCTACCGGTAAGTCAAACACCTCTTGTGTGATCGAGGTCACAGTTTCTTCCGTGTGCCAAGTCTCCAAACACGTCTTCTGTTTCTGTTAGGTGTGGAACCCAAAATATTAACCCTATCCCATAAAGGTGTGTGGCCTTCCTTAAGGCCGTGTTTGGCAATAGCAGATCTGCTGGGATAATTACATTCAAATGCTTTTTGTTCAGCAATACGTTGACCGAAGGTCCTCCCGGTTTCACCCACATATTCAGCTCCACAACCACAGGGCACTACGTATACCACCCCTGACCCATCCTTCTTCAGAAGCTTGTCCTTGACCCTCATAAGAGCTTGGCGAAGGGTGAAAACCGGTGTGAAACTAACCCTCACTCCTGCCAATTTCAAAATTCTGCCGACCCTTTGTGAAACCCCCAGTACAAAAGGCAGAACACACAAACCCTTTGGTTGTTCTCTCGGTCTCAGCCTGTTGTGTGGGGAAGCCATTATCGTTTTCCTGTTGGGTAACAAGCTAAATATGCGGTTGATTTTTGAATTTGGTCAGTAACGTTCTCAGTTCACGAGAGCTGTGTGATACGGTTTAATTGACTGTCCAGCTTTGCCCACCACACTTTGCATATACCCCGCCCACTTTACATATAAGGGGATGTTGAGATGATTTTATCACTCTTGAGGAAGATTAACGGAGGCGTGTGGCTTTGTCACATGTTGTTAATCGAAACGTTGTCATTGTTTGTTCAATTAAAGGTTGGAGATATTACCATGGAGTCATTTGGATTTACTCCCAACCGCAAATCTTTGCTTACATATTGTTACGGTTTCCCGCCGCCCTTCCTACTCTTACCAAGGGGAGATTAAGCCCCTTGTTCTTTCTTGGCCGGTGTAACCGAGACTAGAAACGCCCCGCCCGGGCAAACTCAAGGGAGGGTTTCGGGACAAGTCTCGCACGTACCTAAATACCTGCGCCGCCGCGGAAGCGGGGAATGAAGCCTCGCACGAGCCACGTGTAATTTGGGTACACTGAGCAGATTGCGTACCACGTGGTCCATGCAGTTACCGTTAGTATTGGAACCCGATAAGAGCGGTTATATTCTTACCATGCTTAGTCAATGATGGAAAACACGAGACGGTCGAATAAAGGAAGAACATGATTTAATTATTATTTACACTTATATGTACAATGATTCGGTAGAAGAAGAGACACAGGGCAGTCTTAAGTTAAAGCCCAGACACAGGCCCGATCACACTCACAAAGGGGAAATTAAGGCAGGATGATGTTCACTCGCTGAACGGTCGTCCAGGAACGGCCCCGCCGGCGTGGCTCTCCCCAGTCACAGCACGTCCCGCGATGAAGGCAAGCAGGTGGTGGAAGGGATCCTTGTAGCGCGTCTCTCGAACAAAAGGCACAGCAGGCAGGAGGGAAACATACGCGTCTCTCGCCGGCTTGGCAATTTTTCACAGCACGTTTGGTTACCGGCGCGCTATCACTCGCGTAACCCAATGGAGGCTCTGCCTCAAGCTCAACCGAGCATCCAATTTGGTAAGAGTGCTTATAGCTGGGTTCATGCGCGTCTTTTCTCAGAACTCGTAACTCTCATCAACAAGCGCCTCTCCAATAAATCAACGCACAAGCGCACCTCTCCCCGAACTGCTGGTGGGGGCTTCGCGCAACGGGTTTTATTGCCACGCCCTTAGCCCTCTCGAATGTTCCAACCACACCCTTTGATGCAGTGCTGTAGCCACTCCCTTTGAGCCCTGATTGGCGGCTCGCACTTACCGTCAGCTTCTCCGCCGCCCTCATTCGGTCTTGCCTCGATTTTCCAGGCCTGCCTCGTGTTAATTCGCATCAAAAAACCAAAGGTGGCAGAAGGAGGCGTAAGGCGGCATAAGGCAATCGAGGCGGCATAAGGCAATGGAGGCGGCATAAGGCAATGAAGGACATACTCTCATTATCCTAATCAACGCAAAACTAACACAGGAAAAGGACTATGCTCACACATACTAAGAAATAACTGCACTATCGCGAGGCTACATGTTGTAGTGTGACTAAACTATGAGGGGGAAATTTTAACCTTTATTGTACAAAACTCCAAACCGCAACACTACCCCTCTCCCTCGTCAGACTCATCCCCGAGTCAAACCCAACAAAATGGAAGGACCGGTTTCGAGAATGATCTGGAAAATTACTTTTACTTTTACATGTGACTTATAGATGTGGTTCCCTCTAACATTTACTCTAACCCGTGGGTGTGACAGTTTTAAAACACTAAATATGTCCCCCCCTATTGCGTTGAGTAGCTACTCTAAGAGAATCACGCCCACAATTAACCGAATCTGGAATTTGTCAAACTAAACATATAGCCGGTGGGCAGCATTTTTATATACAAGCACAAAAAACTTAACCTTATTTACAGTTCTATGACCCAGGACCTGTCCTTTTTGAAGAGAAGATTGGAGGGGAGAGAAAGCACAGCAAAACACAAAACACACTCAAAAATTCACAACACTTGCTGCTTGCTTCTTCTGTGTGCCGATCAAACCGGCTAGCCCCCCGACCAGCATACAGGCCATTCCTGATCTTCAGGGCTATCTACCTTACAAATCTTCTCGTCCCTAGCACACCATAATAAAAATGCACAACAAATGCGTTAATTTCATTTCATTGCCAAGCAGGGCCAACCTCATGTGGTCCGACTGCGTGACATTGATGCCACTCAAAACAAGTGGTCCGAAGATGCAAGGTGATGCTGCAGAAAGGTGCTGCACAGCAGAGGTGCAAGGCCCCAAACCTGTGGTCCATAGTGTGTGTGGTGCAGCAAAGTGTTTGTGGCATAAAAGTGCTGCACAGGTGCAGCAAAGTTATAACAAAAGGACACAGCAGCAAAGTGCTGCACAGCTCGGCTGCACAGATGTAGCAAGGTGCAGCAGGGAATGCTGCACAGGTCGCTGGTGCTGCACAGTTCCACCTCCAAAATGGTCCTGGGGTGGGGGGAAGAGAAAGCACGACCAGCAACGCAGAAAGGGCGCAAAGGTACACAGCAAAACAAGGTAATGCAGCATGAGGGGCGCGGAAGAGCGAGCAGAGCAAGCTCGTCCCTAACCGTCCGTACCCCCCCCCAAAGTCAGCTTACAATACCCTAGCCCTTCCTTGTATTTACAAATTCGTCTCTACGTCTTGTCTCCCATATCCCCCTCTTAGCCAAATTCGTCTCCCAATCCCTCCCAGGAAGGAAGGAATGGAACAAACACAATGTCCCATTATGTCGTGATACGTCTTACAATCAAATAGTTCACTTGGCCCTGGTGTGGAGCTTCGTCCTCCTCGGTGAATGGCTGTGGATGGCGCGAAGGGAATTCCTCAATTCCTAACTACACTAACTGACATTAACTCTTAAACTACCTGGGGTCGTGCCCTGCCAATCGGCCATCTTTAAACTATGTGGTTCTAAAAACCGAATTCCCATTGACCACTCTGTGGTGCCCCTGAAATTTGGGTCTCACTCCCCAATTTTTCTTACTGTGCCCTTGCACAATTTTGGGGCTGGGTCATGTGGTTCCACTAGCAGGTTTAACTACCTGCGCACCTCCGCCACTGAAGTCGCCACCCGAGCTTACCTGCTCCTGCAACTACCTAAACTGGGGAAGGCCCTTCCTGGCTCTTTACTCCCTGATGCCCTCCTTGGCATTGGGCAACCCGGGTCCTTCCCTTGGATCCTCGGGCCCCACTGAACAACTCACAACTACTCTATCTGGCTCCCAGAGCCTACCTGCGACCTCAACTGGCCGACAAACTACCAGTGGCGGAGTGCCCCAATAACCATACGCACCAACTAAGCCACACGCCCAGCCATTCACTGACTCATGCACCCTCCAAAGCACTACTTTGCCACTACCTGCACCACAGGTGTCAATATCCAAACAATTTACCTAAGCCCACTACCTGACATTACACTACCCACCCCGGGCATTCGTGAATGGGTCCATCTCCCCCCATTCGCTCCTTCGCACCATGCATTCCACACCTTTTATTCCCACACCACTTATTCGCACATCATTTCTCTCACACACCTTTTTCCATTCACTTCAGTACAATTCCATTTATCTTAATACACAATTCCTCACACACACAGCATCATCTATCTCACTGCTTTCCCCCGAAAACTCGTGCTTCCCCGTCTTCCCATTAAACTATGCACTCCCTCGTCATTATCATCCATCAAATCTCTCTATGTCCCCACTACAGTACAAATGTCACTACTTAAATCTTGTCCTCTACAGTCTGCTAAATCCCTAACAATTATCCTCGCCCTCCCTCGGCTAGCTTCTGTGCCCCATGGAGGTAACCATCGCTGGCCCCCCATGTGCCTAACACTGCCATCCCCCTAATCTAATGCTCTTGGGCCCTGATAGTGTGAGGAATGGTCAAACTACCATTCCTCCACGCAGGGTACACTATCCTCATTCGTCCACTACACCCGAGCCTCTTCATGTGGAAATACAACGTCACAGCTCGGCTTTGAAAGCCCGAGCGATCCATTCAGTTGGTTTGACTCCTGTAGGTTGGGTCCGTCCGGCATTTTCGATCCAGGGGAGGAGGCATGGATAGGCCGAGGTTCAGGGCCCCATCCCTGCGCGGGGCCTCGCGGTCCCACGCACGATGGCCCAACCGCCCACGGTCGGAGTACCGCACTCGCCAAGGTGCGCGGCTCCGAACTCTCCTACTTCCCCTTGAACGTCGCCGATTGCCTTTCCCGCCACGGCGTCGCACCAACCATACAGGTTGAGGTCCGGCACGAATCGTGCACGTCGGTCCTTGTGACACGGCCGTGGCATCGATCCCCGCTGGTCCCTGCCGCACACAACTCACCGAGGGCTCAAGTTGGCTATCCGTCGCGCTAAATGCTACCCCGGTCGGTGTCGATGCTTGAGCCACGTTCTTACCACTCGCGACCCACTCCGCACTCGCACACCGAGGTGTCCCTGCGCCTCCCATACATTCTGTGACCGCACACTCTCCTTTCATGTCCTCTGGTGTGCATTCTCCCTCGCACACCGCACATGCACACCTAGGCGCACTCATACCATCCACACACTTCGGTACGCACTCTTCTTCAGCACACTCTGTAACACCCCCACTGCTGCACACACTCTACAACATGCTCTGGTGTGCACTCCTGCACACTCTCTGTAACACACTCTCCTGTTACACACTCTTCCTGCACACATTCCGTCATACACTTTTTTCGCTCACACTCGCGCTCCAGTGCACACTTTTCTCTCACACGCGCGCCAGTCGCCCTCGTACACCGCACAATGGACCTTCCACGACCGCCCGGGTTTCGCTTCTTCCCGAAGTACGCCAAAAACCAATTCGCGCCGTTTTTACAACTCGCCTTGGGGACCTTCTTTTTCTGCCAGCAGCACCTGCAAACTTTCCATTTGGTTAGCAAGCCCGATATCACGGTGCAAATACAAACTTTGCGTACATTCCATTTCTTCCCCCTGTGCTATACTTTCTGACCCTGCCATCTCTTCGGCCCCAATTGTTTCTTCTTTTAGCTCGACGACCGCCAGCGCGCATGAATTTTCCCTGTCCAATTCGGCGACCATCGGCTTTTTTACACCCCGTGTTGCGATTTCTATACCCTCGGTCAACTTAGCTGCGCTCTGCTCTACCTCACTCCCCACGCGTTCCTCACACCGCGTCACCTCATCGTGTCCCATTGCGACCTTCCCGCTCAACCTGCGCCCAATGTCCTCCCCCATTTCTTTTATTTATTTTTCCGACGCCACCCTCATTCTCTCCAATGTCTCCCCTCGGGTGTCCACTTTTTCATTCATTTTATTTATGTCATTCTTTTGGGCGTCTATTTTGTTTTCCAACCCTTTTAACCCATCTTTCATTCCCTGGGTGGATTTGTCACTCATTTCCTTCATTTCTGCCATGAAGAATTGCATGTCCGTAACCCCCACTTGCGCAGCGGGCGCGGCCCTCGTCGCCATGTGCAAGGCGCCACCATTTTCTACCCCTGCTGCCGGCCCATCAATTTCCTCCTCTTCTACCAACTCTTCCTGTGGGTCCTGGGGCAACAATTCTTCCTTATCATCTACCCCCACCGGCATTCGACCACCTTGTCTAGCCATGGCACGAATATAAATTTGATCTTTATTACTAAATTTCGATCCGCTCGCAATTTGGAGCCAATTCGTCCAACATTTTTTTGTTAGGGTTCCAAATCCCACTCCCGGACACCAAATGTTACGGCCAATATGTAAATTTGGTGTCCAACATTTTGTCCAAAAATTTTGTCCAGGGTTCCAAATCCCCACTCCTGACTACCAAATGTTACGGTTTTCCGCCGCCCTTCTTTCCCTTACCAAGGGGGGATTAAGCCCCTTGTTCTTGCTGGGCTTGGCGGAACCGTGAGACTTGAAATGCCTCTTCCGGGCAAACGCAAGGTAGGGTTTCGGGACCATGTCTCACTCGTACCTAAATACCTGCGCCGCCACGGAAGCGGGAAGCAAGCCTCGCACGAGCCACGTGTGATTTGGGTACACCGAGCGGATTGAGTACCACGTGGTCCGTGCAGTTTTCTAGTAGTGGAACACGATTCGAGCGGTTCTATTCGTACCACGCTTAGTCAATGAGGAAATCACAGGAATGATCGAATGGAAGGAAGAACACAGGTTTAATTATTATTCCCACACATATGTACAATGATCGGTAGACGCAAAGACACAGAGCAGTACTTAAAGTCTTATTCTTAACCCCCAGACTAGGGCCCGTCACATTCACACAGGGAATTGCAGGCAGGTTGATGTTCAGGCCAAAGGCGCCGACGTGGTCGTCCAGGAACGGCCCTGTCCGGCTCTCCGCGGTCCCAGCACGTCCCGCGAAGATGGCAAGCAGGCGGTGGAGGGATCCTCGTAGTGCGTCTCCCGAACAAAAAGGCAGCCGATGAGGTAGGAAGGAAAAGTACGCGTATCTCAGCGCGGCTGGCGGTTACACAGCGCATTATCACTCGCGTAACTCAATGCACTATATCGGCTCGGCTTCAAACTCAACCGAGCGTCACTTTCATACGAGCGCGTATCCTGGTTCATGCGCGTCTTTCTTCACTCAATGCCAACTCAGTCCTCTTACTGCTCTCTTCAATCCAGCTGCTCACGAGTCCTCCTGGGGGCTTTGCGCAACCGCTTATATCTATACGCCCCGAACCTTCTCGAACCTTCCAACCACACCCTGTGACACAGTGCTGTTGCCACACACTCTGAGCCCTGATTGGCGGCTCGCACTTACCGTCAGCTCCTCTGCCGCCCTCATTCGGGACCGCCCCAACCCTCCTAGGCCTGCCTCGTGTTAATTCGCGCCAAAAGAATCAAAGGCAGCGCAAAGAGGCATGAGGCTAGGGAGGCGGGATCAGTCAATGGAAGTAGGAGTAGGACCTATTCTCCTTACTCTACTCAATGCAGAACTAACATAGGAAAAGGACTAAGCTCACAAATACGAAGAGATAACGACACCATCGTGAGGCTACATGTTGCTTGTGTGACTAACTATGAGGGGGAAATTTAACCTTTATTATACTGACTGTTACCAAACTCAAAACCACAACAAATATATATATATATATATTATATATATATATATATATATATATATATATATATATATATATACATATATATATATATATATATATACACATATATATATATATATATATATACACATATATATATATTTATATATATATATATATATATATATATATATATATATATATATATATATATATATATATATATATATATATATATATATATATATATATTGTTGCGGAGATGAGGACTGTATATTTTTTGATTGTGTGCTGTACTATTATTATTATTGTTTATTCTGCGCCCCCCTACCTCCGGAGCTGTGTAAAGGTGAAAGGGCATCCCATAATTAGTCCACAAGCATACACATCAGCCAAATAATAGAATACCCCTGTTGATAGTTATCTCTTATTCTGTGTTTTAGAGTAAGGCTGTGTCTCCCATTAATTGAAGTACTCCATTGCACCAGTGAAAGAGAATAGATCTCCTTTCCTTCCCATCCCCAAAATCTCCATTTCCTTTTACACCCCCTTCCGTCATTGCCGGGCCTCGATTGCCGAATTACCTCCCCTCCAATAACCGCCATTGACCATGTGCTCGAGTCGGGGAAGAAAGGCGTGTCTCCACCTCGTCATAGAGGGGAAGAGGGGCGTGCCCGCCCGTCGTCATCAAGGGCGGAGCGAGAGGGTCGCGCGACCAACCAGGGCCGAGGTGAGCACCCCGATGGGCGTGTCCTGAAGGCCGGCGGCTTAATCGCCGGAGGCGCTATAAAGGCGCGCACGCAGGAAGCAAGTGAGTTGGTCGCCGAGAGAGTCGTGAGGAGTCAGTCAGTGGAGTCGGTGGTCAGTTGGTTGCGTTGGTTGTGGTGAGGAGTCAGTGGTGGTGGTCAGTTGGTTGCGTTGGTTGCGGTGAGGAGTCGGTGGTAAAGAGTGAGTGGACCAAGAACGAGTTGAGGGTTTGGACCAGACGAGTCGGACAAGGCCTGGCAAAGCACGCGACGTACACAGCAGCCACAACAGCAGCTTCGGGGCCTGAACGGCGGTTTGGAGCAGGGCCGTAAAGGAACGGCGGCTGCTAAACGCACCGGTTGAGCTGCAGGACCCCCTTGGACACACCTCCTTCCAGCCATCCACCTCCTGCCTTTCCATCCTTCTTGTGTACGTGAGTTTGTTCTGTTTGTTCTGTCCTGGGTTAATTAAGTCTGTATAAGCTAGTATTTTCCCTGTGTCACCTGCGTCTTATGTGCTTGTAAATAAACGTGACTGCTTTCTTTTTGCTTATGTGTGTAAATAGTCAATAAATTCAGTAGTATTTCCAAACCTTTCTTTGCCTTCGTTTTCCTCTTTGCATGCGTCGTTTTCGTCTTTTCCCTCATTGAGCAGCTGCGGTGCGATCCGGCCAACATTTGGGCGGGATCGGGTTCTAATCGGGGAGTAACTGTTCGGACGCGGTAATACCAAACCGCTCGGTAAAATAACATCTAAAACCGCGTCTGTAACAATTGGTTGTCAGGAGTTGGATTCGGACCTGGGACTAAATTTGTTAGGCCCAAATTTTGGAACACCAATTGTGTTAAGTAACAATTGGTGTCTGGGAGTGAGATTCGGGGCCCGAACCAAATTTTAAAAAAACATCTAGAAAAAATTTGGTCAAAATTTGGAGCGGACGAAATTTGTTTTGTTTTAAAGCAAAACCCGAATTTTGAAATCGCGCCATGGCTGGTCAAGGCGACGGGATGTCGGTGGGAGAGATAGATGGGGTAGAATCGACCCAGGACCTCGGGGAAATGTATGTGGAGGAAGGAGAGGAGGAGAACATTGGCGATGTGGTTGAGGGGGTATCAGGCGCGCAAAATGGCGCCTTTGCGCACGCGGTTACAGCGGCACCAAATCTAGCCGCGCCCGTGACCGTAGCAGCGCCGCTGGGGAATTCGGACCTTTTTATGTTACAAATGGGGGCCCTTATGGACAGGCTAGAAGCAAAAATGGATGCTCAGGGTGAGCGAATGGGACAAATGGGGAACCGGATGGATGCTCAGAGTGAGCAATTGGGAGTAATGAGGGACGAAGCGAGGGGTACTGGTGAGGGATTAGACAAGAAATTTGGGAAGTTAGACAATAATTTTGAGGGGTTAGACAACGGGATAAAAGAGGTGAAAAATGGGTTAATGGGGTTAGAAAATAGGATGGAGGACAAATTGCGGGAAATAGGGGAACAATCTGCCCGGGAAATCAAACGAATGGGAGAGCAGATAGAGGAGGTAAAAATCGGGGTAGAAACCAAACTGGATGCTCAGAGGGATGAATTGGGACAGATGAGGGTGGCATCTACAAAGGAGATGGAGGAGATGAAAGAGGAGATACGACGAGGTGTGAGTGAGGAGGTCTCGGGGCTACGCGAGGAGGTAAAGCGAGGTGAGAAGCGTATGGAGAAAGAGGTGAGAAATGGGGCGGCAAAGTTACAAGGGGGAATAGAAGATCTGACGGAGGAGGTGGAACAGCTGACGGAGGGACAAAAAGAACTAGTGGAGCAGGTTCAAAAGAACACTGCGGTACTAGGAGGGTTAAAAGCGACACAAAGAGACATCAAGGAAGACTTAATAGCGACACAGAAGCAATGTCAGATGGTACGTGAGGAACTGACAATGAGGGTGGACGAGGTGACAGAGATAATGGAGACGAAGGACCGAGAGGTGAGGATGCACATAGAGACGGTCACGGTAGCCTTAGAGGACGAACTTGAGGAGACGCACCGAGAAATAAAAGAGGTTAAACAAAAATTAGAGGAAGTGGAAGAAGAGGTGAGTGAAATTAAGAAGAGACGGACAGAAACTAAGAGAGAAATCCAGGAGGAGGTAATGGAATTGGTACAAGGTCGGTGCTCAACTCATGTGATGCTCACTAACCAAATAAAGAGTTTGCAGGTGGCAAAGGAGGTGCGACGACGAGGTACGGAGGTGAGTGGCAATGTATATGATGTGAGGAAAGCTTCAGTCGGCTTGGGGATTGGTTTAGACCCGGGTGTTCATGAAAGGCCGTTGGTGAAGTGTGCGACAGGTCTGGTGTGCGAAAAAAGAGGTGTGCGAGAATGTCCGACCATGGGGTGTGTGAGGAAAAAGTGCACGCCGAGGAGTGAGTGTGCCGTCAAGAGTGAGTTGGTCGAAGCGCGTGTGCGAGGGGGTACATGGAAGCGCGGGGTGGTGAGTGTTACAGAGGATGTAACGGGAGAGTGTGCGTGAGAAAGGTGTGTAACGGACGGGTGGATGAGGAAAGAGTGTGCTGTCGAGAGTAAGGGTGAGTGCGCTGTCAAGAATGGAGGTGAGAGTAGTGAGAGTGACACGGAGCGTGAGTTGGTTGTGACAGGTGAGCGAGGATGTACACCTGGAATGGAAGGATGCACACCTGGAATGGTAGAGCGTGTGTGGGAATGCACACTTGAGTTGGTCGTGAGGCACGTGGTTGGGTGTGCGAGTAAGAGCACACCTGTGATTGTCACAGAGGAGGTGACCGAGGAAGGGGCGCGAAGAGGTGTGTTGGTGAGGTGTGCGAGCGACGAATGTGTGCCAAGGTGTTCGGTGGTCAGGTGTGTGACCAAGGCTGGGAGTGGAATGAGTGTACCTGGGTGTGTAAGGAAAGGTACGAGGAGCATGGGAACGGCTGGATGTATGAGGAAGAAAGGGGGTAGCGTATGCTATTAAGCATGCAGGTGAGGCATCGACGGTAACCGGGTTAGAGGTTAGAACGACTTATAGCCGAATCGGGCCCTCGGTGCGCGTCGGGCAGCTTCACGTGCCGTGAGGACCAGCGGGGATCCGAACCACGGCGGTTTCGAAAGAACCGCCGTACGCGATCCATGCTGTGCTTCGCTTGGAACGGCCGCGTCCGGGCTCCACTAGGCGGAGCGGGCAGCCCGATAGGAAGGGTCGTCATGGCGACCACTTTCTATTGAGACGTGCCGGCAGGTCGAGATCGGGACATTGGATGGCTCCACGCCGAGGTGGTGCGTGGGATCTCGGCCCGGGTAAGCCCCCGCCCCTGCCCCGAATGCGGGACGTATCCAGCCGCTGGCACAAAACGACCCACGTTCATTGCTCGGCTGTACGAAGCCGGGCTGTAGACGTGAATTGGCGCACCGAGAGGATGTAATAAGTAGACGGGTGATGAGGATAGTGTTTTGGCCCGAAATTAGAAAAAAGCAAAAATTGATGATGGTACGGTGATTAGCGGTAAATGGCAAATTTTTGATTTGTTGGAATTTGGATGAGCCAAATTTGTAGTGGGAGATGCCCGATGTGGTGGGATGGCAAGTCTGTCATCCCTCACAGGTGGGGCAAATGCGCTATAGCTTATGGGGTGTATGGCAGTGAAAACTAGCCCGGGTGGGTTAGGATATATCGTGTGTAGGGCCCTAGAAGATGACATTAGGTAACGTTAAGGTTAGTTAGTGACTGATACCTGTAGTGGGGACGCAGGTAGATTAGTATGGTTGATAATGACGTGGGAGCGCAATAGTTTAAAGGGGCGACTGGGAAGCGCAAGTTTCAGAGGGGAGTAGTTAGCTGAGATGATGCCGTGTGTGTGAGGATTGAACAGGTGTGATTGCACAGGTGTGCAACTGAACAGGTGTGTGGAGCAGTGTATGAGTGAGTGATGGTGATGTGTGTTGTGTTGACCAACTGGTCCAGGAAGAGGAGGAGGGTGCAGGTGGCACCAGGTATGATTGCACAGGTGTGCAACGACAGGTGAATGGAGGACAGGTGTATGGAATAAATGGTATGGAGTATTGGAATGGATGGTCGTGGAGTGAGTATGGTGGAAATTGTGGAGTGGAGTGGATGGTGCGAAGGTGTGAATGGGGGAAGAGTGGACCCCCATCACGGATACCCGGGGCGGGTAGAGTAAGTGTTAGGTAGAGGGTATAGGTAAATTGTGGTTGGATATTGGCATCTGTGGTGCGGGTGAAAGAATGGTCTTTGGATGGGTGCATTAGTGTTTTTTTTTTTTTTTTTTTTTTTTTTTGTATACAAGATCGAGGCTCGTGAAAGAGCGAACATTAATCACACAGAAAGACAAACCGACACATAAAACATATAACATCGGGAGCGGTAGACAAGATGGGGAGAGAGGGGGAAGGACACAAACACAACATTTGAGAGCAGGGACCGAGAGACATGGAGACATCGAGAGATCTGAGAGAGGGCGAGGGCTTTGGGGGGGGGGGGCATGGGAAGGGGGCGGTGGGAGAGGTATAAAACATATGGACACTGCCAGGACTTCCAGGAAAGAAGTTGGAATTTCAAACAAGGTGGATCTGGGGTGAATTAGCGGGGGTAGAAAAGATCAAGGTTTTGGATGGGGGAAGATAAGAGATGGTGGTGAACAGCTGTTTTAAAGACCTGGAGGGAGGAGTGGGATTGAAGGGAGTGAGGGAGTTTGTTCCAGAGGCGGGAGAAAAGAGGAATGAAAGAGTGAAGGTGAGCAGAGAGCCGAGATTTCGGCAGTTTAACCATCAGAGGGTTGCTGGCAGATCTTGTGCGACCTGTAGGAATATTTGGGGGACAGAGCACAGAGAGAGCTGGGGGTGCAAGGCCGGAGAGGAGTCGGTAGAAGGCAGAAAGACCACCTACCTGCCTGTGGTGAGTGAGTGAAAGGCCCTCAGAGATAGCTTCATCGCGGGAGATTCCAATAATTCTGAAAGCTTTGGTTTCAACAGCGTGAAGCCGAGCTAGGTGTGAGGCAGGAGCACCAGCCCATAGGGGAGAACAGTATTCCATTGAGCTGCGGATGAAAGCCTTGTATGTGGTGAGGAGCTCAGGTGTGCCGAGGAAGGACTTCGCACGACGGAGGATGCCCAGTCGGCGACAGGCTTTGGAGGCCAGCTTGGAAATGTGGTTTTCCCAAGAAAGATCATGGCAGATAGTGAGACCCAAAATCTTGAGCGACAGAACTTCTTGGAGAGGATTGTTGAGAAAGTAGATGGGAGGGTTGTCCAGTCGAGCTTTTCGGAGAGACATAGTAAGAGTGTGAGATTTGTCAGGATTGAAAGACATGTTCCACTTGTTTGACCAGTCTGTGATTTTGTCCAGGTCTTCAGAGAGTGAGGAGGCAGCAGACTGCCGATCTGAGGGAAGAGGAATGGAGCGACAGAGAGTGGAGTCATCAGCAAAGAGATAGAGAGGATTTTCGAGAGAGTCAGAGAGATCATTGATGAAGACCAGAAAAAGCACGGGGCCCAGAACACTGCCTTGGGGAACTCCAGCCTGAACAGGAAGAAGAGATGAGAGAAACCCATTCAGGGCCACACGTTGACGACGACTAGAGAGGAAGTCCGCCAGCCATGCGTGGAGATTTCCATGGATACCAAAGGAGGAGAGTTTGGTGAGCAGAGCGGGGTGCCAGACCGTGTTGAAGGCACGTGATATGTCGAGGGAGACAGCTCTAATTTCCTGTTTGGCATTGAGGACCTCCATCCATTGTTGAGACAGCAGAAGCAGCATGTCCAGAGTAGAGTGACCTGGTCTGAAACCAAATTGATGATCAGAGATCAAGCCATTGGAGAAGAGGAAAGATTTCATATCCGAAGCAATGATGGATTCCATGACTTTGCTGATAATTGGGAGAAGGCTGATTGGTCTGTAGTTGCTAGGATCTGTTTTTGCACCTTTTTTGTGCAAAGCGGTGATGTTGGCTGATTTCCAAGCAGATGGCAGTTGACCTTGAGCAAAAGAGAGGGTGAAGAGAACAGAGAGAGGGTGAGATAGAGCGGCAGAGCAGGATTTTAGGACCCGTGGGCTGATGCCGTCGGGTCCAGTTGCAGAATCAGAGTCGAGGGTTGACAGAAACTTTTCCACCTTGTCAGGAGGAAAGGACACGGAGTCCAGGAGCAGCAGGGTACGACTGGGTATGGTGGGTACAGAGAGGGATGGGTTTGGGACACAAGATTTAGAGGCAAACACAGAGTTGAGGCATTCAGCTTTTTCACGTGCGGAGTCAGCTGTGTAGCCGTTTGAGGTAAGGGAGGGGATGGAGGGGGAACAAACACCAGAAACGGATTTGACCAGACGCCACCAGGATTTGGAAGAGGGAGACAGATAAGAGAGTTCGGTCTTGAGAACGGAGAGATATTGTTTCCTGGCTCTCCTGAGGGTGGACACACACTTGTTTCGGGCTTTGTGAAAGGAAATGAGATTTCCTTCCGTTGGATTTGCTTTCCAGGAGACGAAGGCAAGTTGTTTCTGGGCAACAGCCTCACCACAAGATTCCGTGTACCATGGATGGGAGGAAGGGTATGACAACTGAAGACGAGATGGGATAAATCTGTGCATGAGAGAGAGCAATTTACTTTGGAAGAATTCCCAGGATGAGTTGATGTCAGAGGTGGTAGAGATGGGAGACCAGTCCAGATGATTGATGGCTGCTTGAAGACCGTGCCAGTTGGCCTGAGTGAAATGCCAGACTCGTCGACGCTGAGCAGGCTCCCTGAGGATGGTCAGAGAGATGTCCACTTTAACAAGGACATGATCAGATGATCCGATCGGAGCAGAAGAAGAGCAGCAGACATTTTCAGGGAAGTTAGTCATAACCAAGTCCAGAAGAGAAGATGTTCCGTTGACTGAGATCCGGGTCGGGAAATTGACAGATTGTGTCAGTCCCAGTGAGTCGCAGAAGTCCTTTGCTGAAGAGCCATGGCTGGTGAGAGAGGTACCCACACCCAGCCAACTGGCATGGTGACAATTGAAATCACCACATATGAGGAAGAGAGAGTTGGGATGAGTAGATAGAAGTTGGTCCATATCATCAGACAGCGAGATGTAGATGGAGTCATCACTGTATGGTGGACGGTACAACACACATATGAACAAGAGGTGGGAGCGAAGGGGAAGCCGTAGCCAGAGGTATTCCTGGGGGTGAGGTGGAGAGAGTGCAGTGCAGGGCGAGTGAGGAAGAGAGTTTTTGATAAAGATAGCAACCCCGCCTCCAGGACGAGGCTCAGGTCTATCATACCGGAGGAGGGAGTAGCCCGGGAGAGATACTATGGAATCAGAGACATCATAAAGGAGGAAAGTTTCTGTTAAGCAGATCACGTCTGGTTTGACAGAAGCAACCTGTATGGAGAGATCAGTTAAGTTTGAACGAAGGCCCCGGATGTTTGAGGTCCATACCGTTAATGAAGAGGAAGGGGGAGCATCAGATACAGAACAGGGGGGAGGAGGGGTAGGGTAAGATGTGGAAGAGGTGGAAGAGATAGGGAGAGCTGTTGAAGGTGTGTCAGAGATTTCAGAATAGCTCGGAGAAAGGGAAGGATGGGGCGGACAAAAGGTTTGATGGTGATTGGGTGAGCCACAATGAGGTGTTATTTGAGGAGGGGGAAGAGCGAGGCAGAAGGTTGGGGGAGATGGAGGTGAGAGTTTGAAGGGGGAAGAAGCGGGGAGGACGCTTTGAGGAGGGGGAGTGAGAGGGGGGAAATTGAGAAGCAATGAGGGTGGGGAGATTTGAAGGGGAGGGGTGAGGGGGGAGTTTGGGAGGGAAGGGACAAGGGGAGGGATTTGAAAGGGATGGGATATGGGGGAGATTTGGAGGGGAGGGGTGAGGCAGGAGTCTAGGAGGGGAGGGGCGAGGGGGCGTCTTGGCGGGGAGGGGTGAGGGGGTAGTTTAGGAGGGAGGGGGCAAGGGGGGAGATTTGAAAGGGATGGGTGATGGGGAAGATTTGGAGGGGAGGGGTGATGGGGAAGATTTGGAGGGGAGAGGTTATGGGGAAGATTTGGAGGGGAGGGGTGAGATTGGATTTTTGAAAGTGTACGATTTATGGGAAACGAACATTTATTGCAAAATGAGTTTCTTGTGACCTTCGAGTTAAAAATACGTTTAAGGACGCTGGATGGAGGATGGAGTGCAGGAGAGTTTAGGGAATGTAGAAAAAAGGCACTATAGGAGATGGATATTTTTTTTGGGATGAATTGATTTGGTGAGCAAGTCGAAAGCAGCCTTTTAAAGAAGAAGAAGAAAAAGGTGTTATAAAATATGACGGAATACATAACTTGAGGGGAAAGTGTAAACATTGAAGGTTAATGAGTGAAAACTATCTGGGGAAATGGGGGAGAAACACGTGGTCGAAGAACGAACGAACGAATAAGAATGAATAAACGAATGAGAACAGAGAATGAAATGTTTTTTTTTTTTTTTTTTGAGTTGAGATTTACACAAGGAAGTAGGCTATGGGTGAAAAGCCTGGGAATACAGAGAACGAAAGTTATTGGATCACAAACGACGGACCGCCGAGAGAAAAACAAAGCCTCAAGGTTGTACAGTGCACACTGTACAAGGCCTCAAGACACGACACGGCAAACAGACGATCAATTTATGAAAGATAAACACCGAGAAACAACCAAAGTTGCACACAATAACTTCACACACCGAAAGATAAATACAGTTTCGACAAAATACAATTGTGAACAGACTTAACTTCGAAAAACGTGGAGACCGTGTGGAGCTTCGAAAATCCCTCCCACCGTCTCCGAGATCTCGCGAGATCTCCAATTCCCATTGATCTCTCGTGTTGTGGAAATGGCTGGGCGTGTAGCCTGTTAGTGTGTGTAGTTGGTTTGGGCACTCCACCACTGTGAGGATGTCGGCCAGGTGAGGCCGCAGGTGGGCTCTGGGAGCCGGTAGTAGTTGTTGTGGATGGGGCCCGAGGATCCGGAGGACGGACCCGTGTAGCCCAGTGCCAGAGGGCACCAGTGGGGTGACAGAGCCAGGAGAGGGCCTTCCCCAGTTAGTTAGGTTAGGGTGAGGAGCTAGGTAAGCTCGGGTGGCAACTGCAGTGGTGGAGGTGTGCAGGTGGGTAGACCTGCTGGGAGAGCTACACGTCGCAGCCCAGAAATTGTGCGAGGGCACCAGGAGATGAATCGGGGGAGTGAGACCCCAAATTGAGAAGCACCACAGTTTGGTCAATGGGAATTGGTTTTTAGAACCCATAGTGTAATTTGGCCAATGGATTGGCAGGGAGAGACCCCGGGTAGTGTAAAGTGTGTTAATGTCATTCAGAAAGTAGTTAGGATGAAGTCTCCTCGCACCATCCGCATCCACTCACCTGAGGTGACAGGTACTCCACACCATGCCATGCTTAATTATTTTTGATGCAGATGTTTGGAATGTGAGACGCATCATGACGTGGGTGTGACATTGTGCTTGATGTTCCATCTCTTCCTCCTTATGAGGATTGATGATGAATTTGGTGATGGCAAATTTTGAAGTAGAGGGATTGTGGAGACGAATTTGGTATAGGGGAAATATGGGGAAGACGTGACAGTAGTGACGAATTTGTAAATGGGTAGATTTTGTACATATGGGGTAAGGGCAAGGGTAGTGTAGGTGACAGGGGGGTGACGTACGGTAGGGACGAGCTTTCTCACTTCGCCCTCCGTACGCATTTCGCCTTGCATTGCCTTATTGATGTGTACCCTTGTGACCTTACCCCTCGCTCAATTGTCTTTCCCCTTTTGTCTCCCACATGACCTGTGCGCCACTGGGTGCCGAGGGGAGCGTGCGTGGGTCGGCCATTGTGCGCCCGAAATTCCCAGAACCAGCTGTCTGCATCGATGCACCACATTATGGACCACATGTCTGTGGCCGAGCACCACCTATGGACCCCATGGGTTGGGGCATGGCCCCTCTGCTGGCACCGGCCATGAGGGCCCGAAATCTTGCTGGCGGACCTTGGCCACAGGGCACCGATGCCCCACAGGTGAACCACACGTAGTCGGCCCCTGTGGGCCATACATAAAATAAAAACGGACACGTAAGGTGCATTCTTTTATTGCAAATAGGCCGCCAGCAAGGGTAGATGACAACATTAGGAAAATAATAATAACCAGCAGAGGGAGCCGAAGAGCAAGAGATCACCTGCAGGGTTTGGGTTTGTTGGATTTATTTTATTGATGAACAGTGGTGACTGCACCGATTGGTGCTTGGGTGTATATTGGTGCGTTTTTGGGTGCTTTCATGGTGCGTCGATGCAGAGCAGACTGTCTCCCCCCCAGAAAGAACAATCACAGGTCCTGGGTTAGTTTTGTAAATAAAAGCAGTCATTGTAAATAATGCTCCCCACCGTCAGTGTATAGTTTGAAGACCATTCCGCAATTCGGTTAACTGTGGGCGTAAGTCTGTTAGGCAGGGTGCAATGGAGCAGCGGGACACATTTATTTATGTTTTAAAACTGTCGCACTCAGGGTCAGGTTAAAAGTAGAGGGAACTACACCTACGTGTCACACTAAAAATAAAAGTTGTAGGCCCGGGACGTGCCTAAGAGGAGGAGGGTGCAGTGTTGCGGAGATGAGGACTGTATATTTTTTGATTGTGTGCTGTACTATTATTATTATTGTTTATTCTGCGCCCCCCTACCTCCGGAGCTGTATAAAGGTGAAAGGGCATCCCATAATTAGTCCACAAGCATACACATCAGCCAAATAATAGAATACCCCTGTTGATAGTTATCTCTTATTCTGTGTTTTAGAGTAAGGCTGTGTCTCCCATTAATTGAAGTACTCCATTGCACCAGTGAAAGAGAATAGATCCCCTTTCCTTCCCATCCCCAAAATCTCCATTTCCTTTTACACCCCCTTCCGTCATTGCCGGGCCTCGATTGCCGAATTACCTCCCCTCCAATAACCGCCATTGACCATGTGCTCGAGTCGGGGAAGAAAGGCGTGTCTCCACCTCGTCATAGAGGGGAAGAGGGGCGTGCCCGCCCGTCGTCATCAAGGGCGGAGCGAGAGGGTCGCGCGACCAACCAGGGCCGAGGTGAGCACCCCGATGGGCGTGTCCTGAAGGCCGGCGGCTTAATCGCCGGAGGCGCTATAAAGGCGCGCACGCAGGAAGCAAGTGAGTTGGTCGCCGAGAGAGTCGTGAGGAGTCAGTCAGTGGAGTCGGTGGTCAGTTGGTTGCGGTGAGGAGTCGGTGGTGGTGGTCAGTTGGTTGCGTTGGTTGCGGTGAGGAGTCGGTGGTAAAGAGTGAGTGGACCAATAACGAGTTGAGGGTTTGGACCAGACGAGTCGGACAAGGCCTGGCAAAGCACGCGACGTACACAGCAGCCACAACAGCAGCTTCGGGGCCTGAACGGCGGTTTGGAGCAGGGCCGTAAAGGAACGGCGGCTGCTAAACGCGCCGGTTGAGCTGCAGGACCCCCTTGGACACACCTCCTTCCAGCCATCCACCTCCTGCCTTTCCATCCTTCTTGTGTACGTGAGTTTGTTCTGTTTGTTCTGTCCTGGGTTAATTAAGTCTGTATAAGCTAGTATTTTCCCTGTGTCACCTGCGTCTTATGTGCTTGTAAATAAACGTGACTGCTTTCTTTTTGCTTATGTGTGTAAATAGTCAATAAATTCAGTAGTATTTCCAAACCTTTCTTTGCCTTCGTTTTCCTCTTTGCATGCGTCGTTTTCGTCTTTTCCCTCATTGAGCAGCTGTGGTGCGATCCGGCCAACGTTTGGGCGGGATCGGGTTCTAATCGGGAGTAACTGTTCGGACGCGGTAATACCAAACCGCTCGGTAAAATAACATCTAAAACCGCGTCTGTAACAATATATATATATATATATATATATATATAAATATATATATATATATTAAAAAAAAAAAAAAAAAAAAAAAAAAAAAAAACAAATATATATATATATATATATATATATATATATATATATATATATATATATATATACATATATATATATATATATATAAATAAATATATATACTATATATATATATATAAATATATATATATATATATATAAATATATATATATATATATATATATATATATATATAGATATATATATATATAGATATATATATATATATATATATATATATATATATTGTTACGGACGCGGTTTAGATGTTATTTACCGAGCGGTGGTATTGCCGCGACCGAACAGTTATTCCCCGACTAGACCCCGATTCCACCCAGACGTTGACCAAATCGCGCTATGCCAAATCAATGATGGAAAGGACACGACGACTGGGAAGAGGAAACGACGCAAGGGGTACAGTTCTCAAGACCTCCAGAGGAGGGTATAATTACAGTGGTGGAGAAAAGGGGTAGATTACACGGCAGAGTGAGGTAAAAGACACAGAAGAGATGGGCACTTAAATACAATCTTATCTATTCCCGGACAGACCACAGACAAACGGAACAAGGCTGACTTACACAGGGATTGATGGCAGGGAGGGACAGGTAGTTCGATGGCACAAGGTGCACCTTGGCTCGGGGACAGGATAAAGCACGGTCCAGTCCAGAAGATGCGGGGAGGCCTCACAGCGCTCGGAGGTGGTCTTGCTTGCTCCAAGCTCAGCGCGCATCTGACGTCACCTCCCTCTTCCTGCGCATGCTCAGCGGGGAGTGACACGCCCTCGGCTGGTTGGCTCCGCCCAACTGGGGCCGGACCGCCGCTTCCATTGGGTGCGGGGGTTACCGGGCTTCGCCCTTGACGAGGAGCTGACAGGGAGCCCCTATTTGGTAACCCCGTCGAGCACATGTTCGATGGCGGCTCGTTGGGAAGGCCTGGTGCCCTCCCAACCAAGCCGGAGTGAGGACGCGCACTTCCCGCGCCCGCCGCTGCCGTTGCTGTTGTTGTTGTTGTTGCTGAACCGTGAGGAAGAGCTGCGGGGAGGTATTGGGAGGTCATAAACTTCCTAACGGTGCCATACAATCACATTCTGGTGCAACGAAGGGTCAGAATTAATGGAAACGAGTCCTTAACTGACATAGACTAAGAATAACTAGCAAGATGTCCTATAGTTGTCTTACATGAGATGCGGTGAACCTGGGCATGACATTTAATGGGGGAAATAGGGGGAGGTCGGGTCTCCAGAGTGTTGTTTACAGAAAATGGGACTAGGGAATGGGGGATTGGGGATAGTTGGGAAGTATTGAGGAAATAGGGGAATATTTACAAGCGGATATGGATGGATGCAAATCCCATATCCGCAACATTGCACCCTTCTCTACCTCGGGGCGTCCCGACCCGATAAATTTTTACCTACTTTAGTGTGGCACTCAGATGTAGTTCCCTCTACTATTAACTCAACCCTGAGTGCGACAGTTTTACAGATGTTCACAAATGAGTAAATATGTCCCCCTGCGACGTTGCACCCTTCTCCTAACAGAAACACACCCACAGGATAACCGAATCGCGGAAAGCATCCTCAAACTAAACATACAGCCGGTAGGGAGCATCATTTATACAACACTGATATTTACACTACGATCCAGGACCTGTTCTTTGAGGAACACATGCAGATGTTATGCATAGGGAGAGCACGCATGCCAGCATCGATACACCAACCCACGAGTGCCCTGTGGCCCTACGGCCTTTAATAATGTGCAGAGCACCCCGTCCAAGCACCACAAGCACCACCCCATTACACACAGTCAGCACCATCCGGTGCACCAATAAAGTGTTCATAAAAATGCACAATTAAGTGTCCATGGTCACCGGTGGTGTCGCAGCCGGCCGATGTTCTGCCGCTGGTCTTGCCTTCATGGAGTGCACTTGGCCTTCTGGCTTCTTTAGAAATAAAGAAAGGCGCCAACCGCGTCCATTTCTTAATTGTGGCCGTCAGGGGGCCAACTAAAAGTGGTTCACCTGTATGGCATAGGTGCCACGTTGACCCAGGTCCATCCATGGGTGGTGCTTGACCGCAAAAGAACTGCGGTCCATTGTGGGCGGCCACAAAATTGCGGTCCATATGGTGTATCGATCCAGGCAGCAAGCAGCGGAAGTAAGGCCCACAACTGCAGAGCCAGCACCTCTCTCTCCTCTCTTTCTGCCCCAAAGCCAGATCCTCGGAGGTGGGAGACAAAATAAGACAAGTGAGTAAGGTGGTAAGGGCGCAAAAGTGCATGCAATACAAGGTAATGCACACTGGGGGCACATGGGAACCAGGTGAGATAGGTACGTTCCTACCGTACGCCCCCCCCCCCCACCAGGTAACCTACATTGCCCCTCCCTTACCCCTTACTGTATCCACAAAACACAACACTACCCATTAACATCTACTTTACACATCAACAAACGTCCCTACTGTCTTCCCCGTTCCTCCCATAAACCAAATTCGTCTTCTCTCCCTCCTAACCAATCAAATTTGCCATTTCCAACTCTCATCAAAATCTGCCATCACCAATTCATCATCAGTCCCTCCTAAGGAGGGAGAGATGGAATCACCCCAATGTCTTATCCACGTCGTGATGCGTCTCACAAATCCAAACAGCAATTCTCATTTCCTGCAACACAAAACAAAGAAAACACAGGTGTGGAGTCATCATCATCACCTCAGGTAAGTGGCTGCGTATGGTGCGACAGGTTCATCAATCCTAACTATTTCCTAAATGACTTTAACAACTTTACAATACCCGGGGTATTTCTCCTGCCAAACCATTGGCCCTCATTACTCTATGTGGTTCGAAGAACCAAAATCCCATTGACCATCTGTGGTGCACACCATCAATTTGGGTCTCACTCCCCGATTCAACACTCGGTCGCCCCGCACAACTTCGGTGGCTGGGTCGTGTGACGCTCCCAGCTGGTCCGCCCACCTGCACACCTCCACCACTGTTGTTGCCTACCGAGCTCACCTGCTCCTCACCCTAACCTAACTAACTGGGGAAGGCCCTCTTGCACTCTCACCCCCTCAGTGCCCTCTCTGGCACGGGCTGCCCGATCCACACCCGGGATCCTCAGGCACCCACTGACACTAACGGCTCCCAGAGCCCACCTGCGGCCTCACCTGGCCGACATCTAACAGTGGCGGAGTGCCCAACCATTCACACTCATACTAACAGGCCACACGACCAGCCAATTTCACCACACCAATGCACCCATCCACAATACCATTCTGCAACCGCACCACAAATGCCAATATCCAACCACAATTTACCTATACCTTCTAACTATTCTTTAAACTACCCTCCCCGGGTACTCGTGAAAAGGGGGTCCACTCTTCCCCCATCCACACCTTCGCACCATGCACACCACTCCGTACCACTTACTCCAACTCTCTCCACACCACTCATTCTCTGCTCCATATATTCCACACACCTGTACTTGCACACCTGTGCTCTCATACTTGGTGCTGCCTGCACCCTTCTCTCCCCCAAGCGCATTCGCGCTGATCCACAACACTCACTACTCACCATGACACTCATCCGCAATGCTCTCTCATTCATCACTTGTACACTCACACATACCTCGGAGCATTGCCTCACCGATGCCTCATTTGAAGCTGCTCACCAGCACTTCCATTCACACTGCATCATCTGCTCTGTCTACTCCCTTCTAAAACTCGCGCTCCTCCGCACTCAGCGCTCCCACGTCATTATCAAACACTAAGCTACTACGTCCCCACTACAGGTACCAAGTCTCTTACTTAAATCTTGTCACCCATAGTCACCTCTAGTCCCTATCAATATAACCTAACCCACCCGGGCTAGTTTTCACTGCCTTACACCCCATAATCTATAGCGCATTTGCCCCCAGTTTGTGAGGGATGACAGAGTTGCCATCCCACCACATCGGGCATCTCCCACTACCAATTATGCACATCAAATTTCAACAAATCAAAAAATTTGCCAATCACTACCCATCATCTGCCAATCATTACTGCCAATCCTTTGCCAATCATCAAATTTTGTTTTTCTAATTTCGGGACCAAAACACTATCCTCGTCATTACAGTCTACTTACTAATGCCTCTCGGTGCGCCAATTCACTTCTAAAGCTCGGCTTCGTACAGCCAAGCTATGAATGTGGGTTGTTTGGTGCCAGCGGCTGGATACGTCCCGCATTCGGTGCAGGGAAGGAGGTTTACCCGGGCCGAGGTCCCACGCACCATCTCGGCACGGAGCCATCCCATGGCCCGATCTCGACCTGCCGGAATGCCTCAACAAAAAGTGGTCGCCATGACGACCCTTCCTATCGGGCTGCCCGCTCCGCCTAGTGGAGCACGGACGCGGCCGTTCAAAGCGAGGCCCAGCGTGGATCGCGTACGGCGGTCCTTTCGAACCCGCCGTGGCTCGGATCCCCGCTGGTTCTCGCGGCACGCGAAGCCCGGCACGCACCGAGGGCCCGATTCGGCTATAAGTCGCTCTAACCGCTAACCCGGTTACCGTCGATGCCTCACCTGCATGCTTACACGCATACGCTACCCCTTTCTTGCTCATACATCCAGCCGTTTCCCTGCTCTTGGTCATTGCACCTTCTCTTACACACCCAGGTACACTCATTCCACTCACAGACTTGGTCACACACCTGACCACCGAACACCTTGGCACACATTCGTCGCTCGCACACCTCACCAACACACCTCTTCGCGCCCCCTCCTCGGTCACCTCCTCTGTGACAATCACAGGTGTGCTCTCACTCGCACACCCAACCACGTGCCTCACGACCAATTCCAGCGTGCATTCCCACACACGCTCTACCATTCCAGGTGTGCATCCTTCCATTCCAGGTGTACATCCTCTCTCACCTGCCACAACCAACTCATGCTCCGTGTCACTCTTACTACTCTCACCTCCACTCTCGGTCGCGCACTCACCCTTACTCTCGACAGCGCACTCTTTCCTCATGCACCTGTCCGTTACACACCTTTCTTGCGCACCCTCTTGCGCATACTCTTTCGTTACTTCCTCCGTAACACTCACCACAGGTGTACACTCTTCCTTACTTTTGACAGCGCACTCTTTCCCCATGCACCTGTCCGTCACACATCTTTCTCGCGCACCCTCTCCCGTTACATCCTCTGTAACACTCACCACAGGCATGCATTCTCCCTTTACACCCTCTGTAACACTCCTCACTACGCGCTTCCATGTGCTCCCTCACACACGCGCTACGACCGACTCACTCTCAACAGCACCCTCACTCCTTGGCACGCACTTTTTCCTCACACACCGCAGGGTCGGACTTTCTCACACACCTCCTTTTTCGCACACCAGACCTGTCGCACACTTCACCAATGGCCTCTCACGAACACCCGGGTCCATCTCGACCCCCAAGCTCATTAAATCACCTGGCGCATCATACGCACGACCATATTGGTCACCACTTACACCGGGTCCTCTTTCTCTTCGCTTCTCCTCCATCACCTGCGAATCCCTCATCCGGTTAATGAGCACATCATCACGATCCGAACACAGACTTTGGACCAATTCTTTTACTTCCTCTTTTATCTCTTTCTTACCCCCTCTCCATCGCTTCTTAATTTCGCTCACCCCTTCTTCCACTTCTTCTAATTTCTGCTTCACCTCTTTTATTTCCCGGTGCGTCTCTCAAGTTCGTCCTCTAAGGCTACCTTGACCGTTTCTATGTGCGTCCTCACCTGCCGGTCCTTCATCTCCATTACCTGTGTCACCTCGTCCAACCTCGTTGTCAGTCCCTCACGTACCATCTGACATTGCCTCTGTGTCGCTATCAAGTCATTTTTTATGTCGTTTTGTGTCGCTTTTAACCCTCCTAGTACCGCAGTGTTCCTTTGAACCTGCTCCGTTCGTTCTTTTTGTCCCTCCGTCAGTTGTTCTACTCCCAGCGTCAACTCCTCTATACCACCTTGCAATTTTACAGTCCCCTTTCTCACCTCCTTCTCCATGCGCTCCTCACAGTGCCTCACCTCCTCGCGCACTCCTCCGACCTCCTCACTCACACCTCTTCTGATCTCCTCTCCCATCACTTGCATCTCCTGCCCAGTTGCCACCCTCATCTGCTCCATTTCCTCCCTGTGAGCATCCAATTTAGTTTCTACCCCCATTCTGACCCCCTCTATCTGCTGCCCCATTTATTTAACTTCCCTTTCCGCTTGGTCCCTCGTGTCCCTCAATTTGCCTTCCATACTGTTTTCTAACCCCTCTAACCCCTTCTTCATCCCTTCCATTTGATTCTCTTGAGCGGCCATTCTATTTTCTACCCCCGTTAACCCCTCCTGTATTTCCCCTAATCTATTGTCTAATCCCTCAAATTTGTTGTCTAGTCCCTCAAATTTGTTTCCTAATCCCTCTATTCTACTCCCCAACCCTCCGATCTGGGCCCCCATGTCCTCCCTCAATTTCTCGCTATTGGACCCCATCCTTTGTTCTAACCGTTGGCTATTGGCCCCCATGTCCTCCCTCAATTTCTCGCTATTGGACCCCATTACCCCCATTTGCTCACTCTGAGCCTCTATACTGTTTTTCAAACCTCCAATTTGGTCTCCCATTTGTCCCATAAGGGCCCTCATTTGCAGGAAAAAAAGGTTCGAATCCACCAGCGGTGCTGCTACAGTCGCGGGGCGCGGTCACCGTAGCCATGTGCGAGGCGCCATTTTGCGCGCCCGTAACCTCGTGCGCGAGGACGCCATTTTGCGAACCTGCCGCCCTCACTGCTTCGCTCTCCTCATGTCCCTCAATTTGGTCCTGGATCGACCCTGCCTCACTCTCCTCTACCGGAACCCAGCCGTCTTGATCTCCCATAGCGCGACTTTCAAATTCGGGTTTTTTTGTAAAACAAAATCAAATTTCGGTGACTTGTAATTTTGAGCGCGTTAAGCGCGCTTCGGGTCCATATCCCACTCCCGACACCAATTGTTACGGACGCGGTTTAGATGTTATTTACCGAGCGGTGGTATTGCGCGACGACCCGAACAGTTATTCCCCGACTAGACCCCGATTCCACCCAGACGTTGACCAAATCGCGCTATGCCAAATCAATGATGGAAAGGACACGACGACTGGGAAAGAGGAAACGACGCAAGGGGTACAGTTCTCAAGACCTCCGGAGGAGGGTATAATTACAGTGGTGGAGAAAAGGGGTAGATTACACGGCAGAGTGAGGTAAAAGACACAGAAGAGATGGGCACTTAAATACAATCTTATCTATTCCCGGACAGACCACAGACAAACGGAACAAGGCTGACTTACACAGGGATAGATGGCAGGGAGGGACAGGTAGTTCGATGGCACAAGGTGCACCTTGGCTCGGGGACAGGATAAAGCACGGTCCAGTCCAGAAGATGCGGGGAGGCCTCACAGCGCTCGGAGGTGGTCTTGCTTGCTCCAAGCTCAGCGCGCATCTGACGTCACCTCCCTCTTCCTGCGCATGCTCAGCGGGGAGTGACACGCCCTCGGCTGGTTGGCTCCGCCCCACTGGGGCCGGTCCGCCGCTTCCATTGGGTGCGGGGGTTACCGGGCTCCGCCCTTGACGAGGAGCTGACAAGGAGCCCCTATTTGGTAACCCCGTCGAGCACATGTTCGATGGCGGCTCGTTGGGAAGGCCTGGTGCCCTCCCAACACCCCCTACCAACCAAGACGGAGTGAGGACGCGCACTTCCCACGCCCGCCGCTGCTGTTGCTGTTGCTGTTGTTGCTGAACCGTGAGGAAGAGCTGCGGGGAGGTATTGGGAGGTCCTAAACTTCCTAACGGTACCATACAATCACATTCTGGTGCAACGAAGGGTCAGAATTAATGGAAACGAGTCCTTAACTGACATAGACTAAGAATAACTAGCAAGATGTCCTATAGTTGTCTTACATGAGATGCGGTGAACCTGGGCACGACATTTAATGGGGGAAATAGGGGGAGGTCGGGTCTACAGAGTGTTTACAGAAAATGGGACTAGGGAATGGGGGATTGGGGATAGTTGGGAAGTATTGAGGAAATAGGGGAATATTTACAAGCGGATATGGATGGATGCAAATCCCATATCCGCAACAATATATATATATATATATATATATATTTATATATATATATATATATATATATATACAGACTTGGCATTTAATATGGAATTTTTTTTTTGATGGGGTGAACTTACTTTTCAAGATGACTTAGAACCAAAAGTTCATTGGAATTATGTTGAAATTATTCTAGATTTTGTTAATGTGACCTTTAAAAGAAACAAAAACCACATTTGACATTTCGAAGCAAGTAAATTGATCCTTGAAAGTGATGTAAACTGATATGGAACTCAATTTACTGACAGTACTGTGTTAAACCTCTGAGCGTTTTCCAGAAGTATCTCTTTATTTTGCACATTAGCCAAATATTTTTTTTAAGAAAAACAAAAGTTAAATTACGACTGGGTATACGGACAGTAAAATTACAGTTCAGTACTTCGTGTAACCCGCACGAGCATTCAGGAGAGCACGTACACATTGAGGCATGCTGTTCACGAGATTTGCCAAGGTTTGGACAGGAATCGCTTGCCATGCAGTTACAATAGCCTGCTGCAATTCACGCACAGAGGCAGGCTGCTGGTCCAAGTTGTCGATTTGACCCGTTAATTCTGCCCACAAGTTCTCTATCGGATTCATATCCGGGGACATGGCAGGCCAGTCCATATGCTCCACACCACGGTCAGCAAGAAAGTGTTGGATCATGCGAGCATGATGAGGCCGTGCATTGTCATCTTGGAAGACAAAGTTTCCTCGATAGGCTGCACGAACAAATGGAAGCAATGTTTCTTTCAGAATGGCCCTGTGCTTGAACTGGTTCAGGTTTCCATTCAGAACAACCAGGTCAGTTTTGCCCCCTGCATGAAAAGCAGCCGAAACGGTCACCCCACCACCTCCAGCATGGACTCTTGGCACTATACAATCTTCGTTGTCGGCTTCATGCACTTGTCTGCGCACTCGGACGCGACCATATTGACGATAGACCAGAAACCTAGACTTGTCACTGAAGATCACGTGATTCCAGTGTCCTGGCTGCCATTGACGGTGCTCTCTGTCCCACTGCAATCGTCGCTGGCGGCGTTGTCTGGTCAGACGTGGCTTTCTCAGGGGATGCCTGGCACGATAGCCTGCTTGAACCAGTCGTTGGTTGACTAGCCTTCTGGATACAGGCACATTTGTCAGTTGCTGCCACTCAGCCCGAAGCCGATTAGCTGACTTGGTTCGGCCATTGCAGACTAACCGGTGCAGCTGGCGATCATCCCTCCTTGTGGTTCTGCGGGGACGTCCTGACCTCAGTATTGGAGTAAGGACACCCCTCTGAGCATTTCGTTTCAGGATCTTTGACACCTGACCTTGAGTGATGCCATACTGCCGAGCAATAGCACGCTGTTTCATGCCATAATTTCGTAAAGCCACCACTAAATGACAAACAGCATTGTCGAGTTGACGGACCATCTTCAGAGGAAGCGGCAATAACTTTTGTAGACGTGCAGCAGTTGTTTTCCACTAATACAGAACGCAACAACCCATTTTCCCCGATTGTGAAGCCAATCGTCAGATGTACCTGTCCGTACATTTTGTCACGCCACCTGTGATATAATCCTGTTATTGACTTCTTGCTTTGACAGACAATCAGTGACATGGTTCTTTTAACAAGGAAATCACTGAAGCGTAAAAGAAACTCATCAGATTGATATCCCGAGTTCAGAAAGTAAACCCAAGTCAAGAAAAAATATATATTCCATATTAAATGCCAAGTCTGTATATATATATATATATATATATATATATATATATATATATATATATATATATATATATATATATATATATATATATATATATAATATATATATATATATATATATATATTATATATATATATATGTATATATTATATATATATATATATATATATATATATATTATATATATATATATATTATATATATATATATATTATATATATATATATATATATATATATATATATATATATATATAATATATATATATATATATATATATATTATATATATATATATATATATATATTATATATATATATATATATATTATATATATATATATATATATTATATATATATATATATATATATATATTATATATATATATATATATATATATATATATATATATATATATATATATATATATATATATATATATATATATATATACAGTCATCCCTCGCTATATCGCGGTTCACTTTTCGCGGCTTCGGTACATCGCGGGTTTTTCTCGCTAGTATATGTAAAATTATATCGCGGATTTTTCGCTATATCGCGGGATTTTGCGGTATAAATGTATTTTTATATACTATTATTTTAAATATTTTTGTGGTAAAATAAGCATTTTCTAGCCTAAAAAATTAAAAAACGTAAAAAAAATAAGAAAAATACAGTATTTAAAACATATTACAAGAAATTAAATACTGTACATAGTGTACAGTAGAAGAGTAGACAAAGAGACAAAGAGTCGTGCGTATGGAAAACGCAGATGCGGCAGCTTCCACTTGCGCTAGTTACCCACGTAATGGGTAACTGTAATGCTCTTTCTGGCTGTGCAGTACATTCATCATCGTCATCAGTACTGCACAGCTAATTCATCATCATCTTCATCACGCAAGTTGTAGTATTGAAGAGCCGGGGCTCTTGCTTGATACGGACGAAATGACGGGCAAGACACAAACTCGTCCGAGAAGATATTTATTCTCAAAACCAACTCGGGAACACTGAAAAGCCCGTTTATCGGGCTGAATTATAAAGCACAACCAGAAACCGAAAGCCACGCCTCTCAAGCGTGGCGTGCTTGGTGGTCACGTGATCAACAGGTGTAGCTGATTATACCCGCACGCGCGGCACGCTTTGGCGGTCACGTGACCAGCCACTCTGGCGCCAGGGATCCCCGCCGGTGACGTCACCGGCTGGAACAAGGAGATTCTAATGCTGGTCTTGCTTGGGGAACCCATGGGTCGCTACAGTATCTTCAATGGTGAGTACCCATTAGAATTTTATATGTTGTTAAAATTACGTATGTTTAAGAGTGTAAAAAGTGTTTAAGAGTATAGGAAGTGTTTATAAGAGTATGGGAAAGGTTAATAAGAGTGTGGGGAGGGTCATAAAGCTTTAAAAGATATATAAATAAGAAAATAAAAAGATGGTCGCTACTTCGCGGATTTTCGTCTATCGCGGGGGGTTCTGGAACGTAACCCCCGCGATAAACGAGGGATCACTGTATATATATATATATATATATATATATATATATATATATATATATATATATATATATATATATATATATATATATATATATATACAGTATATATATATATTGTTGCGGGTCGCGGACAAGATGTTATTTTGACCGAGCGGTTGGTATGACCGCGACCGAACAGTTATTCCCCGACTAGAACCCGATTCCACCCAAACTATGGCCGTATCGCACCGCAGCTGCCCAATCTGGAAAACTCTAAAACTACCGAATGCAAAGAGGAAAAGGAATAAGACGAGAAGACGTACAGAAGAGTAATTGGATTTATTATTTACACATATAAGTAGGAAGCAAAAAGAAAGCAGTCACGTTTATTTACAACACATAAGACGCAGGTGACACAGTGCAATCTTTAGCTTATACAGACTTAATTACCTACCCAGGACAGAACAAACGAAGACGACTCACACGGGGAATGATGACAGGAATTGGCTGGAAGGAGAGGAAAGTCCACTGGGTCCGGCAGCACGATCCGCACGTTGGGCAGCCGCCGTTCCTTCGCGGCCCTGCTCCGAACTGCCGTCCAGGTCCCTAAGCGGTTGGCGAGCGTTGTTGCTGCTGCTGCTGTAGACGCTGCCGCTCGCGAGCAAGGTGACGAATAGCAGGCTTGGTGCTTCCTTGAATGATCTCTGCTTGTTGGACCTCACAACTCAGCTCTTTCTTGGACCCTCTCTCTTCTCAGCTCATCTGCCTTGGACCTCCTCTCGTCTCAACGGCTTGGGCTCCCTCTCGTCTGCCTGTAAAAGCTCATCTGCCTTGGACACGCCCTGCCTGCGGGTTATATAGGCCCCGCCCCTCAACCTTCGCGAACCTCCTCGATGTTTCTCTCCACACCCTCTCCAAGTCCAACCCCTTGTTCGTGGTTGGTTGAGTGGGGCTGACTCACTCCTCCCCTCTATGACGAGGTGGGGACCCGCCTTTCTTCCCCAACCCTGCCTCGTGGTCAATGGCGGATGAAGGGAAAACCGCCCAACATGCAGTTGGCAATGCGAATTGCAATTGACGAAAAGGGGGGAATGGAAGTGTTGGGAGTGGGAATGAAGGGAATCTATCTCTTTTCACTGGTGCAATGGAGTATTTCAATTAATGGGAGACACAGCCTTACCCTAAAACACATAATAAGATATAACTATTGAACAGGGGTATTCTATGATTGGCTGTGGTGTGGATGCTTTATGGATTAATTATGGGATGCCCTTTGACCTTTACACAACTCTGGAGGCAGGAGGGGCCATATCCAACCAATGTTACACAACAATTTACCACTACAATACACACAATCAAAAAAATGCAATCCTCATATCCGCAACACTGCACCCTCCTCCTCTTAGGCACGTCCCGGGCCTACAACTTTTATTTAGTGTGACACGTAGGTGTAGTTCCCTCTACTTTTAACCTGACCCTGAGTGCGACAGTTTTAAAACATAAATAAATGTGTCCCGCTGCTCCATTGCACCCTGCCTAACAGACTTACGCCCACAGTTAACCGAATTGCGGAATGGTCTTCAAACTACACACTGACGGTGGGGAGCATTATTTACAATGACGCTATTTTTATTTACAAGACTAACCCAGGACCTGTGATTGTTCTTTCTGGGGGGGAGACAGTCTGCTCTGCATCAATGCACCATGAAAGCACCCAAAAACGCACCAATACACCCCCAAGCACCAATCGGTGCAGTCACCACAGTTCATCAGTGTTCAATAATAAAAATAACCAAACAACCCCTAACCCTGCAGGTGATCTCTTGCTCTTCGGCTCCCTCTGCTGGCTATTATCATTTCTTCCAGTTGTTGTCATTCCTTTGCTTTGCTTACTGGCGGCCTATTTGTATTAAAACTTGCACCCAATGTGTCCATTTTTATTTTCTTTATTTATGGCCCACAGGGCCGACTATGTGTGGTTCACCTGTGGGGCATCGGTGCCCTGTGGCCAAGGTCCGCCAGCAAGATTTCGGGCCCTCATGGCCGGTTCCAGCAGAGGGGCCATGCCCCAACCCATGGGGTCCATAAGTGGTGCTCGGCCACAGACATGTGGTCCATAATGTGGTGCATCGATGCAGACAGCTGGTTCTGAGAGTTCCGGGCGCACAATGGCCGACTCACGCACGCTCCCCTCGGCGACCAATGGTGCACAGGTCATGTGGGAGACAAAAGGGGGACAAGAGAAATGAGCGAGGGGTAAGGTCACAAGGGTACACGTCAATAAGGCAATGCAAGGCGAAATGCGTCTGGAGAGCGAAGTGAGAAAGCTCGTCCCTACCGTACGTCACCCCCCTGTCACCTACACTACCCTTGCCCTTACCCCATATGTACAAAATCTACACATTTACAAATTCGTCGCTAATGTCTCGTCTCCCCATATTTCTCCAATACCAAATTCGTCACCACAATCCCTCTAACCAAAATTTGCCATCACCCAATTCATCATCAATCCTCATAAGGAGGAAGAGATGGAACAACAAAGCACAATGTCACACCCACGTCATGATGCGTCTCACAATCCAAACATTTGCACAGTAAAAAATAATCAAAACATGGCATGGTGTGGAGTACCTGTCACCTCAGGTGAGTGGATGCAGATGGTGCGAGGAGACTCCAATCCTAACTATCCTCTAAATGACCTTAACACACTTTACACTACCCGGGGTCTCTCCCTGCCAATCCATTGGCCAACTTACACTATGGGTTCTAAAAACCAATTCCCATTGACCAAACTGTGGTGCTTCTCAATTTGGGGTCTCACTCCCCCGATTCATCTCCCGGTGCCCTTGCACAATTTCTGGGCTGTGACGTGTAGCTCTCCCAGCAGGTCTACCCACCTGCACACCTCCACCACTGTAGTTGCCACCCGAGCTTACCTGCTCCTCACCCTAACCTATCTAGCTGGGGAAGGCCCCTCCTGGCTCTGTCACCCCACTCGGTGCCCTCTGGCACTGGGCTACCCGGGTCCGTCCTCCGGATCCTCGGGCCCCATCCACAACAACTCTACCGGCTCCCAGAGCCCACCTGCGGCCTCACCTGGCCGACATCCTCACAGTGGTGGAGTGCCCAAACCAACTACACACACTAACAGGCTACACGCCCAGCCATTTCCACAACACTAATGCACCCATCCCAACATCATTCTTCCAACCGCACCACAGATGCCAATATCCAACCACAATTTACCTATACCCTCTACCTAACACTTACACTACCCGCCCCGGGTATCCGTGATGGGGGTCCACTCTTCCCCCATTCACACCTTCGCACCATCCACTCCACTCCATAGTTTCCATCCTACTCACTCCACGACCATCCATTCCAATACTCCATATATTCCACACTCCATGTCTTCCACACAACCATTTATTCCATACACCTGTTGGTGCACACCTGTGCACTCACACCTGGTGCTACCTGCACCCTCCTTTCTTCCTGGACCATTTGGTCAACACAACACGCAATCACCACTACTCCCTCATACACTGCTCCATACACCTGTTCAGTTGCACACCTGTGCAATCACACCTGTTCAATCCTCAAACACACGGCATCATCTCATCTAACTACTCCCCTCTGAAACTTGCGCTTCCCAGTCACCCCTTTAAACTATTGCGCTCCCACGTCATTATCATCCACACTAAACTACCTGCGTCCCCACTACAGGTATCCTTGTCACTAACTAATCTTATCATTACCTAATGTCATCTTCTAGGGCCCTACACACAATATCCTAACCCACCCAGGCTAGTTTTTACTGCCATACACCCCATAATCTATAGCGCATTTGCCCCCCCCCCTGTGAGGGATGACAGAGTTGCCATCCCACCACATGGGGGGCGTTCCCACTATCATCCCCCCCCAGTCCTCTGACGCTACGAGCCCCCGTCGCAAGAGGTACTGGGTCCTGCCTCGGCATCTAGAGCCGAGGCGATCCATGAGGGCGCCTGCTCGCCGGCATAAGGTCTTATCCGGTCGGCATGGACGATCCGAGGGGGGGCCCGTGGCCCCATTTTGATTTGAATGACCACGTCACAGATTTGCGACAGGACGACTCCCGGGCCTTGCCAGGGGGAGGTGAGTTTTGGGCACCTGCCCTTCCGCCTCCGGGGATTAAAGAACCAAATCTTCATCCCCGGAGCGTATTGACTCCCCTGGCTCCGGTCGTCGTACCTACGCTTCAGCTTGGCCCCCGCCAGATGGAGCTGGCGGCGGGCGAAGGCATGGACCCGCTCCATGCCTTCCTCCAGGTGACGTGCGTAACCCTCCCTCGGCGGTGTATCCGTGGTGTCTGGCACGGGACCGCATAGCAAGTCGGCGGGAGCCCGTAACTCCCGCCCATACATAAGCAACGCTGGACTGCATGCGGTGGCCCCGTGCTGGCTAGTTCGGTAGGCCATTAACAGGTACGGGAGATGTTCGTCCCAGTCATCCTGACGGGTGGTGGTGAACAATGCCAGTTGTTGGATCAATGTTCGATTGAACCTTTCCAGCATCCCGTCAGATTGTGGCCGCAAGGGCGTGGTCCTGGTTTTCCGAATTGACAGGAGTCTGCACACATCTTTTAGCAATTGACTTTCAAAATTTCGACCCTGATCGGTGTGCAGCTCCTGTGGAATCCCGTGCCGACATACAAATCCTTCTACGAAGGCCTGTGCTACCACCCCTGCTTCTTGGTTGGGGAGGGCATAGGCCTCCGGCCACTTGGTGAAATAGTCCATTACAACGAGGATATACTTATTACCTTGGCGGGTGCGGGGCAGTGGTCCTAGAATATCCATAGCCACCCGCTCAAGGGGGGCCCCCACCTGATGTAATTGGAGGGGGGCCCTCATCCTCCGTGCTGGTCCCTTTTTGGCAGAACAGGCGTCGCATCTCCGACACCAGTCCTGTATGTCGCGCCCCATATTCACCCAATAGAACCTCCGGCGGACCCGAGATATTGTCTTTGTCCTGCCCAAATGGCCGCCGGAGCGGGTACCATGCACCTGTTGTAAGATGACGTTCTTGAATTTGTCTGGGACTATCACCAGCCAGGAAGTTCTATCAGAGGGAACCTCCACCCACTTGCGATATAAGATGTTGCCTTTCAACTCCAGGGTCTGCCACTGAGCCCAATACGCCTTTGTTCGCGCCCCGAGGGGGGTGACCTCTTCCCCCTTTGGTCTTTGCCCCAATTTGACCCAATTGAACACCGGCCCCAGGACAGGATCCTCCTGCTGGGCCGTGCTCCATGCCAAATCTCCAAATTCCTCGTCCGCGGTTAGTGGCAAAATTGGCCCTCTCACCCGGGTTGCCCGGACGACGAGAATCGGGGCAGAATCGCCCAATTGCTCCCTCTCCTCGCGTCTCGCACAAAATTTGCAGTTTTCCCCCAGACAAGGACGCCGAGAGAGTGCGTCCGCATTACCATGGGCCTTCCCGGCCCTATGGGCCACATCAAAATCGTACTGCTGCAACTTTTCCAACCACCTTGCAATTTGGCCCTCCGGTTCCTTGAACCAAAGGAGCCATTGCAAGGAGGAATGGTCAGTTCTAACCCAAAAATTTCCGCCCGTACAGGTACGGGTGGAAATGGTTCATGGCAGCCAGCAAAGCCAATAACTCCTTGCGAGTGACACAATAATTTCGCTCGGGCCTACTTAAGGCCCGACTATAGTAACCAATCACTCTCTCCACGCCCTCCTGTGTCTGAGACAAAACTGCGCCCAATCCTTCCTGGCTCGCATCCGTGTCCAGGGTAAATGCCCCGTCGCTAGTGGGGTAAGCTAGAAGGGGTGCGGATGTTAGACACCCCTTCAATTTTTGGAAGGCCTCGTGGCACTCCCGTGTCCAATTAAATCGCGTCCCCTTCTCCGTAAGCCGGTGGAGGGGATGGGCCAACTCTGCAAATTTTGCCACAAAGCGCCGGTAGTAGGAGCAGAGTCCTAAAAATCCCCGCACCTCTTTGATGGTACGTGGTGCGGGCCACTCCTCTACCGCTTTAATTTTGTCTGGGTCCGTTTTTACCCCCTCGCGGCCGATCACGTGACCTAGATAGGCCACCTCTCTTGCAAACAAAGTGCACTTACTCGGGTTCAGCTTTAACCCTGCCTGTCTGAGGCACCCGAACACCTGGTCCAAATTAGCTACTGCCTGGGGGAACGTTTTGGCATGTACTAGGACGTCATCCAGGTACACCAGGCATGATTGCCATGGCATGCCGCCTAGTACATGTTCCATCAATCTTTCAAAGGTGGCGGGGGCGTTACACAAACCAAACGGCATCACAGTAAACTGATACAGTCCCTTACCTGTGGAAAATGCCGTTTTCTCCTTCCCTGCCCTATCCATCTCCACCTGCCAATACCCACTCTTGAGGTCCAAAGTTGAGAACCAATTTGAGCCCGCAACGGCATCGAGGGTGTCATCAATCCTTGGCAGGGGATACGAGTCCTTGAGTGTCGCGTTGTTTAGCTGGCGATAGTCCACGCAGAACCGCGTGGTCCCATCCTTCTTTTTGACCAGCACAACAGGTGACATCCAAGGACTTCCCGAGGGCTCGATCACACCTGCGTCGAGCATTTTTTCAACCTGCTCGTCAGCTTCCGCCCTCTTGCTCCAAGGGAGCCGTCGGGCGGCCTGACGAATAGGCCGGGCCTCACCGGTGTGGATCTGATGTTTCACCAGGCCCGTACGTCCAATATCCTCGGTGGACAAGGAGAAGAGGTCCAAATGGGACCCAACCAGTTTGTGTAAGGCCTCCCTCTGGGTACCTCCCAACTCTACACTACTACGATTTACCATCTCGCAAATGGGATCGGGCCAATTCCTAGAACTTATTGAAGGCTCCCCCTGGGGCCGGCTCGGCTGGACGTTCTCGCCCCTCACTGACGCGACTTCTCTAACTGGGGTGCAGCCAGCTACCTTCGTGCCCCTCACTATAGTGCGTGGTTCTGTGCTAATATTAATTACTCGGATGGCCACCACCGGCCCGTCCGTTTTTACAAGGGTACGGCCCACGATTAAACCAGGTATGGATAGCGCTGCCACCGGTTCGACCAGGCCGCAGGATTCCTGCCATGTCGGGCGAGCTGACCATCGGGCCGGCACTATGGCCTCGGCCCCCGGAGGGATGGTCACGGCCTCAGGAGCCTCCAGCTCCACCCTCTCGGCCGTGCTCACCCCCTCCAATGGTAGCTCTGCCACTCCCCATCGCAGGATCCCCCGACTCAAGTCGATTTTACAACCGCTGGCAGTCAACAAATCCAACCCTATTTAGCACGGGTCACACACCTCCGCCACCCAAACCTCTATCTCTTGCTTTACCGATCCCAACTTGAGGGTCACAAAACCACGCCCTATGATCGGAGCCGTTGCCCCGGTAGCCAACTGCAAACTATGATTTTCCAGACGCTGGATTTTACCCCAGCCGTCTGCACTCGAATTAAGGACCACGGGGCTGATGATCGTGGCGCTGGCTCCCGTGTCCACCACGGCGTCTACCCCCACGCCGGCAATTTTGCACCGAATTGTCAAACTACCCGTCCCAATTTGGCCACAATGAATGACCTGTCGCGTCAACGAGGGCTTCTCCCCATCCCCTACTGCCGAACACCGCCCTGCATGCCCGGCACGTTCTAGTTTCCCGGGCCCTGGCGGGGGGGGGGGGGGGGGGGGTGTCTGAGGTCGGCTAGGCCGATCTACACGGGGCGGAGTTGAGGGCATCGGTTGGCGGGAAACGTCCCGGCGCGGGGCTCGACACTCCCATGCACGGTGACCCATCCGAGCACAATTATAGCACCTCACCTGGTAAGGTGCTTGCCTCCGGTATTCCAAATTCCCCCCCCTGTATGTCCGAATTGGGGGTACTCTGTCGGGGACTACCGGGTGCCACCGCTGGGGCCGCCTGCCATGGTCCAGGTCCCGCCAGGCGCCGATCCACTAACCTCCGGACCATGCTCTCCAGGTCAGGGCCCCTGTCGGGGGCGGGCCCCCTTGGGGGGCCGCCCCCCATCACGGGCCCCATCTGACGCACCGCCACTGCGTGGCGCTCGCCTCCCCTGGCCAGGGGCCTCGCTGCTTCCCAACGGGCTGCAGCGTCGGCCGCCTGACTCATGGTCTGCGGGCGCCACATGGCGAGCTGTTGCCGGAGCTCCAGATCCGGAAGGGCCTGAATAAAGTGATCCAGCGCCAGGCTTTCCTGGGAACTCGCTGCCATGTCCGCGTGTGCAATCCCGACCACGCGGCGAATATCGTGAGCAAGTTCCCCGATGGTCTCCTGGGGCTTGCGTTTACGCTGCGCAAGTTGAGCTTTAACAAGCTCGCTTTGCTGTTCAATGCCGAAACGATTAATTAATGCCGCACGGAGGGCTGACAGGGTGAGAGCACCCGGTGGTAAAGCCGTCAGCACCTCCGCCGCCGCACCGCGCAGTGCCCCCACCAGGTGTACTCCACCTTCGTCCGGATTCCAACCGTTGCCTTTACACACGTACTCAAACTGCGCCAGGTACGCCCTCAAATCACTCTTGCCGTCATACGGCGCGAGTGGGACCTTGTGGGCGCCCGAAGGTCGGACCCCGCGCGTCACTCCTTGCGGGATCAACGCGGGACCAAACCGTTCGGGCTCCCACAGTACGCTATTCCCGGGGGGCTCCCGCGCGTCCCCCGTCCCTCCAAACACTACCCCTCCTGGTGTCGATGCCTGGGTCGCCCCTCCGCAACCCGCTACCCACGCCATACCCCCACATCCTTGCTCACCAGCACCCCCCTCACTCCCCATAGCCAAACCTCCTTGCACACCTCCTCTGTCCATACACTCCGGACCAGTCATACATCTTACCATTGGTCCCTCACGAACACCCGGGTCTACACCACCCCCCAAGCCGACTGAATCTCCCCTCACATCATATACATTGCCACTCACCTCCGTACCTCGTCGTCGCACCTCCTCTGCCACCTGCAAACTTTTTATTTGGTTGGTGAGCACCTCATCATGATTTGAACACAGACCTTGTACATATTCCATGACTTCCTCCTTTATCTCCCTCTTAGTTTCCCTCCGTCTCTTCTTAATTTCACTCACCCCTTCTTCCACCTCCTCTAATTTTTCCTTTACTTCCTTCATCTCCCTGTGCGCCCCCTCTATCTCTTCCTCTAACGCCACTTTAACCGTTTCTATGTGCATCCTCACCTCTCGGTCCTTCGTCTCCATTACTTCTGTCACCTCCTCCAACTTCTTCGTCAACCCCTCATGTACCATCTGACATTCCTTTTGTGTTGCTATTAATTCGTTCTTAATGTCCTTTTGTGTCGCTTTTAAACCCCCGATGATTGCAGTGTTCTTTTAAACTTGGTCCGCTAGTTCCCTTTGTCCTACTGTCAGCTGCTCTACTCCCTTCGTCAGACCCTCTATGCCCCCCTGTAACCTAGCCGTATTATTCCTCACCTCTTTCTCCATACGCTTCTCACCTCGCTTTACCTCCTCGCGTAGCCCCGAAACCTCCTCACTTACACCTCGTCGTATCCCCTCTTTCATCTCCTCCATCTCTTTTGTAGATGCCACCCTCATCTGTCCCAATTCATCCCTCTGAGCATCCAGTTTACTTTCTAACCCGATTTGCACCTCCTCTATCTGGTTCCCCATTCGTTTGATTTCCCGGGCAGATTGTTCCCCTATTTCCCGCAATTTGTCCTCCATCCTATTTTCTAACCCCATTAACCCATTTTTCACCTCTTTTATCCCGTTGTCTAACCCCTCAAAATTATTGTCTAACTTCCCAAATTTCTTGTCTAACCCCTCACCGGTACCCCTCGCTTCGTCCCTCATTGCCCCCATTTGGCCCTCTAATCGCTCACTATCAGCCCTCATTGCTCCCAATTGGTTTCCCAAGTCATTCCTCAGGTCTTCACTTGTCTGGACCATGAGCGCCTTTATTTGTTCCATAAATAGGCCCCAATCCATCGGCGGCACTGCTACGGTCACGGGCGCGGCTAAATTTGGCGCCACAATAACCATGTGCGCGAGGCCGCCATTTTGTGCGTCTGATACTCCCTCAACCGCCTCCTCATTGCTCCCCTCCATTTGATCCTGGGTTACTCCTAACCCCTCCTCTAGCTCACCCACCGGCATCCGATCGCCTTGACCAGCCATGGCGCGATTTCAAAATTCGGGTTTTCCTTTACAACAACACAAATTTCCAGCACTTTGTAATTTTGAGCGCGTTAAGCGCGCTTCGGGCCTCGTATCCCACTCCTCGACACCAATTGTTGCGGGTCGCGGACAAGATGTTATTTTGACCGAGCGGTTGGTATGACCGCGACCGAACAGTTAATTCCCCGACTAGAACCCGATTCCACCCAAACTTTGGCCGTATCGCACCGCAGCTGCCCAATCTGGAAAACTCTAAAACGACCGAATGCAAAGAGGAAAAGGAATAAGACGAGAAGACGTACAGAAGAGTAATTGGATTTATTATTTACACATATAAGTAGGAAGCAAAAAGAAAGCAGTCACGTTTATTTACAACACATAAGACGCAGGTGACACAGTGCAATCTTTAGCTTATACAGACTTAATTACCTACCTAGGACAGAACAAACGAAGACGACTCACACGGGGAATGATGACAGGAATTGGCTGGAAGGAGAGGAAAGTCCATTGGGTCCGGCAGCACGATCCGCACGTTGGGCAGCCGCCGTTCCTTCGCGGCCCTGCTCCGAACTGCCGTCCAGGTCCCTAAGCGGTTGGCGAGCGTTGTTGCTGCTGCTGCTGTAGACGCTGCCGCTCGCGAGCAAGGTGACGAATAGCAGGCTTGGTGCTTCCTTGAATGATCTCTGCTTGTTGGACCTCACAACTCAGCTCTTTCTTGGACCCTCTCTCTTCTCAGCTCATCTGCCTTGGACCTCCTCTCATCTCAACGGCTTGGGCTCCCTCTCGTCTGCCTGTAAAAGCTCATCTGCCTTGGACACGCCCTGCCTGCGGGTTATATAGGCCCCGCCCCTCAACCTTCGCGAACCTCCTCGATGTTTCTCTCCACACCCTCTCCAAGTCCAACCCCTTGTTCATGGTTGGTTGAGTGGGGCTGACTCACTCCTCCCCTCTATGACGAGGTGGGGACCCGCCTTTCTTCCCCAACCCTGCCTCGTGGTCAATGGCGGATGAAGGGAAAACCGCCCAACATGCAGTTGGCAATGCGAATTGCAATTGACGAAAAGGGGGGAATGGAAGTGTTGGGAGTGGGAATGAAGGGAATCTATCTCTTTTCACTGGTGCAATGGAGTATTTCAATTAATGGGAGACACAGCCTTACCCTAAAACACATAATAAGATATAACTATTGAACAGGGGTATTCTATGATTGGCTGTGGTGTGGATGCTTTATGGACTAATTATGGGATGCCCTTTGACCTTTACACAGCTCCGGAGGCAGGAGGCGCAGAATAAACAATAATAAGAATTCACACAATCAAAAAAATATATACAGTCCTCATATCCGCAACAATATATTGTTACAGACGTGGCTTGGATGTTATTCACCGAGCGGTTTTGGGATGACCACGTCTGCACAAGATTATACTCGATATTATACCCGAAGCCGAACGTTGACTAGTCGCGCGATGCTAGGTCAATGAAGGAACAGACACACGGCTGGGATTAAAATGACGACACCAGGGATACGGTTCTCAAGACCTCCGGAGGAGATTATATTCGTGCGGAAGGTCAGATTACAGGGACGAGAGGTACAACATAGAAAGACAAGCACTTAGACACAATCTTATATTATTCCCCAACAGACGACAGGCAAACGGGACAAGGCTGACTCACACGGGGGTTGATGGCGGGAAAGCGGTTGTCGATGGCTCCAGGTCCTCCTGGGCTCAGGGCAGGATCGACCCGGTCCGGTCCAGAGATGCGGAAGGTTGCACAGCGCTCAGAGGTGACGTTCTTTCTCAGGCGGGTCTTTCTCAGGCCTCTCCAAACTCAGGCGCATCTGTTTCAGCGCTCGCAGGTCCTTCTTTCTCCAGCTGGGGGCGCATCTGACGTCACATCCGGCGCGTGGCCGCGTATATCCGGCGGGGAGTGACACGCCCTCGGCTCGTTAGCTCCGCCTCGTGGAATCGGCACGTTGCTTCTCATTGGGTGCGTGCGGGGGGTTTACCAGGCTCCGCCCTTGACGAGGAGCTGACAAGGAGCCCCTTCGTGGTAACCCCGTGGAGCGCATGGTCTGGAGCGCATCGTCTGGAGCGCATTGTCGATGGCGGCGAACCGAGCCGGTGGGAGGACGCACACTCCCCCCCGCGCAGCGCCGTGCCCCTCTGTTGTTGTAGACGGGGAAGAAGATGGGAGGAGGTATGGGAAAGGTCCTAAACTCACTACTGGTGCCATATAATCACATTCTGGTGCAACGAAGAGTCATAATTAATGGAAACGAGGCCTTAACTGACATAGACTAAGAATAACTAGCAAGATGTCCGAAAGTTGTCTACGTGTGGTGCGGTGGACCTGGGCACGACATTTAATGGGGGAATAAGGGGAAGGTCGGCTCTACTGATTGTTGTTTACAGACAATGGGACTAGGGAATGGGGGATTGGGGATAGTTGGGGAGTATTGGGGAAAATAGGGGAATATTTACAAGCGGATATGGAGGCCAAATTCCATATTCGCAACAATATATATATATATATATATATATATATATATATATATATATATATATATATATATATATATATATATATATATACAGTGAAACCTTGACTTACGAGTTTAATTCGTTCTGTGACCGAGCTCGTAACTCAATTTGCTCGTTTCTCAAATTAAATTTTCCCATTAAAATGCATTGAAATGCTATTAATCCGTTCCAGCCCCCAAAAAACCACACCAATTTTTTTTGTTACGTGTTTTTAAATAAGAAAAATGTACTTTATAAATAACAAATAATGTATAAACAAGCACGACCTCGTATATACTGTACATAATAAGCGGCGTTACGCGCGCTGCTTGTAAACAAGGAGGAAGCGGACAACGCGGTAATTTGTAAGAGTCTTTATTCAAGAGCTCACAGTAACACTGGCGCGCTCCGGGCTGCGCGCCCGGTGTATATCCTGAGGCCACGCCTACCCCTCGGCGTGACCGCCGCCCACTCGGTGCGCGGAATGATGTCACCACGCCAGTGAGCTTCCGTGTCCGCCACAATGTAAAGAAATAAACTGGTTTTATTAAGTGTATTTACCTTGAAGATCAGACGAAGATGCTGGCGGAGGTGGAGGAGATGACTTTTGCCTTTTTCGCCACACTTTCCTCGCTTTCACTTGCAGGGCGTTTCAATAAAAACCTGTCCAACGAGGTTTGTTTCTTCCTCCCTTTCAAAATGTTTCGATCGTACTGCTACGATCGTACTGCCTCGCCAAGTCGACAACACGCACACCTCGCTCATGTTTTTCGACGATTGCGTGTTTTATATCCAAGCACATCATCCTCTTCTTCTTCTCAGTACTGCCCTTGGCACTCAATTTCTTAGGACCCATGGTTAAAACTAAGAAATTTTCCAAAATAACCAACATGCGAAAACAAAGCAGCAGCGATATACGGCAGAGATGCTTGCACGGCAAGATAACCACGTGACCGGAACCCACCTGGTGGCGGGTGGTGTAAGCTCGTAACTCAGATCTCGGCTCGCATCTCAAAGCAATAAACCGCCCGAGCGACGGCTCGTATCTCGGAAAACTCGTAAGTTGGTGCACTCGTAAGTCAAGGTTTCACTGTATATATATATATATATATATATATATATATATATATATATATATATATATATATATATATATATATATATATATATATATATATATATATATATATACAAGCCGAAAGCACCCGGCATTGCCCAGGTTCTTTTAGAATGAATTTACTACTATAATTCAGCTTTTACTCGCGGCCATAGAAGATTGACTACTATAATTCAGCTCAGCTTATAATTGCGAAATGGGCCCAGCCCGGCCGAAGTGGGCTTCGACAGGTCTCGCCACCTCGCCTAAAACCTTCCCGGGGCCCGTCCCGACATTTTTTGTACGCAAAGGCGGTCATTTGGAACATGTGCTCTAATAAATGTATCCTTTGAGCTAGAGACCTCAAATCTTCAGTTTTTTTATTGTTATCATATCAGCTTCCAGGAAATGTAATCTTTTTTGGAGTTTCTTGTCTGAGTAATAAATTATTATCATGTTAATGGATTCCATCTATTTTGAGACACCCTGTATTAGAGGTTTCCTCCTATCTTTCACTGTTCAGGAGATTAGCTGGCGCAGACCAACAAACAAACAAATAAACAAAAACTTTCTTTTATATACAGACTTGGCATTTAATATGGAATATTTTTTTTGTGGGGGTGAACTTACTTTTCAAGATGACTTAGAACCAAAAGTTCATTGGAATTATGTTGAAATTATTCTAGATTTTGTTAATGTGACCTTCAAAAGAAACAAAAACCACATTTGACATTTCGAAGCAAATAAATTGATCCTTGAGAGTGATGTAAACTGATATCGAACTCAATTCACGGACAGTACTGTGTTAAACTTCTGTACGTTTTCCAGAAGTATCTCTTGATGTTGCACATTAGCCAAAATTTTTTTCAACAAAAACAAAAGCTAAATTATGACTGGGATTACGGACAGTAAAATTACAGTTCAGTAGTTCGTGTAACCCCCACGAGCATTCAGGAGAGCACGTACACGTCGAGGCATGCTGTTCACGAGATTTGCCAAGGTTTGGAGAGGAATCGCTTGCCATGCAGTGACAATAGCCTGCTGCAATTCACGCACAGAGGTGGGCTGCTGGTCCAAGTTGTCGATTTGACGCGTTAATTCTGCCCACAAGTTCTCTATCGGATTCATATCCGGGGACATGGCAGGCCACTCCATATGCTCTACACCACGGTCAGCAAGAAAGTGTTGGACCATGGGAGCACGATGAAGCCGTGCATTGTCATCTTGGAAGACAAAGTTTCCTCGAAAGGCTGCACGAGCAAATGGAAGCAATGTTTCTTCCAGAATGACCCTGTACTTGAACTGGTTCAGGTTTCCATTCAGAACAACCAGGTCAGTTTTGCACCCTGCATGAAAAGCAGCCCAAACGGTCACCCCACCACCTCCAGCTTGGACTCTTGCCACTATACAATCTTCGTTGTGGGCTTCATGCACTTGTCTGCGCATTCGGACGTGGCCAACTTGACGATAGACCAGAAATCTAGACTCGTCACTGAAGGTCACGTGATTCCAGTGTCCTGGCTGCCATTGACGGTGCTCTGTGGCCCACTACAATCGGCGCTGGCTGTGTTGTCTGGTCAGGCGTGGCTTTCTCAGGGGATGCCTGGCACGATAGCCTGCTTGAACCAGTCGTTGGTTGACTGGCCTTCTGGATACAGGCACATTTGTCAGTTGCTGCCACTCAGCCCTAAGCCGATTAGCTGACTTGGTACGGCTCTTGCAGACTAACCAGTGCAGCTGGCGATCATCTCTTCTTGTGGTTCTGCGTGGACGTCCTGGCCTCGGTATTGGAGTAGGGACACCCCTCTGAGCATTTCGTTTCAGGATCTTTGACACCTGACCTTGAGTGATGCCATATTGCCGAGCAATAGCACGCTTTTTCATGCCAGAATTTCGTAAAGCCACCACTCCATGACAAACAGCATTGTCAAGTTGACGGACCATCTTCAGAGGAAGCGGCAATAACTTTTGTAGACGTGCAGCAGTTGTTTTCCACTAATACAGAACGCAACAACCCTTATATACCCGATTGGTGAAGCCAATCATCAAATGTACCTGTCCTTACATTTTGTCACGCCACCTGTGATATAATCCTGTTATTGACTTCTTGCTGCGAAAGACAATCAGTGACATGGTTCTTTCAACAAAGACATCACCGTTACACCTGAGCTGGTGCACCTGATTCTAATTTTAGGTATTTGAAGTAGTGATAAATGTAGGGGTGTACTTACTTTTTCCACGTGCAAAATTTGCATTTATGTTTATTTAAATTATACAATGGACTACAAAATGTAAATGTTTCATGATATTTGTTATATTATATCACCTTTATCTGTCAATATTGTTGAAATCAAGATCAAATACCTGCATGTTGAAATATGTTGAAAAAGTCAAAACTTTACATGGGGTGTACTTACTTTTTCACGTGACTGTAGATCACGCTCAATACATTTCAAACTGACCAGACTAAGCGTTGTCCCTGTCTAATTACGACGTCATAATTATGGCACCAATGACGTCATCGTTAACAACACCTATTCCACATATGGAGTTCTTTACAATGAGCCATGTTTCAATTTTTTCCATGCAGCGGTTTTGGAGATAGAGGTGCAACATTTTTTGGTTTTTCCATTTGATTATCATTGGAATATGCTGCATGAGGAGCCGTTCCTGTGGTGAACATTTTGTGCCCATCAGAGCAACAGTTGCTGAGAAAAAAATTTCACAATGATCGGATACGTGTTGGATTGTCGAATTATGATGTCATAATTAAGGCACTGATGACATCACCATCAACATATCTTATTCCCCATGGTGAGTATGTTACATGCTCCTCCCAAAACCCCGGTCACGGTGTACCTCCGAGCCCCGAGAGGAGTCACGGCAGAAAGATGTGTTATTCCATGTGTCAAAGATCAATGGTGAAACCACTCCAATTGTTACCAACAAACAAGTATTGTATTAAGGTCACACAAGAATAACAGCAATAACAATATTAATCAATTGTACAACCAATATATCATTCCTTTGATGGTCCCATCAGTTTCATACAATGTAACTCACTGTGCTCCAAGTGAGTGAAAATAACATTCCCAATGTCTCTGTCGCAGCTTCAAACCAAAGTCGATCCACGCTCCAGTGATCGTCAGAACGATGTTGTATCGAGACCAGAATCCCGCTCGGTTGATAGTCACACTGCCAAAGATAGGCAAAAGTGTCCTCAAGAGGCGGCTGGGAAATCACACCTTCGGGTATGGACATTCAACGGCTCCCAATCGGCGAACCGCAAATTCACTCTCAAAATCCATGTTACACACACACACACACCAGGTTAACGTCTGGATGCGGTGAAGTGGTTGAAGCGAGGTGGAAAAACCTGGAGAGATGCGAAATCAGGCGCGAGGTAAAATCGCCAACGGCCCGTACTCGAGACATAACGGCAATCCAATGATTCTCTTCGGAATCAACCGCAAAACCTGACACGCAGGTTTATCTGTCACAGCGATAACAACTCTGTCGCAGGAATCCCTTTCCCAGGAAACCCAAAGTTCACTCGTGACCCCTGTTCGCCAGCGTTTGTTCAAAACCTCAACGCAGCTAGGCTCCTTGTCCATCTCACTCGCTCCGCCTCTTCTTCATCCTCCCCTTTCTCTTCTTCCTCGTCCGGGTCCCGATCCGGTTTCCGGTTTCTTTTAAAACACTAACTTTTTTACCTTTTGAAAACAGTTATTTCTATCTCACTTAAACGATAACAATAATAGTACACGCAACCAAAAATGTTTACAGTGGATGAGAACCACAACAACGGAAGTGACGAATCCGTAACAAGTACTTGACAATGAGCCATGTTTCAATTTTTTCCATTGAGCTGTTTGGGAGATATAGAGGTGTAACTTTTTTCCAAGATGGCGTCCCTACGACGTGACATATGACGTCATAATTATGAATAAAAAAATTACACAGGCGGAGGCGCTTCGATGGTAAAACTTCATGCCGAGAAAATGAATTTTTAAAATGCAGACACGTACGGCACATGGCACACGTACGAAACTGAATTGGGGAGGGGGGGGGGGGATTCCATCCAACTGTCTGTCAGTGATGCTATCTTCTCCGAAACAGTTGTGCAGTCGTGCAGATATTCATCAAACTTGGTAGTTATGATCGCCACATGGCAAGAAGGTACGAGAGTGGTATCATTTTGGCCCCTCGGGCGGGATCAAAAGGAGAAATACTGCCGAGAACCAGTCAATGTGGGGTTCATGGTGCCGAGAACCATGTCAATGTGGGGTTCATGGTGCCGAGAACCAGTCAATGTGGGGTTCATGGTGCTGAGAACCACGTCAATGTGGGGTTCATGGTGCCGAGAACCACGTCAATGTGGGGTTCATGGTGCCGAGAACCACGTCAAATTGGGGTTCATGGTGCTGAGAACCACCTCAATGTGGGGTTCATGGTGCTGAAAACCAGGTCAATGTGGGGTTCATGGTGCCGAGAACCATGTCAATGTGGGGTTCCTGGTGCTGAGAACCACATCAACATGGGGTTCATGGTGCTGAGAACCACGTCAATATGGGGTTCATCGTGCTGAGAACCTCGTCAAATTGGGGTTCATGGTGCTGAGAACCACCTCAATGTGGGGCTCATGGTGCTGAGAACCACCTCAATGTGGGGTTCATGGTGCCCAGATCCACGTCAATGTGGGGTTCATGGTGCCGAGAACCAGTCAATGTGGGGTTCATGGCGCCGAGAACCAGTCAATGTGGGGTTCATGGTGACGAGAACCAGTCAATGTGGGGTTCATGGTGCCGAGAACCAGTCAATGTGGGGTTCATGGTGCCGAGAACCAGTCAATGTGGGGTTCATGGTGCCGAGAACCAGTCAATGTGGGGTTCATGGTGCCGAAAACCTCGTCAATGTGGGGTTCATGGTGCCGAGAACCATGTCAATATGGGGTTCATGGTGCCGTGAACCAGTCAATGTGGGGTTCATGGTGCCGAGAACCAGTCAATGTGGGGTTCATGGTGCCGCGAACCAGTCAATTTGGGGTTCATGGTGCCGAGAACCAGTCAATGTGGGGTTCATGGTGCCGAGAACCACGTCAATGTGTGGTTCATGGTGCCGAGAACCAGTCAATGTGGGGTTCATGGTGCCGAGAACCAGTCAATGTGGGTTTCATGGTGCCAAGAACCAGACAATTTGGGTTTCATGGTGCCGAGAAACAGTCAATGTGTGGGTTCATGTTGCCGAGAACCAGTCAAGCTGGGGTTCATGGTGCTGAGAACCAGTCAATGTGGGGTTCATGGTGCCGAGAACCAGTCAATGTGGGGTTCATGGTGCCGAGAACCAGTCAATGTGGGGTTAAAGGCGCCGAGAACCAGTCAATGTGGGGTTCATGGTGCCGAGAACCAGTCAATGTGGGGTTCTTGGTGCCGAGAACCTCGTCAATGTGGGGTTAATGGTGCCGAGAACCAGTCAATGTGGGGTTCATGGTGCTAAGAACCACGTCAATGTGGGGTTCATGGTGCCGAGAACCAGTCAATGTGGGGTTCATGGTGCCGAGAACAACGTTAATATGGGGTTCATGGTGCCGAGGACCAGTCAATGTGGGGTTCATGGTGCCAATAACCTCGTCAATGTGGGGTTAATGTTGCCGAGAACCAGTCAATGTGGGGTTCATGGTGCTGAGAACCATGTCAATGTGGTGTTCATGGTGCCGAGAACCAGTCAATGTGGGGTTCATGGTGCCGAGAACCACGCCAATGTGGGGTTCATGGTGCCGAGAACCTCATCGATATGGGGTTCATGATGCTGAGAACCACGTCAATGTGGGGTTCATGGTGCCGAGAACCACGTCAATGTGGGGTTCATGATGCCAAGAACGTCAATATGGGGTTCATGATGCCGAGAACCATGTCAATGTGGGGTTAATGGTTCCGAGAACCAGTCAATGTGGGGTTCATGGTGCCGAGAACCAGTAAATGTGGGGTTCAGGTGCCGAGAACCAGTCAATGTGAGGTTCATGGTGCCGAGATCCTCGTCAATGTGGGGTTCATGGCGACAAGAACCAGTCAATATGGGGTTCATGGTACCGAGAACCTCGTCAATGTGGGGTTCATGGCGACAAGAACCAGTCAATATGGGGTTCATGGTACCGAGAACCTCGTCAATGTGGGGTTCATGGTGCCGAGAACCAGTCAATGTGGGGTTCATGGTGCCGAGAACCAGTCAATGTGAGGTTCATGGTGCCGAGATCCTCGTCAATGTGGGGTTCATGGTGCCGAGATCCAGTCAATGTGAGGTTCATGGTGCCGAGATCCTCGTCAATGTGGGGTTCATGGCGACAAGAACCAGTCAATATGGGGTTCATGGTACCGAGAACCTCGTCAATGTGGGGTTCATGGTGCCGAGAACCAGTCAATGTGGGGTTCATGGTGCCGAGAACCAGTCAATTTTGGGGTTCATGGTGTCGAGAACCAGTCAATGTGGGGTTCATGGTGCCGAGAACCACGTCAATGTGGGGTTCCTGGTGCCGAGAACCAGTCAATGTGGGGTTCATGGTTCCAAGAACCAGTCAATGTGGGGATCATGGTGCCGAGAACCAGTCAATGTGGGGTTCATGGTTCCACGAACCAGTCAATGTGGGGTTCATGGTGCTGAGAACCATGTCAAATTGGGGTTCATGGTGCTGAGAACCACGTCAATGTGGGGTTCATGGTGCTGAGTACCAGTCAATGTGGGGTTCATGGTCCCGAGATCCACGTCAATGTGTGGTTCATGGTGCTGAGAACCACGTCAATGTGGGGTTCATGGTGCTGAGAACCACCTCAATGTGGGGCTCATGGTGCTGAGAACCACGTCAATGTGGGAATCATGGTACTGAGAACCACATCAATGTGGGGTTCATGGTGCTGAGAACCACGTCAATGTGGGGTTCATGGTGCCGAGAACCACGTCAATGTGGGGTTCATGGTGCTGAGAACCACGTCAAATTGGGGTTCATGGTGCTGAGAACCACATCAATGTCGGGTTCATGGTGCTGAGAACCTTGGCAAATTTGGGTGCATGGTGCTGAGAACGTCAAATTGGGGTTCATGGTGCTGAGAACCACGTCAAATTGGGGTTCATGGTGCTGAGAACCACCTCAATGTGGGGTTCATGGTGCTGAAAACCAGGTCAATGTGGGGTTCATCGTGCTGAGAACCTCGTCAAATTGGGGTTCATGGTGCTGAGAACCACCTCAATGTGGGGCTCATGGTGCTGAGAACCACCTCAATGTGGGGTTCATGGTGCCCAGATCCACGTCAATGTGGGGTTTGTGGTGCCGAGAACCACGTCAATGTGGGGTTCATGGTGACGACATTCTGAGCACCTTCATGAGGTTTCATTTTTCTGTTTTTATTTTCATGAATGTTTGGGGGGGGGGGGGGGGGTCAATAGGAGGGGTGGGGGGGGGAGGGGAAAGGTAAGGCCCATGGGAAGGATGAGGGAAATCCTGTCTATACTCCCAGGTCTCTTCTACTACACGAGCCTGGGAGGGGGCGGACCGTTCACAACCTCACATGAAAACAAACAGGACAACAAGAGATAACGAGGTCGTGACCGTTCACGACCCAAATCAATTGATTGAATTGCGCGCTTTATATGCCGGGGAGGCGGACCTCGTAGAGGACATTCCCTTCTGATCCATTCCAACATTTGTGTTTTCTTTCCCTCTCTGTACCGTCTCCATCCCTCCATTCAGAGTCACATCGAGCTCACTCGAGTTTCTCTCATTGCGGATTTATTTGAGTAATTCTCCAAAAGGAAATATTCGAATAACTTTCCTTTAATCATCTTCAAACAGCCTCAAAAGTTGTTAAAATCACAACTCAAATCAGCCATTTAACACTTCGAAGGTATTCTGACCTTGTTCCTGCCTCTCGATCAAACCACCTCTGTTTACATATTATATTTGCTTCTTTTAAAGGACGACACAACTCACAGTTAAGCAATTAATTTTATTGGACGTTTATAACTTTCACTAGTTAATCGATTTCGACTCATTACAAACACAACTGAGCGAGGGGCGTGGCTTAGCGGTTTCCAGGCAGTCGACGCGTCCTTAACAACAACCAAGCTTTGAAACATCATGTATTTGCCATTGGCAATGAGCTTGGTATCGCTTGCCAAGCCAGCCGTTTCTTATAAACCGTTTCTTTGGAGTGCTTGCTTGAGTGTTTAAAATCAGGGGAGCCACTTGGCGAGCGCTTTACAAGCTTATTGAGTTATAGAACACTTCTGCAGACCTGTGGGAGGGTCGCAGCTCGCAGAGCCTTTCCAAATCCTTCATCTATAAACTACTTTCGATTACGATGGAAACTGCAGAAACTAGAACGGCACTCAGTAGAGAGCGAACCTCCACCTGGTTGGCCATATCACTCGATGGTGAAGAATCATTTAAAAAATTCTCCGAGCCGGATCCGGTTCCAGATCTTCACCAAAATTGAATCGATTCTTCCTTCTCACATACACAACCGGTCCAACAAGTTTTGTCCAAATCCATCTATAACTTTTTGAGATATCCTGCTATGTATCGTATTTGGCCCCATCTCCCAATGGTGAAGAATCACTTTAAAATTCCAGTAGCCGGATCCGAATCCAGATCTTCACCAAAATCTAATCATTTCGTCCTTGTCACATAAGCTACATCTCTGCCAAATTTCGTCCGAATCCGTCCGTAACTTTTTTTTTGGGGATATTTTGTTCACAGACAAACGGACAGAGAAACAGATAGGGGTGAAAACATAACCTCCGTTCACCTTTGGTGGCGGAGGTAAAAATGTTCTCATCTCTCAAACGAATGCACACTGAACGGAAATGGCACGATTCACATCTGGAAAACTGCCATTTACGAGGGTAGGTGGTGGCACCTATCATGGCCACAGTTGTGCTCTCCAGTTTAAAAAAACATGAATGCGTGGAATTACCTGCTGCATGGCACTTGCTGCATGGCACCTGCTGCATGGCACCTGCTGCATGGCACCTGCTGCATGGCACCTGCTGCATGGCACCTGCTGCATGGCACCTCCTCCCTCCCCTATTAATATCCCATCTTTTTATCGAGGTTAATGTCGTGAGCAAAAGGACACTCGGCCATGACTGAAAGCATTAATCTTTATTGCAGTTTATATCTGTAGAGAAAACTATTACATCTATACATTTGGTGGAAAATGGTAATACTTCGATTAAGGCCTAATACACCATGTATGTTCGTGTATGTGGGGGAATTCTTACCTGTTTTAAGGTGTGTTGAGGGAAAGGGGACTTTAGCACTGCAGCTAGCCAGGCTTTTTTTTTTTTTTTTTTTTTGTATACTGAATCGAGGCTCGTGAAAGAGCTGGCTTGGAAGAGGGAAGAGGGAGTGAGGTTTGTCTGATTTAGAGAGAGCTAAAGGTAAATGCACCCTGTCTATTTTTCCCCTCTGTGGAACCACACTGCTGTATCGTGCAGTATAGGGTGACACGGAACACACCCTCTCACACCTACAGAGGGAGATAAGCTCCTCCTCTGCTGTCCACAACTGAAACACTCATGGACCCTCAGGGCAGGAATTCCTAAGGCCTCATTGCTAGATCCACTCGGGGCGGAAACTTGTGGGGACCCTAAGGGTGGGGATTCCAGAGGCCCTTTGACTGTGATTGGTGGCATCACTGGGGTCTCATTGGTGCAACTCCTGGTGGCAGAGACCATTGTGCTCTGTGATTGGTGAGCTTCGGAAGGCTGAGACTTATGACACAATGGGGTTGCGTGTAAAACCCTGACCCCAACAGTAAACATGCTGAGTCTCTATCTCAATTAGTCCTCTGTCTAATTGAGTCTGATGCTCTCTTGGACCAGCTCACAATCTCAAGCTTGGATCCACTAGCGCCGTGACCACCACTCCCCTTCTAGCCACTGGCTCACTCTGACTCTGGCCCACACTCTGCCTCTCACTCTTCCCTTGGCGATGACGCAGCATTGTGCATGTTCTGAAGAGCACAAAGCTGGAGCTTGTCAGCTTCATGCTCTTCAGTTTGTGCCTTTACCTCTATCTTGCCTAGTTCTTGTTTGTGTGTGCGCGTTTATATATATGTGGAGCCGAAGGGGAAAATAAGGCGGTTGTCTTGTGTTCGGTATTCGTGTTTACCATATCTTGCACAGGTAATTTATTTTTATTTTAAGCATCGACTTGTCTTGTATTACCACCATTTTGTCACGCCAACAATCAGATTCATTGGGGGTTCGAGGAGGGTTGAATTAATTGAAATCCTGTTATTTTGACTTATGAATGAATGAATGATCGTTTTAAGGCCATTTTCCCCGCTAGAGCAGGGGTTAGCCTTGCGTGTCCCATGACAATCATGGTTCCCTGTTTGAGGCAATGTTTTTATGGCCGGATGCCCTTCCTGGCGCCAACCCTTAGTCGCCTTTTACGATGCGCAGGGACACAGTGTACCTATTCTAAACCGGGTTACACACCGGGATCATTCATCCCAGCAAGCTGGTACTCAATTTGCCGACCTCGGAAGGATGACAGGCTGAGTCAACCCCCCTGGTGTTAATTTAGCGATCGACCGGGATTCGAACCGAGGATCCTAGGATCCCAAGCCGGCACCCTACCCGCTAAGCCAACACCAGGATTTGGTAAAATAATGGTAATATGGTAAAAAAAAATTCACCATACTACAGGCTGCTCAGCATCAGCTTGAGGGAAAAGTCTCAACGGGCTCAGCGTGTGTTGGTAACTGCTCAGGTGTGATTGCATTTTGTTGGGAAGAACTTAACTGATCTTCCTTTTCTCCAAAAGTAAAACCATTGGAAACTGATAATTTTGAATGATTATTTCCTTTCTTACTCTGCGCTCTCGAAGCAAAAAATGGGGTTAAGCGTACGTACGTACGTTATGACAGTTGTGTACGTACATGCATAAAAACGGTTAAGGTTGTGTATGTACGTACATACAGTGCATACGCATGTCATACATGTGTGTCTGGATTTTATAACTTCATTTTCTCAGCAACCGTTGGTCCAATGCTCAATAAATTTCAAACTGACCACACTAAGCGTTGTCCCTGTCAAATTATGACGTCATAATTATGGCACCAATGACGTCATCATTAACAACACCTATTCCCCATATGGAGTTATTTACAATGAGCCACGTTTCAATTTTTAAAATGCTGACACGGCACACACTTTACTTTACTGAAATACAGGCACAAATGTTATATTTTCGTCAAAAATCGTCGGAATTTTGCCAAATCTGTTTTGGTCGTGTGTTAATATACCTCAGCGATTGACAAATCTGAAATCAGAATTTTATTTGAGGTCAAAATTACCCCGTGAGGTCGCTCCGTACTTTGCCTGCTCGTCATGTGCAGTGTGATAATTAATTCCATGCCCAATCCAGAAGACTTCTTCTTCACGCAATAACAACTTCTAGCTTCCAGACCGTACATTCAATCATCTTGAAATTTTCCACAGTTGTTACACTTCATTACCTCTACTAAAATTTAAAGTTTCACGTCGATCAATGAAACGGTTCAAGAGTTATAAATTTTTTAATATTTACATTTAATTATTTATATCTGCCAAACCACGTCACCTATCGCAAATTCCAAAAGGTAATTTTAGTAGAATGATATGCTGAACACATCTGTGAGGTTTCCCCTCGATAGCATCAAAAACGAGGTTGGAGCTAGGTTTTAAAAGTTTGTGCTTAAAAACGTCCTAACTCCGAAACCATGTGACACATTATGTCATGCTCGCTGACGTTTTTGTTCATCATGGGTATGCGATCCTGCCTGCAAAGTTTGGCCTCGATCTGTTTCGTCGTTTTGGAGAAAATTTTATTTTAGTGGTTTTTCAGGCTTTTCATTCAAAACAATATGGCGGCCGAACCACGTGACCTACGACGTCATTATAATGTTTTTTCTGTATCAATTTATGCTCAAGAAATTTCATCCTGATCGGATAAAGTTTTTTACTTGTCGAATTATGACGTCATAACGGCGGCACCTATGACGTCATCATTCACAAACATTATTTCACATGGAGAGTTCTTTGCAATGAGACCTGTCTCAATTATTTCTGTGCAGTGCTTTTTGAGATATAGAGGTGCAAAGTTTTTTGTTTTTTCCAAGATGGCGCCTGTACCACGTGACCTGTGACGTCATGATATTCACTAAAATATTCTGCAGGAGGCCCTCCTATGGTGAAAATTTCATGTCAATCGGACCAACGGTTGCCGAGGAAATGAATTTTTAAAATGCAGACACTTTACACACATTACTTTACTGAAATGCAGACACGCACGTACGTACGTACCTGAATGCTTAACCCTGCCTTTCGCTTCGCGAGCGCAGGGTAACAATGCCAAATGTCCAAAAAAAAACCCCCCAAAAACAAAAAAACATGATCATCCTGTGACTTCCATGGCGTTCCCCACCAATTGGTAAATCAATTGTTCCAAAAATTGTCTTTTAGTTCAGTTTATACATGATGCCCCTTAAACACACATTTACATTTTGCAAGTATGGGATTTCCTGAACTGCATCCAAGAGATGTCCAATCCTGGGGCTTTTAAATTCAATTTTCCAGAATTTCTCAAAATCTAAATTCAATTTTATTCTCTTCCTTTTATGGAAATCCTTCATGGAGATTTTATGGCACTTCACTTTTAAAACAATGTAAGTTCTCCATCGATCATGTCCAACCTTGAACATTCCACAATAGTAAGGGAAACATATGAAAATCTGTTAACTAAATTGTTACCAAAAATTTTCTTCACCAATATGTTTGTAAAGGTGTGTAATAACATGTGTTAAAATGTTGAAGGTCAACTCCCGTGGGAAACCCAGAAAAAAAAGCTGTTGAATTCGGGTACCGAAAAATTATTTTCGAGAATTTTTTTTTTTTAATCGGCCCTTAAGTAACTTATGAGGGGTCAAATAAGGGTTTTTCATGATTCTGAGTTGATTGTTAACATTTATATTTCACCACAGACACTCCTTTGTGGAAAAATAATTTCTAAATATATCTCATTTTCTACTTTGCAGGACATGGAGTCTAGCAATATGGATGAAGACGTTACTCCACCTGTGCTCAATTGCTTCATCTGTGCACGCTCGGATACACCAGCTGAAAGGCTCATACAGGCAACTCCAAAGGGATACTCAACTTTATTGAAACAAGCAGAAACTGTCGAAAATGTTACTGTTGTGGAACGTATGAAGGAGGCTCAAAAGGAAGGAAAACTGAGGTACCACCAGAAGTGTAAAAATGATCTGTACAACAACTTTGTTGCAACCACCAAGAAGTCAGCTCAAGCATCAAAGGCAGAGAAAGAGTCATCAAAGTTGAAGAGAAGACGCACTACTTGTGAGTTCAGTTCATCAACTGGCTGCAGTTCTAGAAGATCACAGTCAGTCGACCTCCTGTATAAGGATGTATGCATTCTTTGCAACCAACCAGCCCAGCTCTACAAAAATAATCCAGCACAAGCTAGAAAGAAACACAGAGTGCCAGATAATTTGACTGCAGATACACTGAAGGCAAGCTTGCTGAAGACAGCACGGAGTCACGGGGATGACTGGGGCACTGAAGTCACTGGATGCCTGGAAGGGATCAACGACTTGGTTAGCAGAAGAAACACTGTACCATTTGCGATGCAAACTTATGTTTGCGAGAGGTGACAGTTTGTCCAAGACTGATGAGGAAGGAAAAAGGAAGAGAGGACAGAGGAGTATTGATGAGGAGCGAGAGGCAGTTTTTATTGAATTCTGCGAATGGTTAGACTCAGAATTAGAGCATGGGGTAATGAACATGGACCAAGTCCATGAAAAGCTGCAGGAGTTTGATCAGTCACCAGAGAAGAGCCTTTCTTATTCAAAGCATTGGCTAAAGATAAAACTTCTAGAGAAATACGAAGACACCTTGTATTTCACAACACAGGAAAGAAGGGCAGATGTACTCGGTCTCAAAGATGGCACCGACAATATTCTGCGAGTGCATCATGCTAATCTTGACCATGGAGATGAGAAGACTCAGATCATAAAGACGGCACTCAAGTTCATATCCAATGATATTGCCTTGATTGATTTAGGTCCAAAGTCATACCCCACCACACACAGTATGACTGACATCGATAGTCAGCTGACACTTGTTCCTGCAAGCCTTCAGATGTTCTTGAGACCGATTGTCAAGACAGACGAAAGAGTTTCCGTTTGGGGGCAGAATTTTATTAAGGCCTGTCGACCTCGGTCTGGAGTATTGCCACACCAAATGGGGCTTGCCATACAACTTGATCATAGATTTGGGTCAAAATGGATGCTCAACAAGTTCCACTGGCTGGGATACACTGAGTCTTACACGGAGACACAAAACTACAAATACTGCTTCCTTAATAGTAGGAGTGGAGATGATGTTCCAGATACTTCTGGCACTCTTGACACCATTGTGGAGGAAACCGATGAACAGATCAATGATGAGGTTGCGGTTGATGCTGCGCTTGAGGATCAATCAGTGATGACAGCCAAAGTGCCAGCCAGTGAAAGTGAATTGTCAAGTAATGATCAGGTGGTCTTTATGGAGGTTGGGGAAACAAACAATGCAGTCACTCAGTTTGTTGGAGACAATATAGATTTAAACATTGTCTCTATTCACGGAAACACTCCCTTTCACTCAATGGGTTGGATCGAAGTCACATCTCCGTGCATCTCGGCCTGTGGAGTCTGTAATGGCATTACATGCAGAAACTGCAGTCATGATGTTGTTGAGTCTGAAGAAGACATAGACAATGACTGTTGAAACTTCTGACATTGTGAATGAGAAATAACTCTTGAGTATTATATATGTATGTGAAATAAAAGCTACTTTGTGTGTAAATGTAAAAGTGAAAATATAAATGTTAACAATCAACTCAGAATCATGAAAAACCCTTATTTGACCCCTCATAAGTTACTTAAGGGCCGATTAAAAAAAATAAAAATTCTCGAAAATAATTTTTCGGTACCCGAATTCAACAGCTTTTTTTCTGGGTTTCCCACGGGAGTTGAACTTCAACATTTTAACACATGTTTTTACACACCTTTACAAACATATTGGTGAAGAAATTTTTTGGTAACAATTTAGTTAACAGATTTGTGAAATATCTCATAAAATGCCCTTACTACAAATCCTGCAACACATTTTCTCATGCACACTCAAGTCAGAACATTGTCATGTATAATTAGTTGTACATGAAGATGTGAATCACTGAAACAAAAATATTTTGCAAACAATTAATTATTACATTGCCATTTCCTCAAAACATTTCGAAACTAACAACAGAGCCTGGCGATGTTGAACACCTTACACTTCTGTGTATGTTCTTACTCTGGCCACTTTCTCAACAGCATTTTTACATTTTTTTTTTTCTAGATTTTTTTCTAATAATTCCACCATTATAAAATTTAACCTTTTAAGTTTGTCTTCCACATCCTGGTAATAATTTCTTTTAGCACTGTTCTTTACCACAATTACCCTTTCCTTGTCTCGGAGTATCATCTTAGAGGTCGCTGTTTTCTTTAGACAAACTATCAGCAGTATTATTCCGAGGATTATTACCAAGCCAATGAACAAAAATGAATTATTCTTGCTCAGAAGACCTTGCAACCAAAGAAAGCACAGACACTTGCTCATCTTGATCTAGTTATGCGGTTGAGATGATCATTTAGTCTGTTGAGGCCAGCCCTTGTTTGGGGTCTTTCACAACAGGGTGTGGTTATAGTCTGAGGTACGTAGGATCTCTGGTACCATTGATCTTGGCTTTCCATACGAAATTGTCTCCTGTTGGAATACAGACATTGTCTTTTCCAGTGTCCTAGTTCTCCACACTTGAAACACCGGTCGTTGTCATTCATTCTATCAGGCCTACCTGGTCTGTCTCTTCCTTGCCGATCAGATCTCTGATTTTTCCTTGGGTCATAGGAGGACCTTCTGTGCTGTTCTGCTTGGGGATACAGGTTGGGATTGGGTGGGACAAATGTCACTTCCATTCCTACGTTCAGGGGCATTTGCGTAGTTACCTCCTCCAATACTTATCTCTTTTAGCTTATGTTATAAGTCCGCTATTCTTTCTTTCTGTTCCCACTTCCTAAACTCAACATCCCAATGATGGAATGCCAGCCAGTCTACCGTTAGGTTCTGTCTCGTTCTCTCATTCAATTCTTGCTGTAACCTTTCTAATCGATCTCTCTTAAAGGTACCACCTCTTGGAAACTGCTTGGCATGCCCTTTTGTCCACAAATACCAGTCCTCAACCTCTTAATTGCCTCTACACCTTAATGGTTACACATGTAACATGTACAAGTACCTTTTTGTGTAATATCTGGTTGGCCCCCCTTTCTTTTACAGGCCGCACTACCCATGATGCTTGCGTGTGAGTAACAAAAATACCCACTGAATACATTAGGCAAAGTACTGTGATCTGCACTTTCAAGTGCGACTGTAAACGCTATCCACTGTGTGTACTGTAAGGAGAGTCTGTTGGGGTTTGATCCACCTTGTACAAAGTAGCCTTGGATGCATTGTCTCATAGATTGTTCTTATAGTGTTCAAGACCTCCTAGATGCATCCAGCACTCCCTTGTTACAAAAATTCATTCACTAAATATTCAATTTGAATTCAATAATAATCAAATAATTATTCAAATGTAATAGTTATTTACTTATTCAATTAAATATTCACTCTGGTCCAATGGTCCATATTCTTGTCAAATTGCTCTTACCTGAAATAATATACTCTCGAGTCGAGAGGTATCCTGGGGTCAATACCACCTGCAGACACCTGCTTTTCACTTATATTATATGCAAACCCTTGGTGCCTTGTGTACCTTTCAGACCAGTAAAGCTTGAAAGTCCAATAGCTCCAGACCGCAAGCCATTGGTGCCTTGTGCACCCTCAGGACCAGTGGAGCCTGAAGGTTCAATGGCCCCTGAAATACCTGACTCTCCACTCTACCTCTTGGTTCCATTGGTACCATTTTTTTTTTTTTTTTACACTATTTCCACAGTCCCCATCTGATCCTGCGTAGCCTGAAAGTTCTGTTTGTACTAGTGCAATGACCTAACTGCAGGAGGCCTGTGGTACTTTTCATACCCTCCTTTTTCAGGCTTAATATGTAGTCATAATGTTAACTATACATGTGTCTGAGTAATATTATTAACCTGAAGAAGAAGGGAAAAGTGTGTGTGTGTATGAGAGAGAGAGAGATAGAGATAGAGAGAGATAGAGATAGAGATAGAGATAGAGATAGAGATAGAGATAGAGATAGAGAGAGAGAGAGAGACTGTTTCTTCCTTTTATTACAAGAGTACAAAAAATCAGTAATGTTCAGTCATAAAGAAACAAAGCACAATAAAAATGGTCTCAAGGAAAAATTATTATCAAATCATCATCATCAAGTGTGCATATGACATCATTAAAAACCCACTTTTCTTTAAAACATGTTAAATTCTTGTTCATTTTAAAAAACCGGTACTCTAGCTTTAGTCTTGCATTTACAAGAGCCTTAAAGGTGAGCAGTACATCATATGACGAGTCAGAAGCGTTTCCCATTTTTTTCTTTCTGGATTTATAAATTGCAAACTTGGCCTGGCCAATTAAAAAATTCATTAAAACCACATTTCTAAGGGAAGACGGTCCTAAAACACCATAAATAAAAACATTGTGATTGAAGAGGGAACCAAGCTTCACAAAGCGTTCCTGAAGGAATGTAAAAAGAGGTTGCAATCGTTCACACTCAAGGTATATATGCGGTAGGGTTTCAATGGATGCACAGAAAGGGCATAGATTAGAGTTAGCAGTAGAAAACCGGTTCAGTAAAACATTATAAGGTAAAATCCAGTGTACAAGTTTCCATTGAATATCTCCAACATACTTTGGAGTAGGCAAAAGATAAAAACTTCGCCAATTGGGGCAATTGGGGGGTATTGGGGGTAAAACATCCCGCCATCGAAGCCTCGGGTGCCCAGAAAATGTTTTTGCGTATAAAATTTTAATGTACGCGTTGTACAAAGTTTTCTTTGGAAAGGCGGGAAGGGATAATGCAGTATCATCAGGGCTGTTCAGGCCAGGGGACAGATTAAGTGGCGGGCTGAAGACTAGGAGTTTGGGGAAGTCACCCGCTGTTTCCTCGGGGGAAGGGCCAAGTTCCTCGCAGGTATTACGATACGTTGTGGATATCCCTTGAAGGAACCGAGAGATGATCCTGACAGATTTTATTCCGGTTTTTTGTGCCACAGCGGCAGCACTCAGCTGGTAGCTCCCAGACTCTGTCATGAGGTCTTTCACTCGCAGCAGCTTGGCATCAACAAAGCGTTGAACGAGTCCCCTATTATTCAAGCTGTTTTCCAGGAAGGGGTTGTAGCATAGGGGCTCATTCATCAACATTTCCATGTTGTATGTTGCCATTTCACGGGAAAAGGACAGGGCTTGCCAGGCGTTCATCACCCCTTGGTAAAAGGTGGGCAGCAAGGATGAATCGATTTGATGAGGGTTCATCAAGAAAAGTTCTCGGTCGTAACCCAGCTTGCATGTAAGCTGTAATATGCAGTTAGCCAGAGGCCTCCAGAGTAGGGCTTCATCTCCATATACAAGTTGGCGCACGATATGAAGCCGGAAGACCATAATCCGGCTGCGGATATCAATAAGACCTTGGCCACCTTCAGTGAGTGGTAAGTATGCCACGGGGGGTTGGAGCCAGTGTTTCCCGCTCCAGAAAAAGTCGACAATGCTCTTTTGCAGTATAATAAGAAGGCTCCCGGGCGGTTGTAGGCATATCATCTTATGCCATAGCATAGAGGCGACAAGATTGTTAATGACGAGAGTTCTTCCGCGGTACGAAAGTTGAAAAAGAAGTCCTTTCCAGCGGGCCAGTTTTGCCATTACCTTGTCTGGTAATCCCACCCAGTTCTGTTGCTCAAAGGTGTTGTCTCCGAGGAAAATACCGAGGTATTTAATGCCACTTTTCTGCCAGTTCACTCCTCCTGGTAGGACAATTGGCGGGCAATCTCCAGGTCCTATCCAAAGGGCTTCACTCTTCTTCCAGTTTACCTGGCCTGAACAAGCCTGACAATATGTTTTTAGTGCTTGAGCCACCGCAGTGACGTCAGCACTATTTTTTATATAAATACAGACATCATCTGCATAGGCAGAGACTTTTAGCGGTGTGGTAAGAATTGATCCAGTGAAGCCAGAAATGTGCGTACGTAATTGGAGCAGAAGAGGTTCGATGGCAAGAGAGTATAAAAGTCCAGATAGCGGGCAACCTTGCCGTACTCCCCGTTGTACAGCAATGGGGCTACACAATACTTGATTAATTTTAAGAACACTGGATATATTACAATACAAAAGTTTAACGTACGAGATAAAAATAGGTCCAAACCCAAAATTCTCTAAAACTCTAAAAAGGTACATGTGGTCAATACAGTCAAAGGCTTTTCCTTGGTCAATAAAAAACAGACCAACATTCATATTAAAATTGTTACAAAACCGAATGGTATCACGGATAAGAAAGATATTATTAAAAATAGTACGTCCAGGAATACAAAAGGATTGATGTTCTCCTATTAGTACATTCATAAAAGGTTTCATTCGATTAGACAAGGCTTTGGCTAAAATTTTATAATCCGTACATAAAACAGAAATAGGACGCCAGTTCTCTATAAGTTGAGTGTCCGCTTTCTTAGGAATTAAGGTGGTGACTGCTCTCCGGCAACTCCACGGCAGTTGTCCATCCTCTAAACATTCATTCAATACCCGCAGTAGGTGAGGTCCAATGGTGTCCCAAAAAAACTGGAAAAATTCACTTGTCAGCCCATCCAGTCCAGGGGCTTTATCAGGTTCTAAGGCCTTCAAGGCAGCGGTGAGCTCAGGTAACCTAAGAGGATCCTCCAACTGCTGCTTCTGATCCTCCGCCAATGTTGGAAGGTTAGAAACAAGTTCCGATATTGCATCCTGGTTAATGTCATGCCGCATAAACCGTTGTTTAAAATGTTTCCGGGCACATTCCCTGATTCTGCCATCTTCATAAAGGAGTTCCCCATCATGGAGCAAGCGTGTAATCATTGACGAAGAGGCCCCCCTTTTAAGGCTGAAGAAGAATTTGGTTGGAGCATCAAGGTCGTGTATGTACCTCATCTTCAGGCGCAATAAAGCATTTTGTGCTCGCCTTTCGGATATGGAATTCAGTAAGGCCGTTTTTCCATGGATTTGTTGCCTCATTCCCTGGTAGCTCACACTTGCGGTTCCCTGCAGCTGTTCCTGTAATTCCAGGATTTCATCTTCAAGTAAGGTTGTGGTTTTTCTTTCCTCTTGAACACCATACGCACGATATTGTTGGCAGAATAGTCTGATGTGCGTTTTGGCATTATCCCACCATTGTCTGAGGTTTGAGAAATTCCCTTGGGAGGCAACCAGAATATTCCAAATTTCTGGAAAAATGTCCCTAAAGGTACTATCATCAAGTAAGTTGTTATTAAATTTCCAAAAAGCACTCTTGCGTTTCGGGCAGGGGGCAGAAATTTTGAGAAATGTTGCGCTGTGGTCCGAGAATCCTGATGGGCAAATTTTGGATGACAGAACGAGGCGTTCAAGTGGAGGATTAATATAAAACTTGTCCAAGCGAGCAAGTACAATATTACCCTGAATGCATCGACACCATGTGTATTGCCTGATTGATGGGTGCTGTACCCGCCATATATCTGTCAAATTCATTGGTTTTAAAAATTTGGTGAGAGGGATTGTGGAGGCAGGATGGGGCTCTGCACTGTTCCTGTCTAGTTGGGGTTGAAGGGTGCAGTTAAAATCTCCACCAATACAAACATGATTGTCTCGGTTTTTTAGGGCGTTTTGGCTGTCGAGGGACGTTAGGTGTGTCCCAAGGTCATTAAAAAAAACTCGCCGAGCTACAGGCGTACTTGGGGCATAGATATTAAAAATAGTATAGAATTTTCCACAGTAGTGGAATTCTAGGGATGCTAGGGATCCCTTGTGTATTTCGTCGAATTTAAGCGATGAAGGCGAAAAGGAGGGGCTAAGAATTATTGCGACACCGCCTTTGCGGGAGTCACCGTTACTAAAGAAGGACAGGCCGGGGAAGAGCCTACACCACTCTGCGACACAGTAGTCGTTGGCATGGGTCTCTTGTAAGAGGGCAATGTCAACTTTCTTCTGTAATAAAAAATCCCTTACTTGAACTTTGCGGACAGAGCTACATCCTCCGTTAATATTCAAGCTACAAATGGAAAAACTCATTACAGCTATAAGGAGGAGTGACCACCACTCAATTTTTTGATTAGCAGTTCATTCTTAGCTTTTTGCGACCACTTCTTTAAACGGTGACGTTGGGAGGAATTGAAATTAAAAACGTGGGGCCGTTTTACCATCAGTCTAGCGGAATGTATAAAATCAGGTAGCTCCGGAAAAAAGGTTTCTATTACAACATTCCTTTTTCGGAATGTGTCCTTAAGAAACCTTTTTATCTCGGAGGGAGGGATTGGAGGGATTTCTTCTTCCTTGAGGCTACCACATTCACTAACAGAGTCATCTATATCAGATGGCTCAGATGGTGTGTCACACTGGTTTTCATCATTTATCTCCTCACCGTCATCACATCCCTCCACGTTATCGGATGGGGCATAGTCCATAGAGGGGGGGGGGGACGGGGAGGGCATCTTCAGGGGAGCAGGGGGGGGGGGGGGGGTACTAATTTTTGCGGTTCAACCATATCAGTTTCTAGGTCAGTAGACAAGGGCGAGGATTCATCCACATCTATGTCCTCCAATACCGAGAAACGATTTTCTGTGACGAGGGACAAATCTAGGCCAGAGAGGGGGGGCTGTCGGTTTTCAGTTGTAGGTTTTTTAAAGAGATGACCGTTTTCATCTGTTGTTTGCAGATGTCTTTTTCCTTTTGGGCAGACTAATTGAAACTCGTCCTGGTTAGTGGGAAGAGATTGCAAGGGTTTGGGGGGAGGAGGGGGGGGGGGGGGAGGGAGGACGTGATCATCGGGAGGGGATTCCCATCGGCTACCACGGCGGAAGAGGTAGGATCAGTTATAGCAGGCAACAAGCTGTGATTGGACGATGTCGCCTGGGGGGTGAGATCTATAGTTAACAGGAGATGGCTGCAATTAGATCCTTCAGTAGAGGGAGGGGCCCCTGTTTCAAGGGGAGGGGAAGGGGGTACGGCGGGGGGGTTTGGATTGGTGGTAAGAGGGCTTGGGTCGGTGGTGGACAGATTGGGATCAGTGGTGGTAAGGCTTGGGTCGATGGTGGGAAGGTTCGGGTCGGTGGTGGGAGGGCTTGGTTCGGCGGCGGGAGGGCTTGGTTCGGTGGTGGGAAGGCTTGGGTCAGTGGTGGAAGGGTTTGGACCGGTGGTGGGAAGGTGGGGGGGGTTGCTTATTCCCGGTTCGGAGGGGAGGTTGCACTTGTGGAGAATTCTCTTTTCGGGGGCAGTCATGCTTAACATGCCCAAATTGTCCGCAGCCAAAACATTTTAGAACGTTGGTGGACACGTACACTGTATATTCGTTCTGTTGATGTTTTAATTTTATTATAAGGTTTAAATCCTTCTGGGAATTTTTTAAAATCATAAACACTTGCCGCCGGAATGAAACCACGTGCCTTAAATCGTTGTTTCGTGACCCAAAGGGAATCATGGAGATACGAGACACGATGGTACCGTATCGGGACAACTCTTTAATTAGTACATCGTCGGATACAAATGGGGGGCAATTTGATATCACGACTTTTATCGCTGGGCTATCTAGTGGGGAAATCATTACAAATAAATCTGGATCGATTGTCAAACCCTGTTCGACAATTTGTGGGACACAATCCACGTCGGACAAAAAAATAACGATCCGCTTGTTCATCCGTGAAGCGGCAACAACCTTGTCGATCCCGGCAACACGACCGGTTGCGAGGACAACGTCCTCGACACTAACCTCACGTTCCGGAGGTACACAAAAGAACCCGTGCTTACGGGTCAGGCTCTGAAAGGCCGTAAATCGAGATAGTGCAGCTGCCATGCTGGAACAGCTGCACTTACAACCCCTCCCCAACTCGGGGAGGGTGAATATATAATACAATCTTCCCTACCCGAACTCCGGGAATGGAAGCAATCAGACCTCTCCGATTTCCCTAACTTCGGAAAAGGGAGGCAACAAAACAAACTGAAGAAGGATAAACGAAAGGAAAAAAAGGAAATAGAGGTTCAAGATGAAGGAGCAAACACCGATCGGGCGACGCCCAAAAACGGCGAACCCTTACCAGCGATCACCCTGTGCTCTCCGGCTCTCTCTCCCGTCTCAACGTATATGGAATCACCAGGAAGACTCCACGAACAGGTACAAGGACACAGAGGGGGGAAAACGGGAGGGGGGGGAGGGGGGGGATGGAGCAACAACACAGAGCACTCACAGGCCTCCACAAGCAGACGCCATGACAGTACAACCAGCATACAAACGACCAGCAGGGGGCGCGAGAGAGAGGAGAGAGAGAGGGAGAGTGAGAGAGAGAGAGAGAGAGAGAGAGAGAGACGAGGAGAGAGAGAGAGAGAGATGAGAGGGAAGAGAGAGAGAGAGAGAGAGAGTGAGTGAGAGGGGAAAGAGATGAAGAAGAAGAAGATGAGGAAGAGTGGAGCTGGAGAAGAGTATATCTGACAGAAAGAAAATCCTAACTGTCACCATCGATCTCCTGGCACCAAATTATCAATTAACAAACACATAATTTTATTTATTTATCAAATAATTTTATCTTTCTACAGATGCGTACCAAATTTGGTCAGAATCTCATCCCTGGTTCATAAATTATCACAGTAACAGGACCCTTACCTGACAAGACATCTGACCCTAGACCTCTTGACCCCAAAATTCAATCAATTCATGTCTACCTCATTTGCACACACACGTTGCACACACACACCAGATTAACGTCTGAATGCGGTGAAAATGGTTGAAGCGAGATGAAAAACCTTGAGCGAAGCGCAAATCCTGCACGAGGTAAAAATGGCCGGTAAAAATGGCCGACAATATCATGTACTTTCTTTTTCCACATGCGAAATTTGCATTTATGTTGATTTAAATTATACAATGGACTACAAAATGTAAATGTTTCATGATATTTGTTATATTATATCACCTTTATCCATCAATATTGTTGAAATGAAGATCAAATAGCTGTATGTTGAAATATGTTGAAAAAGTCAAAACTTTACATGGGGTGTACTTACTTTTTCACGTGACTGTGTGTGTGTGTGTGTGTGTGTGTGTGTGTGTGTGTGTGTGTGTGTATATATATATATATATGTATGAGCCGCCACCTGTCACCATGATGTCCGAGGGTCGATCCACATATACAATTCTTCATAAAAAGTCCAATTTTTATCGGATTTCAACACGGATATTGATATAATTAGTTTGTTGGTGAGTTCTGATCGTCAAATATGTTTTCATATGTGAGAAACAACTCTTAATTAAGACGTTACCATGATCGGTAAGTTTGGCAAAGAAGGAGTCACTTAACCTCCCACATTATTATTCCCACATTACAAAGCGCTAATTATTCAAAAACCGAAAATAGTACAAACACAACCTATACATCGTTTTAAAGGTAATTTTACTGCGCATCTAACTTCACTCTCAAGGTGAAAAAAGTTTGAAGAAAAAAGGACTCACGTGATGCCAAACTGCCACTTGAACAACAGGTGAACTTCCAATGATTACCTCATTCTCACAACAAGGTGAGTTGTTGTTTTTCTGTGTTTGGGATCATTACTGCTTTGAGTCTCCCCAGGTTAATCACAACAAAACTTTCTACAGTCAGATTTTAACCACGATATACCTGAAAATGGGTTTATACCGTGACAGTGATGAGGAGGTCATTTGGCCCGTTATTGTCGTGTTGCATTCCCGAGTTAATTTATTTACGAACCTGAGGTTTCCCGGTTGGTATGACTTTACGACACCTCACTCCTTTACACACTTTCGACCCTTCCCACCCCTTAGACCCTTTCCAACCCTTAGACCACTCTTGACCCTCTAGACCCTTTACACCCTTTGACCCTTTACACTCCTTTAGACCGCTTTGACTCGTGACACCCCTTTGACCCTTTACACACCCCTTAGAAACCACTGACCCGTTACACCCCCTTCAAAACCATTGACCTTTACACCCATTACAACATCTTTAGGACCCATTCGACCTCTTTGGACCCTTTACACCTCTTAGACCATTTACACCCCTTAGACTCCTTCGACCATTTACACCCTTTAGACCCCGAACACTCCTTAGACCCTTGACTCCTCTTAGACCCCTTTGGCCATTTACACCCCTTTAGACCCCTAACACTCCTTAGTCCCTTTACACCGCTTATATTCCTTTAGACCCCTTTACACCCCTTCGTCCCCTTTGACCATTTACACACCTTTAGATCCCTTACACTCCTTAGACCCTTTACACCCCTTAGACCTTTTACACCCCTCAGACCTTTACAACCTTTCATACCATTTTGACGCTTTTGAGACATATACACCTTTTGACACTTTTCAGACCTATTGACTTTTTAACACACTTTTGGCCAATTTAAGAACATTTGGAAACTTTTGACCCCTTTTGCTCTTTTGTCCTCAGACACCTTTAGACCCAATTTGGCCCTTTTAAGATCATTGATTCTTTAAACACTTTAGACCCCTTTATGACCCTAAAAAAAAAACTTTAGACCCTTCGATAATTCGACAAAATTTCCTCCCAAAATCAGTTTTGACGACCTTTTCTGTGCACTATTCGCGTCGCATTAAAAGTTGCGATGATGAATCTAAACTGATATCTCAAAGTGAGACTGATGTTGAAACGTGAACTGAAACTACTGATCTGTGGATCATCGAATGGAAAACCAGAATGAAATGCTGTTGAAAATTGCTGAAAGCAAAGCTATGTGAATATAGGAAGAGGGGGGAGGAAACGATGTGGAGAGGGATAGGTGCCTGGTGGTGGTCAGTTGGCATGGAAATAACTTTGGTGATCTTCCATCAGGCTGTAGGCCAAAACATGCCTAAACCAGTTTCCCAGCTGAGCTTTCATAAGATCACCTCACTCCCGAGCAGTACTTTGGAGGTACAACAAGCATGGATTGGAAATCTTAGCTGATAGAATGGAACAAGGTTATAGAGGTTATCAGCTGCACCCATTGGGACATTTGCTCACTGAATATTTACACTGAATTCCCATTTATATCAATACACTCCAAAGTAAATTGCTCATTCAGGTAAGACATTTATGTGCCTTCCATCGTTGACGGGTACCTTTGCTAGTGTGTGTGTGTGTGTGTGTATGTACATATATATATATATATATCTATATATATATATATATATATATATATATATACATACATATATATATATATATTATATATATATATATATATATACATACATACATATATATATATATATATACATATATACATACATACATACATATATATATATACATATATATATATACATACATACATATATATATATACATATATATATATACATACATACATATATATATATACATATATATATATACATACATACATATATATATATACATATATATATATATACATACATTATACATACATATATACATGTTTATATATATATATATATATATATATATATATATATATATATATATATATATATAATATATATAAATATATATACATATTGTAACGATTTTGAGAAGTGTAACGGTTTTTTGAGAAGTGTAACAAAAACAATGGTGCAGTAACAATTTGGAGGAAGTGTAACGAATGTGAAAACGTTACAATGTGAACGTTACAAAAGTATGGTTTTGTTATGTGTAACATCCTCGTAATGTAAATAATGGTCGCAGCCGTCCTCCTAGTTAATTCCATGAAACTTACATGCAGGTCACGGTATATCTTTTTAAATAGTGTATTTCCTTATTCCATGTAGGCTAAATATGTGTTTCCCACTAGATTGACTTTGCATTGTATCAAACAAATAAGCGTAGGCCCTTCCAATTTCCCCAAACATCTCCGCTCTCCAAAGTTCCTTTCAAAAGGGTGGAGTTGTGTTCATCCCGCAAGCCGCCATTGCCCATGTGCTAATCTCGGAAAAGAAAGGCGTGTCTCCACCTCGTCATCGAGGGGAGGAGTGAGCAGAGGGTCGCATGGCCAATCAGCACCGCGGGTGAGCGAACCGGTAGGCGTGCCCTCGCAGCCGGCGGCTTGATTCCGCCGCGAGTTATAAAAGCGACTGTAAGGGACTGCTTTATGAGATGACTTGGGAGATGACCTGGGAGAGGAGCGAAGAGGCGGCACCAAGAAGAGCGGTGAGATGCGAAACGCTCCAAGCCAAAGAGGAGAGGTACTCGGAGAGGAAACCAGCTTTGGAGAGACGCGCTGAAAGGAGGGAGACGGCTCCACCAGGAGGAGAGGAGCAGGTGTGCCGAGCCAGCGCGTGACGTCTACAGCAGCGGATACGCGACGGAGGGTTTTCCAGCCAAAACCGCGAGGAATTGAGAGCTGCTGCCTCCGACCTTGCCTCCCTCTCCAGCAATCCACCTCAAGCCCTACCTGCCTGCAATATCCCCCGAGTAAGTGTGAACGTCGTCTGTCCTACTCGTTGTCTTGGGGTTAAGTAAAATGAATAGTGTAAGTTAACGATTCGCTGTGTGACTGCTTCTTCCATCCATTGCTTGTGTGTGTATAATAAATCTGTTCTTCCTCCGTACTCTGTCTTTTCTCTTTTCCATCTCTTTCGGTCGCTTTAGAGATTTCCCGATTGAATATCTGTGGGGCGATCTGGTCAACGTCGGGTGGAATCGGGTTCTAATCGGGGAGTAACTGTTCGGACG
>NC_136266.1:79421072-79585072 GCF_964187855.1 Myxine glutinosa | reverse complement strand
TCCTCACTCCGGCTTGGTTAGCCGCCATTGCCCATGCGCTCCACGGGGTTACCACGAAGGGGCTGACTGTCAGCTCCTCGTCAGGGGCGGAGCCCGGTAACCCCCCGCAGCCAGTGAGAAGCGGCGGGCCGATTCCATCTGGGGCGGAGCTAACGAGCCGAGGGCGTGTCACTCCCCGCCGGATATGCGCAGCCACTTACCGGACGTGAGGTCAGATGCGCCCCCAGCTTGGAAAGACAAGTCGCGACCTCCGAGCGCTGAGCGACCTCCCCGCATTTTTGGACCGGACCGGGTCGATTTTGCCCCTGAGCCAAGGTGCACCTTGAGCCATGGAATACCTGCCCCTCCTTGCCATCAATCCCCGTGTGAGTCAGTTTTGTCCCGTTTATCTGTGGTCTGTCGGGAATAAGATAAGTGTGTCTAAGTGCCTATCTTCCTATGCTGTCTCTCTCATCCCTGTAATCTAACCTTCCGCAATATTATAACCTCCTCCGGAGGTCTTGATAACCGTACCCCTGGTGTCGTGTCATTTTAATCCAGCCGTTGTGTCCTTTCCTTCATTGATCTAGCGTAGCGCGACTCGGCCAACGTTCGAGTATAATCGGGTAACTTGTGCGAACACGGCGGCCATTCCGCTCGGCCCATCATAACATCTAAGTCGTGTCCGTAACAATATACAGTCACGTGAAAAAGTAAGTACACCCCATGTAAAGTTTTGACCTTTTCAACATACAGCTATTTGATCTTCATTTCAACAATATTGATAGATAAAGGTGATATAATATAACAAATATCATGAAGCATTTACATTTTGTAGTCTATTGTAAAATTTAAATAAACATAAATGCAAATTTCGCATATGGAAAAAGTAAGTACACCCCTACATTTATCACTACTTCAAACACCTAAAATTAGAATCAGGTGCACCAGCTCAGGTGCAAATGATTAGAACATCGTCAGAGAGGATCCTGGAAGAACCTGTCTTATGGAAACCTCAGACATTTAGTTTGGTTTGCTCTTTGTTGTTGAAGTGTGTGGCGTCACCATGCCTAAATCAAAGAGCCCTCTGATGCCTTCAGAAAGGTTATAGATGCCTACGAGTCTGGGAAGGGGTTTAAAAAGATCTCCAAACAATTTGAAATCAATCATTTGACTGTCCGGAAGATCATCTACAAGTGGAGAAGATTCCAAACAAGTGCCATCTTGTTCAGGCCAGGCCGCCCCAGCAAGTTCAGCCCGAGAGCAGACCGCAAGATGCTGAAAGAAGTCTCTAAGAACCCCTGAATGTCATCACGGGACGTACAGGTTGGTCTTGCCACTGTTGATGTCAAAGTGCATGAGTCTACCATTAGAAAGAGGCTGCAGAAATTTGATCTACTTGGGAGGTGTGTCAGGAGGAAACCTTTGCTGTCCAGAAAGAACATCAGGGCAAGACTAAAGTTTGCCAATGAACACCAAGGCAAAGACCAGAACTTCTGGAACAATGTGCTCTGGACAGATCAGGCAAAGGTAGAGCTATTTGGCCACAGTACCAGAAGACATGTTTGGCGAAAACCAAAGACAGCATTTGACCACAAGAACCTGATATCAACTGTAAATCATGGTGGTGGGAATATTATGGTTTGGGGCAGCTTTGCTGCATCAAGGCCTGGGCAGCTCACCATCATAGAATCCACTATGAATTCCTCATTGCAAAAGAGGGTGCTTGAGGATAATGTGAGGCCATCTGTCGGAGAGTTGAAGCTCATCCGAAGGTGGACCTTGCAACATGACAATGACCCTAAACATACCAGTAAATCCACCAAGGAATGGCTGAAAAGAAAGCAATGGAGGGTTCTGGAATGGCCAAGTCAAAGCCCGGATTTAAATCCCATCGAGATGTTGTGGGGGGGTTTGAAACTAGCTATGCATGCAAGAAACCCCTCAAACATCGCACAGCTGAAAGAATTCTGCATGGAGGAATGGGAAAAAATTTCTCCCAGTCGATGTCAGAGACTTTTAGACAGTTATAAGAAACGCCTACTTGAGGTTGTTTCTGCCAAAGGGGGCAATACCACCTATTAGAGCCAAGGGTGTTCTTACTTTTTCCACATGCGAAATTTGCATTTATGTTTATTTAAATTATACAATGGACTACAAAATGTAAATGTTTCCTGATATTTGTTATATTATATCACCTTTATCTATCAATATTGTTGAAATGAAGAACAAATAGCTGTATGTTCAAATATCTATCTGTAATTCCAGTAATCTCTGTTTGTACGTTTGTACGTTTGTACGTCTGTACGTCTGTACGTCTGTTTGTCTGTGACCGCTGTTTCTCGACAACCACGGGTCCGATATACTTTTAACTTGCCAGGTATATTGCTGGGGACCCGAGGATGTGCCTTTTCAAGGTTTCATATTAATCGGACAATTACTTACCGAGCTATGTCCAAAAAACGATTCAACCAATCAGAGAGCAGCGAACGATCGCGTGTGCCGAACGTGGAGGACACACTCTGCCTCGGATGGCACATTTGAGAGCGTATTCATTTATTTCACGTTTGCAAACTATGTTGGCGTTAAACTATGTTTTTAAAACTAATAAAACCGAATTTGCGATTCATTCGCTTTCCTGCGCGTTTGTGCACGCGATGGCGATTTCTTTACCAAACTCCGGAAGCCGTTCGCTTTGGACCAAACCATTGCATGTAAATAGAGGGGGGGGATTGTCACCGTACTCGCAGGCCGTTCGCTTTGGACCAAACCATTTCATGTAAATAGAGGGGGGGGGATATAATTTTAGATATAGATATAGTACGGGCAATGCCCTAGTGTTGAAAAAGTCAAAACTTTACATGGGGTGTACTTACTTTTTCACATGACTGTATATATATATATATGTGTGTGTGTGTGTGTGTGTGTGTGTGTGTGTGTGTGTGTGTGTGTGTGTGTGTGTGTGTGTGTTTACAACATCGAGGCTCGTATAAGAGCTAACATTAATCACAAAAAAACAAACGGACACAAAAAACATAATAAAGGGAGCGGGAGACAAGATGTGGACAGAGAGGGAAGCACACAAGTACAACAGCAGAGAACAGGGACATTGTGAGATCTGTGGTAGGGAGAGGGTTTGGGGGGAGGAGGCATGGGAAGGGGGGTGGCAGGAGAGGGATAAAACACATGGACACTGCTAGGATTTCCAGGAAAGAAGTCGGTGTTTCAAAAAAGTGGATCTGGGGTTAATTAATGGGGGTAGAAAAGATCAAGGTTTTAGATGAGGGAAGATAAGAGATGTTGGTGAACAGCTGTTTTAAAGACCTTGAGGGAGGAGTGGGATTGAAGAGAGTGAGGGAGTTTGTTCCAGAGGCGGGAGAAAAGAGGAATGAAGGTGAGAAGAGAGTCTTGATTTTGGCAGTTTCACCGGAAGAGGGTTGCTGGCAGATCTTGTGCGACCTGTAGGAATATTTTGGGGACAGAGCACAGACAGAGCTGGGAGAGCAAGGCCAGAGAGGAGTCGGTAGAAGACAGAAAGACCACCAACCTGCCTGCGGTGAGTAAGTGAAATGCCCTTGGAGTTAGCTTCATCGTGGGAGATTCCAATGATTCTGAAAGCTTTGGTTTCAACAGCGTGAAGTCGAGCTAGGTGTGAGGCAGGAGCACCAGCCCAGAGGGGAGAGCAGTATTCCATTGAGCTGCGGATGAAAGCCTTGTATATGGTGAGGAGCTCAGGTGTGCCAAGGAAAGACTTCGCACGACGGAGGATGCCCAGTCGGCAACTGGCTTTCGAGGCCAGCTTGGAAATGTGGTTTTCCCAGGAAAGATCATGGCAGATTGTGAGACCCAAAAGCTTGAGTGACAGAACTTCTTGGAGAGGATTGTTGAGAAAGTAGATGGTAGGGTCGTCCAGTCGGTCTTTTCGGAGAGACATAGTATTACGGGGTCCTCCCCCATCCCCTGGTCTCGGTAAACCTCCGAACCCCGAGAGGGTGCCCGGCAGAAAGATATGTTATCCTTCGTTGAAATTAATCAATAATGAAACCCTCAATGAAACCATCAAATGAAACAATCAAATCAATAATGAAACCACACCAAGGGTTATGAACAAACAATAATATATTATAAATCACACCAGAATCACGACAGAAATAATAATAGCAATTCACCCTGCAATCCCTATCTGAAGATGGTACACCTTATCTAGTCCTTTACCCAAACTCACGGCACTCCCCCAATGTCTCTGTACCCCTCCAAGGCGGTCGATTCGCTCCAGCGATCGTTGGATCAAAAAAAAAAAAAAAAAAAAACACCTTTAGAGGCCATTTTTCCCCCGCAAGCGGGGGTTGGCCTTTTTCGGGAACCGTGGTAGTTGTTGTTTTTCGGTCCCCTTTTTGAAGCAATGTTTTACGGCCGGATGCCCTTCCTGACGCCAACCCTTTTTGCCGCCTTTAACGACAAGCAGGGAATTACCAGTGAACTGGTACTCAATTAGCCGACCTCGGAAGGATGACAGGCTGAGTCAACCCCCCTGGCGTTAATTCAGCGATCGACCGAGATTCGAACCCAGGATCCTAGGATCCTAAGCCGGCACCCTAGCCGCTAGCCCAACACCAGGGTTCCAACTAGCCCAACTAGTTGGAACACTAGCCCAACAACGCTAGCCTGGATCAATGTCCGATCAAAATCAATTGAGGCGTGGACGATCGAAGCAACCCAGAGGTCACATGGTCCAACACCCCGCAAAATAGCGGTGGAATGGAAACCCTCCCAAAGACGCGCTCCGACGTACACGTTTGCGGTTCAAACAGCGAGTCTCCTTATAATCCCCCAAAAGACACTTTCTGGCACAGCCGTCCCCAGCAACCCACCGGGGAATAATGCCCGGCAGACGCGACAAAAACCTTTTCACTGAAGGTAGCGCACATGGCGAAATGGCGGACGGCTTTCACTCGAGCCGGGGCTTTGAGGCAAGGATACTCCGGAACCTCAATGCAGATACCCGACTACCCAGGCTCCACAGCACTCCGGCGATATCACCTATCGCACAAACTTCCTTTCAAGGACGCAAAGTTCACTCGCACTGTACGCTCGACCGCTCGGTCCGGAGCTTCCACAAGAACGTCTTTTCACGATCTCCTCACGCCTCTTCTTCTTCGCTCCCTTTTTCTTCCGGGTCACGATCCGATTTCCGGCCACATTTTACCAGGAGCGCTTCTAAACCTTTTAACCGCAATAACCCTTTCCCTTAAGCCACAATAAGCATGATATCTAGAACCAACAATGATAACAATAACAACCATAATTAGGGCCGAATCCATAACACATAGTGAGAGTGTGAGGTTTGTTCGGATTGAAAGACATGTTCCACTTGTTTGACCAGTCTGTGATTTTGTCCAGGTCTGCAGAGAATGAGGAGGCTGCAGACTGCCGATCTGAGGGATGACGTATGGAGCGGCAGTGAGTGGAGTCATCAGCAAAGAGATAGAGAGGATTTTCCAGAGAGTTGGAGAGATCATTGATGAAGACAAGAAAAAGCACAGGGCCCAGAACACTACCTTGGGGAGCTCCAGCCTGAACAGGAAGGGGAAACACAGCAGGATATCTCAAAAAGTTGTGGACGGATGATTTGGATGAAATGTGGTGTATTTATTGTTATTTAAAAAAAAAAACGCTTATGTACACTGCCCTTGAGTCTTGGTTTGCAAACCACCTTCGACAATTCCAATAGAAGAGACATAATTTCTCTTTTATGGAAAATGTTTTTCGAGTTTGTTTCATCAAAAATAGAACATAGTGAACACACATTCGTGTTAAAAGGTTGGCCTTTAAAACCTACGCTTATGAGGGGGGCAGATATCTGTACAAACACACAAACTGACATTGTGTTTTATATGGCAGATGTTTTGCTTCTCAACAAGGACTGGAGGAGCAGGAAAAAGGTGATTGAAAAGGATAATTTTTCACTTTTCGACTACTTTGTTCTCCAAATGAACACAATTTGTATTTGCGACCGTTTTCCCCACAATACAAACCACATTGGTCTATAACGCAATTCCAACCAGAAAGCATCTCAAAATGCAAAGCACATCCACGTCCACGATGTACTCACAGAAAAAAAGCAAGGTAGAATTAATTAATTAATGTTCTCCATGTTCTCATGACAAATGTTTGTTGAAAATTTGTTGGCAAAAACTCAAATGGTTAAAAAAAAGTTATGGCTTGGCCGACACACACACACACACACACACACACACACACACACACACACACACACCTATCTCCTGCTGCACAAGTGAACAGGCTAACAGAATATAGTTACACATTGGTAAAGACATGTGGAGTAGCATTTTTTCGCTTTGGACAATTTCTGTATCAATATCGTTCACGGTGTGAAAGCTTATTCTTCTTCTTCACCTAATTTCATCAATTCATTCATGGATTGAATTCTTCTTCGCCATATTCCATCAATTAATTTATGGATTAACTTAAACTCGAGTGACTACTGTGACCTTTGATCCTGAGCTGCCTGTTGCCTAGTAATGTTTATCCACCCCGCACCATCAGGCGCACACGGCTGTCGAGGCAGTTTCATTGGCTAGGTGTTACAATCCTGGATGAGTTGCTACTCCGAAACAGGATACTAAACTGGTTTACCCCCAGCAAGCTGATCGTTATTCGCCGACCTCGAAAGGATGATAGGCTGACTTGACCCGTCTGGTGTTAATTTGGCACAGCTGGGATTGAACTGCAGATGTTATGCTCAGGCAACAACCCTAACGTTCAGCCAGCACTACCCAGCTAACACAACACCGTTGGGCCAACGGTGTTGTGTTAGCTGGGTATGCACCGAGGTATCCCTGGTGAGGAGATCGTGAGCATTGTCTAGGAATGTACTTTTAATTCATGTAAAAGTACACCGATGTCTTTTCATGTACACATGATATATATATAGGATCTCTTTCATGAGTCTTAGGTTACTGAAGAAAAAGAAAATAATGTTTTGGGAGGGGGGGGGGGGGGGGGAGTTTGGGTTTAATAGAAGATTATACTCTGGACATGGCCTGTTGAAAAGAGTGGATATATTTTGTAGTATGGGTATTATCTTCTATCTTCTTCTATCTTCTTCTTCGATATATATGAAAGAAAGTTTTTGTTTGTTTGTTTGTTTGTTTGATTGCACGCGCTAATCTCCTGAACGGTGAAAGATAGGAGGAAACCTCTGACACAAAACATGTCGGGACGGGCCCCGGGAAGGTTGTAGGCTAGGTGGCGAGACCGATCGAGGCCGCTTCGGCCGGGCTGGGCCCATTTCGCAATAAATCTTCTTCTTCTTCCAAATTTCTCTTGAAGTACAACTTATGCACTTAATAGGAATATCTGACTGATTGCAACACATGCTTTCAAAATTCTCTCTCGCGGGGCCCGACAGACGAAATAATAAGGAATCGTTGAGCACGAACTGATACTGGGCTCGTGTCAGACCTATGTACAGAAGATTAAATGCATTGAAAAAGAACCCGGGCAACGCCGGGTGCATTCAGCTAGTACACTACGGGATTAAATATGGTGGCATTGTATAAACTCTTCCCCACCTGCTTAACTTTCTTACAGGAGCCAATAAGCGAGCAGAACTTCGATTCATACGTGACCACGCTCACGGACATGTACACGAACCAGGAACATTACCAAAGCCCCGAGAATAAAGCGCTGCTTGAAAACGTGCGGCGATCCGTCAAGGGCATCAAGGTGTGAGAGTTCAGGTATCCCTGGTGCCTCCGTGAATGTACAAGGCCTTGTGATTCAGGACCTGCCAGCATCCCTCAAGCTCGCAGGGCTCCACTATATGAATGTATGTACATCCTTTCCCTTCTTTTATGGAACCGGCATGACAAGTATTTCTACATGCTCATCAGCATTGACTGTTCAAACACAGAATGATTGGTGTTAGAAGAGATGGTGACCAAAACATTCACAGTGTGCAAGTACTTCAGCAGCTTCCTGTTCTTCTTCAGGAACAACACTGACCATCCACGATGCCTCTTATAGGACAGACCGGCACAGATGGTGTTGGACCTTTTTTAAACCTATTCACTAGTCCAAAACATTTTGCCAGCATTCTTTGTAACATATTATAGCCTATGTGACCTTGGTATTGTAGTTTAACTATCGATATTTATTGCATAAAAGTGCTATTTTGAAAGTTAGAGTTGTATGACGTCAGGATGAATAGCATGAAAGGTGTTGTGGCTTATATGACAGACAGCTAGAAATCTAAAGAAATTTTACATTGAGGAAGCTAGTGGTTGTGAACGAGCTATAGTTGTTGTTTCCAACAGGGAATTAACTTTCTTACTTGTAGGCAATTTGCTTAAGGTGTGTTATATTTCAAAATATATCAATGAAACGACTCCTGTAGTCCAGGTGAAAAGGGTCTTCAGCATTTTGGAAATGTGTTGTAAATGTGGTTTCCTTAAACCATGGGCCTTACATAGCACTTGTCAAACTTGTCCTAACCAGGCTAGGGTGAGCCTCATACCTGTTGGGGCATGAGGGGAATTGGGTGGTAAGGGTTGGAGTTGGGGAGATGATGGATTTAGAGATCCAGGTGAGAATATACACATAAGTGATAGTCACAAAACATTTGGGACCCTTCCGGTCTATCTTATAACTTTTTTTAAAACTTGTCTGCACTAAGACATGAGCTGTAGCGACATTGACACCCAAAAGAAACACAAAAACGTTGTACTTTATTTTTGCTGCTTCTATTGTTTCTTGATGTTCTGTACATAACAGCGTGACCCCACATGTGAGGCAAGATCTTTTCCTTTTAAATGTATAACCCCACACCTGCTGAGAGCTCTTCATAAACATTGTTGGGTATGCTTAGTATCGCAGGTGTATCTCAAAGCATTCGACAAGGTGTTTTGTACGAGTTTGAAGAAACATTTATTGTTATCTAAAAAGAGTGTTCAGTTGTTCTCCGAGTGCCAAAGTGGTGGCGCAAACAACCATGCATTTCCATTACAAACTTTTATTTGTTTGTTAGTTTTCTTGTTGTTTTTCTCTTCATTGTTTATACCTGTTTTTTACGGAAGTCTCAAAACCTCACGTGTCGAGTGCTAGGGGATTGCGGCGATGAGAAAAATGTACAGTATATTTTTAAGTTGTTAATTTAAACAGATGTGTATGATTGTTTTTAAAAATTATGATGAAACGTAATTTTATTGCAATATTTATGTGGCTTGTTTTCCCTTTTACTGACAAATTTGGTTTTAAAATATTTATCAACTTTGGTCTCAGGATTTCGAATATTTATTATTGGTGCATTTAAATGGGAGTTTTCTTTTTATTTTTGTATCCCCTATACATAATTCCACGACGTTTTTGTAACAGTCGGTGGTGAAACAAATGCTCTTTGTTCCCAAAAGCTGATCTATGGAAAAAGAAAAAACAACTTCTGCTGCAAAGTAAGAGAAAAAAGGGTGTTTTATGATGAACAAGACTCCAAAGGATTGGTTCTCGAGTGTCACTAAATGGTACGTGTCAGATAGCATAGGTGGATTTTAAATACATGTGTGTGCTGGAAAATGTGTTTTGTGCAATAAAAGTGGAAAGAAAAAATGTGGTTTGATTTTTATTTTTTTGACGAGTGTGAAAAGGAAGGTACAGGCATTTGGTTTCACAAGACAATTCTTAATCCACAGGTGAACATTTATAGCAACTGTCAAGTACCTTTATTTACTTGATTTACAGCAAAATGCTGCTTAGGATATGAATGTCTTAAGAATATCTGCTTGTGTTACAAAGCAACAGGTAATCTTAATTTACCTTGAGGCTTTTCTTCAAAATATAATTCTTAATCCACACGTAAGCTTTATCGCAAATGTCAAGCAGTTTTATTTACTTGATTTATACCGAATTGCTGCTTAGAATACAAGTTTGTCAAGAATATCTGCTTGTGTTACTAAGCAACTGATCATCTACGTTGAGGCTTTGCAACCAGCATCAGTTTTACTTAAATACCAATTTAATCGATATCTTCACAAATATATTTTCTTGTGCACTTCCAGTAAAAAGTTTAGGTTCACCCAACATAGTGTTTAATGTGCAAAATGAACATAAGATGTGAAAAAACTCTTACCAAAGATACACCTGCTTATCTACTGATAATATATTGTGCTTCAATGCATCTTTCTTGTGCGAAACGTAGGTTTAAAGCAATTTTTGTAAATAGGTCGAAAAGTGCAATACTAAATCCAAACTGAAACGCAAAGTTAATGTTATTAACGTTTCATCTCAGGAGAAAAAACTGTTTACAAATACTCTGCTCTGTGTGGAATGAATGTTTGTGCTTAGTTTCTTTATCACGTGCAATGTCTGTTATTGCCAGACGTTGTAAAAAATGTTTCCAGAAAGGCCAGCCATACAATCTGATGAGTGTTTTTGTGTTTCAGATTGCATGAACATGGGTGCCAAAGCTCAGCTAATGCCAGAAAAAATACAGGCAATTGTAACATTGAGAAAAGAAGGCCAATCCTTGAGGCAAATTGCAAATAAATGCTAAGTGTCAGTAAACTATCAGCTAAATGATTGCAAACCCTTGCCAGACAAGCAGATATATATTTGCTTGTGTCATTAAATGACAACGAAACTGGTAAAAATGCGGATAGAAAACGTTCTGGTCGACCAAGAATCATAACAGAATCACAGGACAAGTAATTTTCACAAAGTTACAATTGCCTGCCTTTTTTCTGGCATTAGCTGAGCTTTGGCACCCATGTTCATGCAATCTGAAAAACAAAAACACTCATTAGTTTCGCATTTCAGTTTGGATTTAGTATTGTACTTTTTGACCTATTTCCAAAAATTGCTTTAAAGCTACGTTTTTCAGAAGATGCATTGAAGCACAATATATTATCATTAGACAAGCAGATATGTCTTTGGTAAGAGTTTTGTTCACATCTTATATTGAAGTTGCATATTAAACAGTAAAATATCAAAAAATGTTGGGTGTATCTAAACTTTTGACTGGTAGTGTATATCTTGTGACCTACGTAACAAATTCTGATGCTCTCGAGAAATTCCAGTGTAATATGCTGAACAGGTTCATCAGAAGTCTCCTGTGTACAAAAGAACAAGAAAGAGCAATCAGAGATTGCAAACCCTCGCCAGACATGTTTGTGGTGTTTGTTTTGTGTTGTTTTGGATAAGGTTCATTTTTCTATCCAAGACGGCTGCCAAACCACGTGATATATGACGTCACCATTTTCACATTATATGCAGCAATGGTGTGAGATGATATTTGTAAAATTAGCATCGATAGGGTAAGCACTTTCAGTGAAACAATTTTTTGAATATTTTCATTAAATCCAATATGGCTGCCAAATCATGTGACCGATGACGAGGTTTTAAAATTTTTTTTCAATATTATATCTCCAAGGGTAGGCAAACATATGGTTAAAATTTCACATCAATCCAGTGCTTTCAGAGAAGAAGATCAATTTAATTTATGCAGTTTTTGCATAAAATCCAATATGGCTGCCAGACATAATACTTAATTGTTTTCAAACTTTATTCTCCAAGGCTAATAGATAATGTGTGTGGAGTTTTGCATCAATTTAGTAAGCTGTTCTGGAAAAAGAGGATTTTTGAAGGTTTAATTTTCAATCCAATATGACTGTCGAACCACATGACAGATAATGTCATCAATTTAAATATCTGATACAATTTTTGTGTAGATCACGCTCAAGAAATTTCAAACTGATTGGATCAAGTGTTCTACTTGTCTAATTATTACATCATAATGAAGGCACCGATGACATTATCATTAATATATCTTATTTCCAATGATGAGCACTTGACAATGAACTATATATTTTAATTTTTTTTCCATTGAACAGTTTCGTAGATGTAGAGGTGCAATGCTTTTCCAAAATGGTGTCCATATCACGTGACTTATGACATCATAATTATCACTGAAAATTCTACAGGAGGAGGCGCTCCTATGGTGCAAAATTTCGTGGAAATCGGACCAACGTTTGTTGTGAAAATCCATTTTAAAAATGCAGACAAGTGTGTACATACGTACATTATTCTCCAAGACCTATTAGGTTATTATATTAGACCAGAGTCCATTATTATATTAGGTCTATTATTATAGACCTATTAGGACAAACGTGAATATATATGTATGCCACACGTATGCATGCACCCAATCGCTTAACCCTGTATTTCGCTTTGCGAGCGCAGGTTTATGGAATTTGATTGAACAAAAAGATGAAACAATGTGATCTCGTGGAAAAAAAATAAAATAAAATAAAAATAGAACGACACTTCGATGTCACGATGTCGAGCGACATGCTTCCGCCCACATTATTACATAATTACAATACTTGTACCAAGTTTGCTTTAAATCCTTTCAACAGTTTTCAAGTTACCACATTTCTACCTGACATGACCTCTGACCTTTGATTTCTTGACTCCAAAATTTAATCAGTTCATGTTGACATCATTATACATACCTGTACCAAGTTTTTATTTAAATCCCTTCAGCAGTTCACAAGTTATCACATTTTTATCTCACATGACCTCTGACCTTTGACTTCGGGACCCAAAAATATAATCAGTTAATCTTTACATCAGTATACATATGTGTAACAAGTTTGAATTAGATCACTTCAGCCGTTCTCAAGTTAGAGACCTCTTCCAGACTTTGACCTCTGACAAAGTCTAATGAGTTAATATTTACATCATTATACATAGGTGTACCAAGTTTGAATTAGATCACTTCAGCCGTTCTCAAGTGATAGACCTATACCAGACTTTGACCTTTGACCCCAAATTATAATCAGTTAATCTTTTCATCATTATACATACCCTGCCAGGATGCCAGGAAGCACTTTCTCTCCACACTCAAGAATGAACTCTCAAACCTGTCTCCTTCCTCCAAATCCTGGTGGCGTCTGGTCAAAACCGTTTCTGATGTTTGTTCCCCAACCATCCCCTCCCTCACCTCAAATGGCTACACAGTTGACAATGCACGTGACAAAGCCGAATGCCTCAACTCTGTGTTTGCCTCAAAATCTTGTGTCCCAAACCCATCTCTCTCTGTTCCCACCTTACCCAGTCGAACCCAACTGCTCCTGGACTCTGTGTCCTTCTCTCCGGACAAGGTGGAGAATTTTATGTCAAACCTCGACTCTGATTCTGCAACTGGACCAGACGGCATCAGCCCACGGGTCCTAAAATCCTGCTCTGCCGCTCCATCTCACCCTCTCTCTGTTCTTTTCACCCTCTCTTTTGCTCAAGGTCATCTGTCAGCATCTTGGAAATCAGAAAACATCGCCGCTTTACTCAGAAAAGGTGCAAAAACAGATCCTTGCAACTACAGACCAATCAGCCTGCTCTCAATTATCAGCAAAGTCGTGGAATCCATCATTGCTTCAGATATCAAATCCTTCCTCTTCTCCAATGGCTTGATCTCCAATCATCAATTTGGATTCAGACCGGGTCATTCTACTCTGGACATCTTGCTTCTGCTGTCTCAACAATGGATGGAGGTCCTCAATACCAAACAGGAAATCAGAGCTGTCTCCCTTGACATATAACGTGCCTTTGATACAGTCTGGCACCCAGCTCTGCTCACCAAACTCTCCTCCTATGGTATCCATGGAAATCTCCACGCTTGGCTTGCGGACTTCCTCTCTGGTCGTAGTCAACGTGTGGTGCTGAATGGATTTCTCTCATCGCCCCTTCCTGTTCTGGCTGGAGTTCCCCAAGGTAGTGTTTTGGGCCCTGTGCTTTTTCTAGTCTTCATCAATGATCTCTCTGACTCTCTGGAAAATCCTCTCTATCTCTTTGCTGATGACTCCACTCTCTGCCGCTCCATTCCTCATCCCTCAGATCGGCAGTCTGCAGCCTCCTCACTCTCTGCAGACCTGGAAAAAATCACAGACTGGTCAAACAAGTGGAACATGTCTTTCAATCCTGAAAAATCTCACACTCTCACTATGTCTCTCCGAAAAGTCCGCCTGGAAAACCCTCCCATCTACTTTCTCAACAATCCTCTCCAAGAAGTTCTGTTGCTCAAGCCTTTGGGTCTCACTATCTGCCATGATCTTTCTTGGGAAAACCACATTTCCAAGCTGGCCTCCAAAGCCTGTCGCCGACTGGGCATCCTCTGTCGTGCGAAATCCTTCCTTGGCACACCTGAGCTCCTCACCCCATACAAGGCTTTCATTCGCAGCTCAATGGAATACTGTTCCCCCCTCTGGACAGGTGCTCCTGGCTCACACCTAGCTCCGCTTCACGCTGTTGAAACCAAAGCTTTCAGAATCATTGGAATCTCCTGCATTGAAGCTAACTCCGAGGGCCTTTCACTCACTCACCGCAGGCAGGTTGGTGGTCTTTCTGTCTTCTACCGTCTCCTCTCCGGCCTTGGTCCCCCAGCTCTATCTGTGCTCTGTCCTCCAAATATTCCTACAGGTCGCACAAGATCTGCCAGCAACCCTCTTATGGTTAAACTGCCAAAATCTCGGCTCTTTTCTCACTTTCACTCTTTTATTCCCCTTTTTTCCTGCCGCTGGAACAAGCCCCCGATCCCTTCAATCCCAACCCTCCCTCCAGGTCTTCAAAACAGCTGTTCACCACCATTTCTTATCTTCCCCCATCCAAAACCTTGATGTTTTCTACCCCTGCTAATTCACCCCAGATACACTTTTTTGAAATTCCAACTTCTTTCCTGGAAGTCCTTGCAGTGTTCATATTGTTACGGTACGCGGTTAAGGATGTTATATTTGCCGAGCGGAGGCTCCGCGACCGAACAGTTGTTCCCCGACTAAACCCGATTCACCCAAACGTTGGACGTATCGCGCCACAGATATTCAATGGGGAAAAGACTAAGACGACGAATGCAAAGAGGAAGAAGAAGAAGACGTACAGAAGAGTAACGGGGTTTATTATTTACACACACATAAGCAAAAAGAGCAGTCACGATTATTTACAGGTGACATGAAAACGCAGGTGACACAGTGAAAATTACTAGCTTATACAGACTTAGTTTACTACCCAGGACAGCACGAACAAAACAAACTTACGTACGCAAATGGATGGAAGGGTAGGAATCGTTTGGAGGGATGAGCAGGTGGGATCACAGGGCACAGCGAGCAGGTCCACTCCGGGCGGGAAGCGAGGAGCCGACAGCTCCTTGTATTCGGCTTTACAGCGCACGCCGGCAGGGTCACTCGGCTGGTTGAAACGGGGCTGGACTCATCTGCCGTATCTCTGGTGTGTCTTGTCCCAGCGATCGTCGCACCCTTCTGTCCAAACCTTCAGCGCGGGTCTGACACGCCCTCCTCAGTTTTGGTACCGCCCCCCCCCCCGTGCTCTGTTTCGTGACCTTGTATGGTAATCCCACGGGCTTGTCTCCTTATTTGGGCATGGCGCCGACGGCACGCCCCTCGTAGCGAGCCACGGGCTTGTTTCCTTATTTGGGCATGGGGCTGAACAGCCCCGCCCTTCGTGGCGCGCCCTGGGCTTGCCTCTCCCGGGCGACCCCGCCCCTCCTGTTCAAACAGAGCACGGAGCACATATTCACTATAGCAGCGAAATGAGAGGGCGTGCACCCTACGCTTGTGAACTGCTTTACCCGCAGATGGAGAGTTTGGCTGGGAAATGGAATTATTGAAGGGGAGCTATTCTTAATTGATTCGGTGCAATGGAGTATTATTTTAATGGAAGACAAGGCCTTACTCTAAAACACATAATAAGAGATAAGCTACTGAACAATGGTTTTATCGGGTCCTGCAATGTGGTGTTTCATGGAATAACTACCGGGACGCCCTTTTTACCTTTACACAACTCTGGAGGCAGGAGGGGCCATATCCAACCAATGTTACACAACAATTTACCACTACAATACACACAATCAAAAAAATGCAATCCTCATATCCGCAACACTGCACCCTCCTCCCCTTAGGCACAACCCGGGCCTACAACTTTTATTTAGTGTGACACGTAGGTGTAGTTCCCTCTACTTTTAACCTGACCCTGAGTGCGACAGTTTTAAAACATAAATAAATATGTCCCGCTGCTCCATTGCACCCTGTCTAACAGACTCACGCCCACAGTTAACCGAATTGCGGAATGGTCTTCAAACTATACACTGACGGTGGGGAGCATTATTTACAATTGACGCTACTTTTATTTACAAAACTAACCCAGGACCTGTAATTGTTCTTTCTGGGGGGGGAGACAGTCTGCTCTGCATCAATGCACCATGAAAGCACCCAAAACGCACCAATACACCCTCAGGCACCAATCGGTGCACAGTCATCATTGTTCATGAATAAAAATAAATCAACAACCACTAACCCTGCAGGTGGTCTCTTGCTCTTCGGCTCCCTCTGCTGGCTATTATTATATGTTCTTCCAGATGTTGTCTTTTCCTTTGCTGGTGGCCTATTTGTATTAAAACTTGCACCCAACGTGTCCATTTTTATTTATTTATAGCCCACAGGGGCCGACTAGTGTGGTTCACCTGTGGGGCATCGGTGCCCTGTGGCCCAGGTCCGCCAGCAAGATTTCGGGCCTTCATGGCCGGTTCCAGCAGAGGGGCCACGCCCCAACCCATGGGGTCCATCAGTGGTGCTCGGCCACAGACATGTGGTCCATAATGTGGTGCATCGATGCAGATAGCTGGTTCTGGGAGTTTCGGGCGCACAATGGCCGACTCATGCACGCTCCCCTCGGCGCCCAATGGCGCACAGGTCATGTGGGAGACAAAAGGGGGGAAGACAGATGAGCGAGGGGTAAGGTCACAAGGGTACACATCAACAAGGCAATGCAGGGCGAAATGCGTACGGAGAGCGAAGTGAGAAAGCTCGTCCCTACCGTACGTCACCCCCCCTGTCACCTACACTACCCTTGCCCTTACCCCATATTTACAAAATCTACACATTTACAAATTCGTCACTACTGTCACGTCTTTCCCATATTTCCCCTACACCAAATTCGTCACCACAATCCCTCTATCCAAAATTTGCCATCACCAAATTCATCATCAATCCTCATAAGGAGGAAGAGATGGAACAACAGCACAATGTCACACCCACGTCATGATGCGTCTCACAATCCAAACATTTGCACATAAAAATAATCAAAACAACCTGGCATGGTGTGGAGTACCTGTCACCTCAGGTGAGTGGATGCAGATGGTGCGAGGAGATCCTTCATCCTATCTACCCTCTAAATGACTTTAACACTCTTTACTCTACCCGGGGTCTTTCCCTGCCAATCCATTGGCCAACTTACACTATGGGTTCTAAAAACCAATTCCCATTGACCAAACTGTGGTGCTTCTCAATTTGGGGTCTCACTCCCCCGATTCATCTCCCGGTGCCCTTGCACAATTTCTGGGCTGTGACGTGTAGCTCTCCCAGCAGGTCTACCCACCTGCACACCTCCACCACTGTAGTTGCCACCCGAGCTTACCTAGCTCCTCACCCTAACCTATCTAATTGGGGAAGGCCCCTCCTGGCTCTGTCACCCCACTCGGTGCCCTCTGGCACTGGGCTACCCGGGTCCGTCCTCCGGATCCTCGGGCCCCATCCACAACAACGCTACCGGCTCCCAGAGGCCACCTGCGGCCTCACCTGGCCGACATCCTCACAGTGGTGGAGTGCCCAAACCAACTACACACACTAACAGGCTACACGCCCAGCCATTTCCACAACACTAATGCACCCATCCATATTCCATTCTTTCACCCGCACCACAGATGCCAATATCCAACCACAATTTACCTATACCCTCTACCTAACACTTACACTTGTTACGGATTTATGTGAATGTATGTGAATTACTATTCAGGTCTTTGCTTATCAATGTGTAGTCGATTAAAGGTTGTTGTGATTAAAGGGTCAGGAGCCCTTCTGGGAAAAAGGAGACCGGAAACGGAAGAAGAAAAGACACGAGGTCCGGGAGAAGCGACGATCTTCTTCCTCTTCCTCGCCGAGCTCCGAGGCGAGGGTATCGATATTGAGCCGCGTCTGACGCTGCGTTGGAAAGCCCGTCTGGCGAGGGGAGTTACCTGCGTGGGGTAATTACCCCTTGACGCATCAAGTTGCCGTGGGTTCGTGCACGGAACCAAGCGTCCTACACAGTTCGCCTCACCGTCTACAAGGACGCGTACGGGTCGCACCTTGGGCCTCGCGCGCTGGACAAGCCGCGCGTTGCTTTGCCCGCTTTGCTTGGCAAGGAGGTGTGCGCTGCAACCGTTGTTCCCGGTACGTGACGTGCACGTTTGGGAGCATGTCAGCCAGGGGTTCGTTCAACCGCCCGTGTGCGGAGAAGCCGACCTTCATCTTGGTCAGGAGGGGCCCAGAGACATTGTGAGGGACAGAGACCAAAGGGGTCGTGAGTACCCAAGGGGTCGGGAGTGGGGAAAGGGGACACACATATATAAGATGGCCATCTTAATAATATTGATGATTGATTGTTGATGGTTGATGGTTGTTGATGGTTGTTGATTGTTGATTGCTCGGGGAAAATATTATTGGTTATTCCGGATCCTTGGTGTGGGGTTTCTTATTGACTGGAATTCATGTTGATTGCGTTACGAAAGCGTATAAATCCTTGATCTTTCTGGCGGAGTTCCTCTCACGGTCCGGGGGTCACCAAGACCAGGTAGTTACCGGGAGGACCACGTAACAGAATTGGGGGCTCGTCCAAATTACGATTTGCGGATTCGCAATTGGGTCTACGTCCGGGATCTAAAATTGTATAAAATAATAAAATAATATTTTTATTAATTAAAATTTATTAATTAAGTATTAATTGGTAAATTTTTGGGGAAATTGGGGGTAAAGTCTTGGGTGAAGGTTAACAGGTGTTAACGATAGGCACCATGGCGTTTGTGGCACAGAACTTTGCGGTAACCCCGAGTGAGGCACAGTTCCGAGCGTTACTAAAGGCGGACCTCTTGAAATTGGCCAAACATTTTAACTTGGAGGTCCGAACTAATTTGAGGAAGGCAGAGTTGCAGACCACGGTGATACAATCTATGGTGGGATTAGGAACATGGGACGAATTAGCCTGGGAGTGGCTACCCGAAGAACCAGAAGACGTTGAGCTCCGGAAACTGGAGTTGCAATTACGGAGCCAGGAACGGATCAAAGAAGAAAAAAGGAAAGCAGAAAAGGAAAGAGCAGAAGAAGAAAGGAAAGCAGAAAAGGAAAGAGCAGAAGAAGAAAGGAAAGCAGAAAAGGAAAGAGCAGAAGAAGAAAGGAGAGTGGAACGAGAACTCCAGGAAAGGTTAGAAAGGATGAAAACAGAGGAAAGGAAAGCAGAAGCAGAGGAGAGGAGAGCTGCAAGGGAACTCGAAGCAGAGGAGAGAAAAGCGGAAAGGGAGTTGAAGGAACGTGATCTGGCGCTTCAGCAAGAGATTAAATTCAAGGAGCTGGATTTAAGGAGAGAACGGGGAGAGGTACCACCCTTGATGACGGGGTCGACACCTAGCCAGAACACATGGGATGTGGGCAGACATGTGAGGCTGGTTCCACCCTTCAGTGAAAAGGAAGTCGCTAAATTTTTTCCACACTTTGAGAAAGTGCCTCGACAGTTAAACTGGCCGGAGGAGGCCTGGGCCATACTAGTGCAAAGTGTACTGGTGGGTAAAGCTCAAGAGATTTATTCGGCGCTACCAATGGACCAATGTGCAGATTATGAGGTATTGAAGAAGCACATCCTCAAAGCCTATGAGTTGGTTCCGGAAGCTTACCGGCAAAAATTCAGGAATGCCAGGAAGAGGGAAAGTGAGACCCATGTGGAGTTTGCCAGAGTGAAAGAAAACATGTTTGATCGGTGGTGTGAGTCAAAAGGAGTCGGGAACGACTTCGAAGCATTGCGTGACTTGATCCTGGTGGAGGAATTTCCTCAATTCCTCACCTAACCTATCTAACTGGGGAAGACCCCTCCTGGCTCTGTCACCCCTCGGTGCCCTCTGGCACTGGGCTACCCGGGTCCGTCCTCCGGATCCTCGGGCCCCATCCACAACAACTCTACCGGCTCCCAGAGCCCACCTGCGGCCTCACCTGGCCGACATCCTCACAGTGGTGGAGTGCCCAAACCAACTACACACACTAACAGGCGACACGCCCAGCCATTTCCACAACACTAATGCACCCATCCAATCACCATTCTTCCACCCGCACCACAGATGCCAATATCCAACCACAATTTACCTATACCCTCTACCTAAAACTTACACTACCCGCCCCGGGTATCCGTGATGGGGGTCCACTCTTCCCCCATTCACACCTTCGCACCATCCACTCCACTCCACAATTTCCACCATACTCACTCCACGACCATCCATTCCAATACTCCAGATATTCCACACTACCATTTATTCCACACAACCATTCTCCATACACCTGTTGTTGCACACCTGTGCAATCACACCTGGTGCCACCTGCACCCTCCTTCTCTTCCTGGACCATTTGGTCAACACAACACACATCACCAGCACTCTCATCCATACACTGCTCCATCCACACCTGTTCAGTTGCACACCTGTGCAATCTTACCTGTTCTTCACACACCTTTCACAATACACTTCCAATCCTCAAACACACACGGCATCATCTCATCTAACTACTCCCCTCTGAAACTTGCGCTTCCCAGTCGCCCCTTACATTATTGCGCTCCCTCGTCATTATCATCCACACTAATCTACCTGCCTCCCCACTACCGGTATCATTGTCACTAACTAATCTTAACGTTACCTAATGTCATCTTCGCTAGATCCCTACACACGATATATCCTAACCCTCCCGGGCTAGTTTTCACTGCCATCAACCCCATAAAACTAGTGCTCCTTTGTCCCCCTCTGTGAGGGATGGTGGATTGGCCATCCCATCACATGGGGCATCTCTTACTATAAATTTTGCTCATAAAATTTCAACCAATCAAAAACTTGCCAATCATTCTACCAATCCTCTGCCAATCCTTTGCCAATCATCAAATTTTGTTTTTCTAATTTCGGGTCCACACCACTATCCTCATCATCAGTCTTCTCACTAGTGCCTCTCGGTGCGCCAATTCACTTCTAAAGCTCGGCTTCGTAAAGCCGAGCAATAAATGCGGGTTGTTTGGTGCCGGCGGCTGGATGCGTCCGACACTCGGTGAAGGGAAGGACGCTTACCCGGGCCGAGGTCCCACGCACCACCTCGGCACGGAGCCATCCCTTGGCCCGATCTCGACCTGCCGGAACGCCTCAACAAAAAGGGGTCGCCATGACGACCCTTCCTATCGGGCTGCCCGTTCCGCCTAGCGGAGCACGGATGCGGCCGTTCCAAGCGCGGCCCAGCATGTATCCGGTACGGCGGTCCTTTCGAACCCGCCGTGGTTCGGATCCCCGCTGGTCCTCGCGGCACGCGAAACCCGGCACACACCGAGGGCCCGATTCGGCTATAAGTCGCTCTAACCTCTAACCTCTAACCCGGTTACCGTCGATGCCTCACCTGCATGCTTACACCCAGCAGCCCGTTCCTTGCTCATACATCCAGCTGGTCCCATGCTCCTCGTCATTGCACCTTCTCTTACACACCCAGGTACACTCATTCCGCTCACAGACTTGGTCACACACCTGACCACCGAACACCTTGGCACACATTCGTCGTTCGCACACCTCACCAACACACCTCTTCGTGCCCCCTCCTCGGTCACCTCCTCTGTGACAATCACAGGTGTGCTCTCACTCGCACACCCAACCACGTGCCTCACTACTAATTCCAGCGTGCATTCCCATACACGCTCTACCATTCCAGGTGTGCTTCCTTCCATTCCAGGTGTACATCCTCTCTCACCTGTCACAACCAACTCACGCTCCGTGTCACTCTTACTACTCTCACCTCCACTCTCGGTCGCGCACTCACCCTTACTCTCGCCAGCACACTCTTTCCTCATGCACTCTTTCCGTTACACACCTTTCTCACGCACTCTCTTGCGCACACTCTCCCGTTACACCCTCTGTAACACTCACCACAGGCGTGCTTTCTCCCTCACTCTTGACAGCGCACTCTTTCCCCATGCACCTGTCCGTTACACACCTTTCTCACGCACTCTCTTGCACACACTCTCCCATTACTTCCTCCATAACACTCACCACAGGCGTGCATTCTCCCTTACTCTTGACAGCGCACTCTTTCCCCATGCACCCGTCCGTTACACACCTTTCTCGCGCACTCTCTTGCGCACACTCTCCCGTTAATTCCTCCGTAACACTCACCACCGGCGTACATTCTCTCGTTACATCCTCTGTAACACTCCTCACTACGTGCTTCCATGTGCTCCCTCGCACACGCGCTACGACCGACTCACTCTCGACAGCACACTCACTCCTCGGCGCACACTTTTTCCTCACACACCCCAGAGTCGGACATTCTCGCACACCTCCTCCTTCGCACACCGTACCTGTCGCACACTTCACCAACGGCCTCTCACGAACACCCGGATCCAAATCAACCCCCAAGCCGACTGAAGCTTTCCTCACATCATATACATTTCCTCGTATATCGCCACTCACCTTGGCACCTCGTCTCCGCACCTCCTTCACCACCTGCAACCTCTTTATTTGGTTAGCGAGCACATCATTATGAGTTGAGCACCGACCTTGTACATATTCCATCACCTCCTCCTGTATTTCTCTCTTAGTTTCTGTCCGTCTCTTCTTAATTTCACTCACCTCTTCCTCCACTTCCTCTAATTTTTGCTTCACCTCTTTTATTTCCCGGTGCGTCTCCTCAAGTTCGTCCTCTAAGGCTACTTTAACCGTTTCTATGTGCGTCCTCACCTCTCGGTCCTTCGTCTCCATTACTTCTGTCACCTCTTCCAACTTCGTTGTCAGTCCCTCACGTACCATCTGACATTGCCTCTGTGTCGCTATCAAGTCATTTTTTATTTCTTTTTGTGTCGCTTTCAACCCTCCTAAATGTTCAATGTAATGTTTCAACCCTCAACCCAGTGTTCCTTTGAACCTGCTCCACTAACTCCGTCTGTCCCACCGTCAGCTGTTCCACCTCCTCCGTCAGGTCCTCTATTCCCCCCTGTAACCTTGCCGTATTATTCCTCACCTCTTTCTCTATACGCTTTTCACCTCGCTTTACCTCCTCGCGTACCCCCGAGACCTCCTCACTTACACCTCGTCGTATTTCCTCTTTCATCTCCTCCCTCTCTTTTGTAGATGCTGCCCTCATCTGTCCCAATTCATCCCTCTGAGCATCCAATTTGGTTTCTACCCCGATTTTTACCTCCTCTATCTGCTCTCCCATTTGTTTAATTTCTCGGGCGGATTGCTCCCCTATCTCCCGCAATTTGTCTTCCATCCTATTTTCTAGCCCCTCTAACCCATTTTTCACCCCCTCTAACTGATTCTCCTGGGCAGCCATTCTATTTTCCACCCCCGTTAACCCATTCTTTACCTCTTTTATCCCGTTGTCTAACCCCTCAAATTTAGCTTCTAGCCGTTCCCCCATTTCTCCCATTTTGCCCCCCATTTCGCCCATTTTGCCCCCCATTTCTTCCCTTATCCGCTCACCCTGAGCATCCACCCGGTTCCCCATTTATCCCATTTTGGCTTCTAGCCTGTCCATACTGTCGTTTTTTTTCTGCATTTCCACCATGAATTGGGCCATGAAGGCTTGCATTTGGGCCACGCTCATTGGTTCCGCGGCCGTGGCCCCCTCAACCACGTGCGTGAGAGCGCCATTTTGTGCGCCTGATACCCCCTCAACCACATCCTCCATATACATTTCCCCGAGGTCCTGGGTCGATTCTACCCCGTCTATCTGTATCTCTCCCACCGGCATCCCGTCGCCTTGACCAGCCATGGCGCGATTTCAAAATTCGGGTTTTTGTAAAACAAAAGCAAATTTCGGCTACTCCAAATTTTGACCAAATTTTTTTTTTCTAGCTGTTTTAAAAATTTGGTTCGGGCCTCGTATCCCACTCCCCGACACCAATTGTTACGGTACGCGGTTAAGGATGTTATATTTGCCGAGCGGAGGCTCCGCGACCGAACAGTTGTTCCCCGACTAAACCAGATTCACCCAAACGTTGGCCGTATCGCGCCACAGATATTCAATGGGGAAAAGACTAAGACGACGAATGCAAAGAGGAAGAAGAAGAAGACGTACAGAAGAGTAACGGGGTTTATTATTTACACACACATAAGCAAAAAGAGCAGTCACGATTATTTACAGGTGACATGAAAACGCAGGTGACACAGTGAAAATTACTAGCTTATACAGACTTAGTTTACTACCCAGGACAGCACGAACAAAACAAACTCACGTACGCAAATGGATGGAAGGGTAGGAATCGTTTGGAGGGATGAGCAGGTGGGATCACAGGGCACAGCGAGCAGGTCCACTCCGGGCGGGAAGCGAGGAGCCGGCAGCTCCTTGTATTCGGCTTTACAGCGCACGCCGGCAGGGTCACTCGGCTGGTTGAAACGGGGCTGGACTCATCTGCCGTATCTCTGGTGTGTCTTGTCCCAGCGATCGTCACACCCTTCTGTCCAAACCTTCAGCGCGGGTCTGACACGCCCTCCTCGGTTTTGGTACCGCCCTCCCCCCCCCCCCCCGTGCTCTGTTTCGTGACCTTGTATGGTAATCCCACGGGCTTGTCTCCTTATTTGGGCATGGTGCCGACGGCACGCCCCTCGTGGCGAGCCACGGGCTTGTTTCCTTATTTGGGCATGGGGCTGAACAGCCCCGCCCTTCGTGGCGCGCCCTGGGCTTGCCTCTCCCGGGCGACCCCGCCCCTCCTGTTCAAACAGAGCACGGAGCACATATTCACTATAGCAGCGAATTGAGAGGGCGTGCACCCCACGCTTGTGAACTGCTTTACCCGCAGATGGAGAGTTTGGCTGGGAAATGGAATTATTGAAGGGGAGCTATTCTTAATTGATTCGGTGCAATGGAGTATTATTTTAATGGAAGACAAGGCCTTACTCTAAAACACATAATAAGAGATAAGCTACTGAACAAGGGTTTTATCGGGTCCTGCAATGTGGTGTTTCATGGAATAACTACCGGGACGCCCTTTTTACCTTTACACAACTCTGGAGGCAGGAGGGGCCATATCCAACCAATGTTACACAACAATTTACCACTACAATACACACAATCAAAAAAATGCAATCCTCATATCCGCAACAATATGTTTTATACCTCTCCCACCTCCCCCCAAGCCCTCTCCCTCCCACAGTTCTCTCGATGTCCCTGCTCTCAAATGTTGTGTTTGTGTCCTTCCCCCTCTCTCCCCATCTTGTCTACCGCTCCCCTTATTTTGTGTTTTATGTGTCGGTTTGTATCGGTTTGACTTTTTGTGTGATTAATGTTAGCTCTTTCACGAGCCTCGATCTAGTATACACAAAAACCCCCCCCCCAAAAAACCTGTACCAAGATTGAATTGGATCACTTCAGCCGTTCTCAAGTTATAGACCTACAACAGACTCTAACCACCTTTGACCTCTTGGCCCTAAATTATAATCAGTTAATCATTACATCATTATACATACCTGTACCAAGTTTGAATTAGATCACTTCAGCCGTTTTCAAGTTATAGACCTAATACAGACTTTGACCTTTGCCCCCAAAATCTGACCAGTTAATCTTTACATCATTAGACATACCTGTACCAAGTTTTAATCAGATCACTTCAGCCATTCTCAAGTTGTAGACATATTACATATGTTGACCTTTGACATCTTGACCCCAAAATCTAATCAGATCATTTTTACATCATTCTACATAAGTGCCCCAAATTTGGTCAGAATCACATCACTGGTTCACAAGTTATCGCGGGAACAGGATTTTTACCTAACATGACCTCTGACCTTTGGCCTTTGACCGCGTGACCTCAAAATCGAATCAGTTCATCTTTACCTCATTTTACATACCTGCACCAAGTTTGACTAAGATCCCTTCAGCCGTTCTCAAGTTATTGCGGTGACGAAAACCTCTCACGGACGGACGGACGGACAGCCGGACGGACAACCTGAAAACATAATGCCTCCGGCGACTTCGTCAGCGGAGGCATAAAAATCACACGAAATTACACCGAGGCACCACACGATATTGCACTTTGTACCTTGATCCATCGAACAATTATTGCAAAGAAGTATAGGATGTAGTTTTTGTTGTGTTTAGCAGAGTGACTGTGTGTGCAGAGTGAACTGTGAACCGGAGCGCGGGGTACACACACAGGTGGATACTTTGAGACCTGGGACAGCTCAGTTCCACTTTCTGATGCCCATATATAGAGCTAACAACCAACCACACACCCACCCACACACATAAATGATTGCAAAACCCTGTCTCCCACTGTGACAAACAGGCTGAAAAGAACGTTTGGCACAATTAGACATATGGAATACGAGGTGTGGAGATAGCAATTTGACTTGGGATGATGTCACAAATTTACTCAGAACTTGCCTTAACAGCACAACCTTTCTTCACAACAAAGAACACTATCAACAGATTTTGGGCATGGCTGCGGTTGTGGCAAACTTGGTAATGTGGGATTTTGAAAGCAAACGTTTCACCAAAAATGAGTTTTGGTTGCCTCTCCACAAAAATGGAAAATGCAACTTGGAGGAAAATGCAACTCATACTCCTCATCATGCAGCAATGACTCATCAGCACCAGCGACATTCTCGCCATCACCCACATGATGAGTGGTGGCAGTATCACCACCACTGCTGGACTGGAGACACCTCTTTTGAAGATGCCCAATCTTGCCACATCCGTTGCATGTGTACCGTTTGAAACGGCACTGGTGAGCCACATGATTCGCACCACAACGCCAACACACGTTCTTAGGGCCTCTCGCTACCGAGGAAGCAGGTTTCGAAAACACAACTGGTCTAGGCGCAGCCTTATACGAGGATGTAGCAATCTTATTTACAGTATCTGCACTCGGAGTTCTGCTCTTTTGATGAGATCTCCTTCAGGTTTTCAGCAGTTGTCACACACGCCTGTGCAATCTTCACTGCTCTTCCCAGGTCAAGGTCGTCTTCTTGAGCAAGAAGTTTTCGTAAGATGACATCGTGATTTACCCCAATCACAAATAAATCTCGGAGCATCTCATCAAGTACAGCACCAAATTGACATGGCTCTGCTAAACATCGCAAGTCACAACAAACTCGGGAATGTCCTGATCCTCCCGTCGAGTGTGTGTGTAAAACCTGTACCTTGATATGATGAGACCAACTTTTGGCTTGAAGTGTAGCTTGAAGCTCACAGAGTTCCTCATAGGAAAGGTCGGTAGGTCGCCGTGGTGACAGCAGGTTTTTGATGAGTCCGTACACCTTCTGCCCGCACACAGTCAACAACACAGCACGACGACGGACGTCATCACCAGCGGCCGCCATGTTGTTGGCCACAAAGTACTGGTCCAGCCTCTTCACAAAATCCGCCCAATCCTTCCCATCGGAGTATTCATGGAGAATGCAGATAGTCGCCATCGAGACACGAACGGGTCTTCACGTCGTCGCCACTTGTGATGTCTGGAAGCACGAAGAATCAGACCAATGAAGGCACTCAATTTTATATCCGCTTTATTGGCATTGCACTCAGCTCCACGTTCCTGGTCCTGTGTGTCGTGCATGCGCACACCGGACTCATATACATCACACTAACCCTATTAAGCGAAGGGCCAAAATCAAATATTAAGGAGTTACTTGCCAGATCCCTACAAACTAAGTGCACCATGTTTTTTTGGAAGGTTTTATGATAATACACAATAATTTAGAGGTGTACCCCTAAAATGTTGTTGCGGTCACCTCTAAATCCAAGATGGCGTGCAAAATGGCCACCGTTTTGAGGAGCAGACGATATTTTGAGGATAATGTTTGAGTAAAACCTTCAATCAGCATGTGTGTGGTGTTATATTAAAGGAAATTGATTTTTCTACATGATGATACCAATCTTGATAGGTTTCAGGGTGATTTACATAACAATTTTGAGCCAAATGTGTTTTTTTGATATTATGTTTTCCAAAAAAATGAACTTAGCCGAAATACACATTTCTGCATATATCAACATTCCTCTTGAGGATTGAATTATTACTTTCCAGGAATTTGCCAAAATATAGTAAAAATATTGTTTAAAAAGGATGGGTGTGTACCTTTTTTTTATAAAAAAAAAGTTATGTTGCTCCAAAGTCAATGATTTGTTATTAACAAAAACAGCGTTTTTGTCCATATCTGTATAAACTACACATGTTTTAATGACTGTATTAATGCTGTATTCCATTCAGCCTTCGGCTTCATGGAATACAGCACCAGATCGTAGATATTTTCCCATATTCCATGAACAAGCAGGAGTAACTAATAAAATATTGTAGCGGCTGCCGCTGGGTTTTCACAATCGCCTTGCACCTATCAAGGACGCGGAGCGATCACCATGCCGGGCTCGTCCAGGACGCCCGGGTAGGCCCGCGCTCAACTTGCCAGGCCTCGGTCGGGACGCCCGCATGCCCGGGCAGGCTCGCCCTCAACTTGCCAGGCCGCAGCCAGGACGCTGGGCCACGCCCCCTGGCGCCGGACCTGGGCAAACCCCCCCGGGATAATAGATATATATTGCTGCCCGATAAACGGGTTTTCAGAGTGCCTGAGTGTTTGATTTGATTAAAGCAACTCGGATGAATTCCAGCTTTTTGTCGCGTCCATTCTTCCGATCGACGTGGGAGCCCCAGCTCCTTCATTGGTGACCTACCGACATGGACACGGCAGTCGCCCTTAAACTGCCTACCTTCTGGGAGGCTCACGCGGCGGTTTGGTTCGCACAGGCGGAGTCCCTGTTCGCCCTGCGAGGCATCACGGCCGACGACACCCGCTTCCACCATGTGGTAGCTGCGCTCGGTTCGGCTACCGCAGCCCGCGCCCTGAGCCTCCTCGAGAGCCCGCCATCCGCTGACAAATACGGCGCGATTAAGAAGCTTCTCCTCGATGCTTTCGCCCTCCCATCGGCGGAACGCGCACGGCGCCTGCTCGAACTGCCTGAGCTCGGCGACACGCGCCCTTCCGAGCGAATGGACTACATGCTTGCACTGCTCGGCGAGCACTCTCTGGCATTCCTGTTCCGGGAGCTGTTCCTCCGTCAGCTGCCTAACCCGGTACGCCTCGCCCTGGCAAGCACGACGATCACAGATCCCCGGGCCCTTGCCAGAGAAGCCGACAAGATCTCCGCCGCATGACAGCGCATCGCAGCGGCGACATGGGACCCACCGCCGTCCGACGCAACACCCATGGCGCCCGAGCACCCGGCACGGTCGACGGCCGAACTGCCGACGCAATTGGCGGCCGCTACACCGAGCCGACCACCTCCAGCACGACGACCGGGGCCTCCACCTGACCAAGCGTGGTGTTACTATCATGCCAGGTTCGGACAGAAGGCCCGGACATGCCGACCCCCGTGCACCTTCGGCAGGCCGGGAAACGGCCGGGCCGGCGTTCATTACCAGCCATGAGCGCCGGCCACACGGGCAACTTACTGTTCATCACGGATAAAGCGTCCGGACGGCGCTTCCTGTGCGACACCGGCGCCCAACTGAGCGTCATACCCGCCTCTGACCAGGACAGGCAATCCGCGGTTTGCGGCCCCTCCTTGGTTGCGGCCAACGGATCGACCATCCGCACCTTCGGCCCGCGCAACGTCACCCTCTGCTTCGGCGGCCAACGCTTTGCTTGGACGTTTGTAACCGCAAACGTGCCCATGGCTCTGCTAGGCGCCGACTTCCTCTGCGCACACGGACTGCTGGTGGACGTCCAACGGCGTCGTTTAATCAATGCCGAAACCTTCAGCTCCCTGGTATGCACATTGAGCAGCTCCGCGCCGACCGAGCTGGCATGCGGGCGGCCGACGTCCCGGCGGCGAACGAGTTTGCTCGCCTGCTCACGGAGTTCCCGGCCCTCACGCGGCCGACGTTTTCGGCCGTCGCAGTACGGCATGGGATCGAGCACCACATACCAACCACGGGCCCGCCGGTCTACGCCAGGGCCCGCCGCCTCGACCCAGCCAAGCTCGCCGTAGCGAAGGCCGAATTCGACGCGTTGGAGCACCTCGGCATCGTGCGGCGCTCCGATAGCGCGTGGGCCTCGCCACTGCACATCATGCCAAAGCCGGGGGGTGGATGGCGCCCGTGTGGCGACTACCGCCGTCTCAATGACGCTACCACCCCCGACAGGTACCCGATCCCGCATATCCAAGACTTCTCCGCCCGTCTGGCGGGACGGGTCATTTTTTCGAAAATTGATCTCATACGGGGATATCACCAGGTACCTGTCAGGGCGGCCGACGTCCCTAAAACGGCAGTCATCACGCCGTTCGGCTTATTCGAATTCTTGTGGATGCCGTTTGGTCTCAAGAACGCGGCTCAGGCGTTCCAGCGCTTGATGGACGGCGTGCTGCGTGACCTGCCGTTCCTTTTCGTTTACCTGGACGACATCCTCGTCGCCAGCACGTCCCGGGCCGAGCACCTCCTCCACCTCCGAACACTGTTCGGGCGCCTCAGCGAGCACGGCCTCATCGTCAACCCGGCCAAATGCCACTTCGGCACGACGGCCGTTGATTTTTTGGGCCACCACATCACCAAGAACGGGGCCGTGCCGCTGCCAACCAAGGTCGAGGCCATCACCACGTTCCCGCGTCCCCGCACCATAAAGGCCCTGCAGGAATTCCTGGGAATGGTGAATTTTTATCACCGCTTCGTGCCCCGCGCTGCTCAACTCATGCGGCCCCTCTACGAAGCCCTCCGGGGCAAGCCGGCCAAGCACGACATCGCCTGGTCCGCAGCAATGGATGCGGCCTTCCAAAGCTCAAAGCGGGCCCTCGCCGACGCAACACTGCTCGCTCACCCAGTGCTCAACGCTCCCATCACCCTCACCACGGATGCCTCCGACTACGCGGTGGGCGCCGTACATGAGCAATGGGTGAACGGGGTTTGGCAGCCACTCGCTTTTTTCAGCCGGCAGCTCCGGCCGAACGAGCTCAAATACAGCACGTTTGACCGGGAGCTCCTCGGTCTACACCTGGCCGTCCGCCATTTCCGCCACCTCCTGGAGGGCCGACCTTTCACGGCGTTCGTCGACCACAAGCCGTTGGTTTACGCCATGGCCAAGGTCACGGAGCCATGGTCGGCCCGCCAACAGCGCCACCTCTCCGCCGTGTCGGAGTTTACCACGGACATCCGGCACGTCGCCGGCAAAAACAACGCCGTGGCCGACTGTCTTTCCCGGGCCAGCGCGAACGCGGTCCACCTGGGCGTGGATTTTGCGCTTATGGCGGCGGACCAAACCACCGACACCACGGTGCAAGCCCTCCGGGCGGCGGACACGGGCCTCCGCCTGGCCGACATCCCCTGCGCGGACACTGTCCTGCTCTGCGACGTCTCCCAAGGCCAGCCTCGCCCCATCGTGCCCGTCACCTGGCAACGCCGCATCTTCGCCTCCCTCCACGGCCTTTCCCACCCGGGCCGGAAAGCTTCCCAGAAGCTGGTGTCGGCGCGTTTCATCTGGCACGGCCTTCGTCGGGACGTCCGCGATTGGACCAGCACCTGCACGGCCTGCCAACGGGCCAAGGTCCACCGACACACCCAGGCCCCGCTGGCACCTTTCACCGTGCCCGAACGACGTTTCGACCACGTCAACGTGGATCTGGTGGGCCCCCTCCCCCCGTCACGGGGGTTCACACACCTGCTCACCATGGTGGACAGGACCACCAGGTGGCCGGAGGCCGTTCCCCTCGTCTCCACCACCACCGCCGACGTGGCGCAGGCTTTCATCGCCACCTGGGTCGCCCGCTTCGGCGCACCGGCGGACATCTCGTCAGACCGCGGACCACAGTTCACCTCCGAGCTGTGGGGCGCGGTCGCCCGCAACCTGGGGGTCAAGCTCCACCGTACTACGGCCTACCACCCCCAAGCAAACGGGTTGTGCGAGCGATTCCACCGCTCCATGAAGGCCGCGCTCATGGCCGGCCTTCAAGACGGCGGTTGGGCCGACCGGCTGCCGTGGGTCCTTTTGGGCCTTCGCACGGCCCCCAAGGAGGACCTCCAGGCATCCACCGCCGAGCTTGTCTATGGCCAGGCGCTACGCGTCCCGGGCGAATTCGTGCCCGACGCTACCAGTCCCTGGTCCGCAGCTCACCAGCGCTCGGACCTCCAGGAGGCCGCCCGACGGTTTGCCCCCGTGCCAACATCCTACCACGGTGACCCCCAGTCCTACGTCCCCCCAGCACTCCGCACAGCGGAGTATGTTTTTGTGCGTCACGACGCACATCGGTGGCCACTCCAGCCGCCGTACGACGGGCCCTTCCGGGTGCTGCGACGGGACGACAAGTCGTTCGTCATCGACATCGGCGGCAGGTCGGACCGGATTGCGGTGGACCGCCTCAAGCCGGCGCACGTGGACGTCGACCACCCACCACGGGTGGCCCTTCCGCCGCGGCGAGGCCGCCCCCCGTCCACGGTGCCCCCCACTCGACCGCCCACCACCTCACCGGACCCCCTCCCACGACCCGCCAGGGGTCGCTTCGGCCGGGTCATCAGGACCCCCCTCAAATTGACCCTGCCGGTGCAAGTCGATTCTGGGGGGACGTGTGTAGCGGCTGCCGCTGGGTTTTCACAATCGCCTTGCACCTATCAAGGACGCGGAGCGATCACCATGCCGGGCTCGTCCAGGACGCCCGGGCAGGCCCGCGTTCAACTTGCCAGGCCTCGGTCGGGACGCCCGGGCATGCCCGGGCATGCCCGGGCAGGCTCGCCCTCAACTTGCCAGGCCGCAGCCAGGACGCTGGGCCACGCCCCCTGGCGCCGGGCCTGGGCAAACCCCCCGGGATAATAGATATATATTGCTGCCCGATAAACGGGTTTTCAGAGTGCCTGAGTGTTTGATTTGATTAAAGCAACTCGGATGAATTCCAGCTTTTTGTCGCGTCCATTCTTCCGATCGACGTGGGAGCCCCAGCTCCTTCAATATTACAATTAGGAGGTTTGCAGTGAGGAACATGACATTTAACTAAAGAAGCACACTAACCCCATGACATTACGCTGACATCATGTGCATGAATTATACCAACACATCACCTCCAAACTCGGAGGCATCCACGTGGTACTCAATTCTTTGCAGACTGAGATTAAAGCTCTATGGTCACAAATAGACAAAGGCAGAGATGTCGATCTAGATTTTGCCCTTATTATGAACCTTATGAGGCCTGCCTTTTTTATAATTAAAAAAAGGTAAAACATCAAACATTTAAACAGCCTTGGACGTGCACCTTGACCCCACAGCCAAGGCACACCGTCTATCAAGACTGTCCCATCGGCATGCACATGCATCTCAACCCAAAGGCTGAAGCACATGATCAATCAAAACACATGCATCCTGACCCCAAAGGGCCAGAATGCAGGGTCATACAATTGGACCCCTCCTCCATAGGAGTGAGTCCCCACGACTTCAACACCATGCCGTCCCGACGAGGGCTTATTAATCCTCATCAGGACAACATACTGCAAATTGTTTATTTGTGACCAATCTAAGCCATTAATATACACAGGTTGAACCCCCTAACTTGATGCTCCCTAACTTAATTGTTGATGCTTTTAGAGCAGTGCCGATATCGGCTATGTTACGGTAAGGTGTACCGGCAGATTACAATCACAATCACAGTACAGTTCCGATGACCGATCAAAGTTGTGCTGTACTCGATACAACCCCCAAACCTTGTGTAGTTTTCACGCTTGTTTGGAGCAAATTTTAATAGACAGATTGAAGAAAACAACGTTGCACCTATTGCTTTAGAAACAGCTGCGATCACAAAGAAAATCACGACGATGAGTCCCTTGCGAAACGTGATGGCGCACCCTGACTTCCTGGCAGAGTACATCTGACGTCATACGCTCCAGGTGTGCATCAAAGTGTCAGTTAAAAAAAGTTTTTTTTCACTTTTCAAAGGTGGATTCACAGTATTCTGGCGCCCAGAGGAAAATGAGACACATTTTACAATTTACATGCAGTTTGTAAAATTACTGCTTCATTCGTTAATTACTGCTGTGACGTAATCTCGCGCAATCTCACGTGATTTCGCCTCCGTGACTTCCAGTTCCAGTTCCCCCTTGGTTTCACTTTAGGTGTTTTTAAAATTGTTTTATTGTGTCGGCATTTTCCTTAATCTGTTTGTTTCATTCGTTTTGCCGTATCGTCAGTCCTACCCCCTGTATGAGTCCTTCTACCCCCTGTATGAGTCCTGCTACCCCCTGTATGAGTCCTGCTACCCCCTGTATGAGTCCTGCTACCCCCTGTATGAGTCATGCTACCCCCTGTATGAGTCCTTCTGCCCCCTGTATGAGTCCTGCTACCCCCTGTATGAGTCCTGCTACCCCCTGTATGAGTCCTGCTACCCCCTGTATGAGTCCTGCTACCCCCTGTATGAGTCATGCTACCCCCTGTATGAGTCCTTCTACCCCCTGTATGAGTCCTGCTACCCCCTGTATGAGTCCTGCTACCCCCTGTATGAGTCCTGCTACCCCCTGTATGAGTCCTGCTACCCCCTGTATGAGTCCTGCTACCCCCTGTATGAGTCCTGCTACCCCCTGTATGAGTCCTGCTACCCCCTGTATGAGTCCTGCTACCCCCTGTATGAGTCCTGCTACCCCCTGTATGAGTCCTGCTACCCCCTGTATGAGTCCTGCTACCCCCTGTATGAGTCCTGCTACCCCCTGTATGAGTCCTGCTACCCCCTGTATGAGTCCTGCTACCCCCTGTATGAGTCCTGCTACCCCCTGTATGAGTCCTGCTACCCCCTGTATGAGTCCTGCTACCCCCTGTATGAGTCCTGCTACCCCCTGTATGAGTCCTGCTACCCCCTGTATGAGTCCTGCTACCCCCTGTATGAGTCCTGCTACCCCCTGTATGAGTCCTGCTACCCCCTGTATGAGTCCTGCTACCCCCTGTATGAGTCCTGCTACCCCCTGTATGAGTCCTGCTACCCCCTGTATGAGTCCTGCTACCCCCTGTATGAGTCCTTATGCCCCCTGTATGAGTCCTTATGCCCCCTGTATGAGTCCTGCTACCCCCTGTATGAGTCCTGCTACCCCCTGTATGAGTCCTGCTACCCCCTGTATGAGTCCTGCTGCCCCCTGTATGAGTCCTTCTGCCCCCTGTATGAGTCCTGCTGCCACCTGTATGAGTCCTGCTACCCCCTGTATGAGTCCTGCTACCCCCTGTATGAGTCCTGCTACCCCCTGTATGAGTCCTGCTACCCCCTGTATGAGTCCTGCTACCCCCTGTATGAGTCCTGCTACCCCCTGTATGAGTCCTGCTACCCCCTGTATGAGTCCTGCTACCCCCTGTATGAGTCCTGCTACCCCCTGTATGAGTCCTGCTACCCCCTGTATGAGTCCTGCTACCCCCTGTATGAGTCCTGCTACCCCCTGTATGAGTCCTCACCTCCTTCACGGTCCCCATCCCACCCGCCATTCTGCCTTCACTCTCCTTGAACTCTTCCCGTAAACTGGAAAGGCGCCATTTCCTTGCACATAGTTTCGCCCATCTCATGTTTGATTTCCCTGCTCATCGCGTCCATTCTCGTGCACATCACTTGCATTTCGCCGCTGATTCTCTCATGAACTCCATTCGTGATTTGAACGAGCCCCATATCGAGCGGTGCTTGCGCGTTACATACACTGTGGTGCAAGTACAAGTTCCATGGATGCCGAATTTTCCTTGTTTTGGGACTTCTCACGCTAACCTTGTGAAATCACCAGGTGAGTACGTACACTCGTGCACTGCTAGCACCATTGAGTAAACCATAGCACACTGAGTGAACAGGTGATCGATTAATTAAAATAATTAATAATAACTGTTTATGAAAGGAATCCCTTTGCAACCCGTGTATTCCCTGTTTCTGCATTTTCATATTTTGTGTTAAACTTTATTTTCACACAACCAGACAAGTAGGAAATGCTTCATTTTATATCTTATCTGTCAATAACTTATCAAATCAGCATCGTTTCTTTCGTTCTTCCTTTCTTCCGTTCTCCCTTTCTTCCTTTCTTCCTTCCGTCCATGTGAATGCTGCTTCATCGGATTGAACATTACCTCAGACGGTACCTCATTGTTCTTTTTTAAAAATAGCAGAATGCTAGGCCTATTCTGTTTGATGAATGAATCGGTGTGTACGAATGAAGGAAAATCGAAGAAGGACGGTGTGTATAAAAAAAAAAAAACCACCTTTAGAGGCCATTTTTCCCCGCAAAGCGGGGGTTGGCCTTTTTCGGGAACCGTGGTTGTTGTTGTTTTTCGGTCCCCTATTTGAAGCAATGTTTTACGGCCGGATGCCCTTCCTGACGCCAACCCTTTTTGCCGCCTTTAACGACAAACAGGGAATTACCAGTGAACTGGTACTCAATTAGCCGACCTCGGAAGGATGACAGGCTGAGTCAACCCCCCTGGCATTAATTCAGCGATCTACCGGGATTCGAACCCAGGATCCTTGGATCCTAAGCTGGCACCCTAGCCGCTAGCCCAACACCAGGGATATGCGTATCCAACCAACACCAGGGTGTGTATAAAACCCGGTGTGTATCCCGGTGTAAAATAGGTACACCGCATCCCTGCGTGTCGTGTGAGGCGACTAAAAGGGTTGGCGTCAGGAAGGGCATCCGGTCATCAAAAACTGCCTCAAAAAGGGAACCATGACAATTACAACTACACATGGGCAGGGTACAGCCCGAAGTACCCCGTGGGGGACCCCACTCCCTCTCGTCAAAACTCAAGGTGGGAACCCGATCGAAGCGAGGGTGGAAATCACTCCATTTATGACGACGAAATGTCTGATGCCCGACGTGGAGATCGGTTTCTGAGGTTTGGGACATGGAATGTAGGGACAATGACAGGGAGATCAGGAGAAGTGGTGGAAGTATTGGTCAGAAGAAGAGTGGACATATGTTGTGTGCAGGAGAAGAGATGGAAGGGAAGTGGTGTGAGAATGGTGAAGGGTAGGCAGGGACAGAAATACACGTTTGTGTGGCAAGGGTGCCCGGAGGGTGTGCATGGTGTTGGTGTCCTGTTTTCTGAGGAGTTTGTAGACAGTGTGGTGAGTGTGACGAGAGTGAGTGAAAGGTTGATGATGGTGAAAATGATGATTGGAAAGCTCTTAATGAACGTCATTTTGAACGAGCCCCATATGCTCTGCAGGTCGGTCGGAGCGATGAAGAGAAGGGCAAGTTCTGGTGTGCCATAGAGAAGCTGGTGGAAAACGTGAAAGATGAGGAAGTTGTTGTTGTGGTAGGAGGAGACCTAAATGGACATGTAGGAAGGAGTATGGATGGTTTTGAGGGAGTTCATGGGGGTTACGGATATGGTGTGAGGAATGGAGAAGGTGAAAGGATTTTGGAGTTTGCTGATGGAGCTGGTTTGTTGATTTGTAATACTCAGTTCCAGAAAGCGGATAATAAGCTTGTTGCACACACATCAGGTGGGTCGACGACAACCGTTGACTACCTGATGTTGCATAGACGAGATAGGGGGCACCTCCAGGACACAAAGGTGATTCCTGGGGAGGAGGCTGTTTCACAGCACCACTTGGTTGTCTGCGATATAAGGGTGAAAGGTGCGAAGAGAGCTTGGCGGGTGAAGTGCCAACCGATATTGAAGGTGTGGAGGTTGAAAAAGGTGACAGTGAGGGAGGCATTAAAAGAGCGGCTGAGTATGGTGGAGGATGATGTGGTTGAGCTTGAAAGTGGTTGGATGTCAATGAAAGATACTGTTGGGAGCCGTTGGTGAGGTATGTGGATGGACAAAAGGACCACCGAGGCACTCGGAAACATGGTGGTGGGATGACGAAGTTGGAAAGAGGATTGACGAGAAGAGGAAGAAGTTCAAGGAGTGGCAGAAGGCGAAGAGTACGGGGGTAGAAAAGGCAGAGCATGAAAGTTATAAGGCGGCCAAGAAGGTTGCAAAGAAAGAGGTAGCAAAGGCGCAGGAGGCATGTAGGAAAATGTTCGGAGAACGCTTGGATTCGGAAGAGGGTCAGAGAGCGGTATTTAGGATTGCAAAGCAGATGGCGAAAGAGAGGTGTGATGTGATGGGGGTGAGTTGCTTGAAGGATGAAGTGGGACAAATCGTTGTGGACACCAGATGGAATTAAAGCAAGATGGAAGAAATATTTGGAAATGCTGTTGAATGCATGTAATGAATGGGATGGAAACATAGAGAGTAACCCAGTTTTAGGACTGGCAGAGAAGATAAATGAGAAGGCAGTTTAGGAAGCGATAAAAGCAATGAAGTCGAGAAAAGCGGGAGGGCCGACGGGAGTTGTGGGAGATATGTTGAAGGCAGCGGAAAGTTGGGGTGTGAAGAGAATGACAGAGATCTGTAATCTGGTGGTGAAAGAAGGCCGCATTCTAGTGGATCGGGGACTGAGTACCCTCGTCCCTCTATACAAGGGGAAAGGTGACCCTCTGGACTGTGGCTTATATCGAGCGATAAAGTTATTGGAGCATGGAATTAAGGTATTGTATAGGGTGTTGTATTGTCAAAGGGTGGAAAGGGTGTATGATCTTTCCTGGGAAAACCACATTTCAAATCTGGCCTCCAAAGCCAGTCGCCGACTGGGCATCCTCCGTCGTGCGAAGTCCTTCCTTGGCACACCTGAGCCCCTCACCACATACAAGGCTTTCATCCGCAGCTCAATGGAATACTGCTCTCCCCTCTGGGCTGGTGCTCCTGCTTCACACCTAGCTCGTCTTCACGCTGTTGAAACCAAAGCGTTCAGAATCATTGGAATCTCCCGCGATGAAGCTAACTCCAAGGGCCTTTCACTCACTCACCGCAGGCAGATGGTGGTCTTTCCGTCTTCTACCGACTCCTCTCTGGCCTTGCCCCCTCAGCTCTCTCTGGGCTCTGTCCCCCAAATATTCCTACAGGTCGCACAAGATCTGCCTGCAACCCTCTTATGGTTAAACTGCCAAAATCAAGACTCTCTGCTCACCTTCACTCCTTCATTCCACTTTTCTCCCGCCTCTGGAACAAACTCCCTCACTCTCTTCAATCCCACTCCCCCCTCCAGGTCTTTAAAACAGCTGTTCACCACCATCTCTTATCTTCCCCCATCCAAAACCTTGATCTTTTCTACCCCCGGTAATTTCACCCCAAATCCAGTTTTTTGAAATACCAACTTCTGTCCTGGAAGTCCTTGGTGTCCTTGTGTTTTATACTTCTCCCACCCTCCACCCCCTCCCATGCCTCCTCCCCCCAAGCCCTCTCCCTCCCACACATCAACCTGCTCTCAAATGTTGTGTTTGTGTGCTGCCCCTTCTCTTCTCATCTTGTCTTACGCTCCGTCTTTTTATATATTTTGTTTGTCTGGTTGATTTGTTTGTGAAATAAATGTTAGCTCTTTCACGAGCCTCAATTCAGGACACACAAAAAAAAAAAAAAAAAAATGCAGTTTGGATTGATGCAAGGAAGAGGAATGACAGACGTGCTTTTTATTGCAAGGCAGTTGCAGGAGAAGTACATGGAGAAGAGGAGGAAGTTGTTTCTTGGGTTTGTTGATCTGGAGAATGCATTCAATAGGGTTCCACGCGAAGTAGTGACATGGGCATTGAGGAAGTGAGGAGTGGAGGAATGGTTGATCAGAGTAGTGATGGCAATGTACGAGAGAGCACGCACAGCTGTAAGGACGAAGGGCGGGAACAGTGGTGAGTTTGAGGTGAAGGTGGGAGTGCATCAGGGCTCGGTACTAGGTCCACTACTATTTGTAGCTGTGATGGAGGTGCTGGCTCAGAATGTAAAGGAGGGATTACCATGGGAGTTGTTGTATGCAGATGATCTGGTGTTGATTGCGGAGAGTATGGATGGACTGAAGGAGAAGATGAACAAGTGGAAGGAATGTATGGAGACAAAAGGACTGAAGGTGAATATCGGAAAGACGAGGGGTGATGGCAAGTGGTAAAGCATGTGGTGAGGATGAATGAACTGGGAAGTGGGCATGTGCTGTGTGCAGGAAGGGTGTCGGAGTGAACTCCATTCAATGTACAATGTGCGCTGAGTGGATTCATCAAAAATGTAGTGGTCTGAGAGGGTCATTAACCAGTGTGGCAGCTACATTCAAGTGTGAGGTGTGCACAGCGGGAGCTGCAGATGGAGGAAATGTTGATTTGGATCTTGGAGACGGCGTGAAACTGGAAGGTGTGAAAACATTTTGGTACATCGGAGACATGCTGACTGGAGAAGGTGCATCAGACTCGGCAACGGTTGCTGGAGTGAGATGTGCATGGAAGAAGTTTTGGGAACTGAGTGGCGTGCTTACAAGGAGGGGAGTTTTTTTTTTTTTTTTTTTTCCTTTCTTGTATACTGAATCGAGGCTCATGAAAGAGCTGACATTTACTTCACAAACAAATCAACCAGACAAACAAAATATATTAAAAAGAGGGAGCGGTAGACAAGATGGGGAGAAAAGGGGAAGCACACAAACATTTGAGAGCACACAACATTTGAGAGCAGGGAGATGTGTGAGAGGGAGAGGGCTTGGGGGGAGGAGGCGTGGGAAGCGCGGGGGGGGGGGGGGGGGGTGGGAGAAGTATAAAACACAAGGACACCAAGGACTTCCAGGACAGAAGTTGGTATTTCAAAAAAGTGGAATTGGGGTGAAATTAGTGGGGGTAGAAAAGATCAAGGTTTTGGATGGGGGAAGATAAGAGATGGTGGGGAACAGCTGTTTTAAAGACCTGGAGGGTGGAGTGGGATTGAAGAGAGTGAGGGAGTTTGTTCCAGAGGCGGGAGAAAAGAGGAATGAAGGAGTGAAGGTGAGCGGAGAGTCTTGATTTTGGCAGTTTAACCATAAGAGGGTTGCAGGCAGATCTTGTGTGACCTGTAGGAATATTTGCGGGACAGAGCCCAGAGAGAGCTGGGGGCACAAGGCCAGAGAGGAGTCGGTAGAAGACGGAAAGACCACCAACCTGCCTGCGGTGAGTGAGTGAGAGGCCCTTGGAGTTAGCTTCATCGCGGGAGATTCCAATGATTCTGAATGCTTTGGTTTCAACAGCGTGAAGACGAGCTAGGTGTGAGGCAGGAGCACCAGCCCAGAGGGGAGAGCAGTATTCCATTGAGCTGCGGATGAAAGCCTTGTATGTGTTGAGGAGCTCAGGTGTGCCAAGGAAGGACTTCGCACAACGGAGGATGCACAGTCGGCGACTGGCTTTGGAGGCCAGTTTTGAAATGTGGTTTTCCCAGGAAAGATCATGGCAGATAGTGAGACCCAAAAGCTTGAGTGACAGAACTTCTTGGAGGGGATTATTCAGAAAGTGGATGGGAGGGTTGTCCAGTCGGTCTTTTCGGAGAGACATCGTAAGAGTGTGAGATTTGTCAGGATTGAAAGGCATGTTCCACTTGTTTGCCCAGTCTGTGATTTTGTCCAGGTCTGCAGAGAGTGAGGAGGTTGCAGACTGCCGATCTGAGGGATGAAGAATGGAGCGACAGAGAGTAGAGTCATCAGCAAAGAGATGGAGAGGATTTTCAAGAGAGTCAGAGAGATCATTGATGAAGACCAGAAAAAGCACAGGGCCCAGAACACTGCCTTGGGGAACTCCAGCCTGAACAGGAAGAGGAGATGAGAGAAACCCATTCAGGGCCACACATTGACTACGACTAGAGAGGAAGTCCGCCAGCCATGCTTGGAGATTTCCATGGATACCAAAAGAGGAGAGTTTGGTGAGCAGAGCGGGGTGCCAGACCGTATCGAAGGCACGTGATATGTCAAGGGAGACAGCTCTAATTTCCCGTTTGGCATTGAGGACCTCCATCCATTGTTGAGAAAGCAGAAGCAGCATGTCCAGAGTAGAGTGACCAGGTCTGAAACCAAATTGATGATCAGAGATCAAGCCATTGGAGAAGAGGAAAGATTTCATATCTGAAGCAATTCAGAAGCATATCTGAAGCAATATCTGAACTTGTTCAATCTGAGTGTCGTTGAAGCTGAAGGGAAAGGTGTATGCTGCATGTGTGAGAAGTGTTTTGATTTATGGGAGCGAGACATGGGTAATGAACGTCGAGCAGCAACGCTGGCTGGAAAGGGTGGAAATGCGAATGGTTCGGTGGATGTGTGGAGTATCGTTGAGAGAGAGAGAGAGGAAGACAAATGATGAATTGCGAAAGATGATGGGAATAGAGCCTGTGATGGATGCTGTGAAGAGGAACAGGTTGAGATGGTTTGGTCATGTGTTGAGGAAGGATGAAAGTGACTGGTTGAGAAGAGTGATGGAAATGAATGTAGAAGGAAGTGGAGGACAGCAAGACCGAGAAAGACTTGGCTAAAGGTGGTGGAAGAAGAAATGCGGGCAAGGGGGTTAACAAGGGGAGATGTAAAAAAATAAAGGGCAAAATGGAGAAGATTGTCATGGGGGCCCACAAGGCTAACCCCTGCTCTTGCAGGGAAAATGGCCTTAAACTGTCTGTTGTTGTTTGTTGAACGAATCGATTAAAAACGGATTTAAAATGTATCGATTCACAGCCATTCAACGAGATGGTATTCATAGAATACTTACCCTGACCAGTCACCTTGGTGCAAGCCAACTGTTCTGTTTTTGAACGTTTTAAAAATTTGATCCAATATGGCAGCCAGACCATGTGAGCGATTACATCATAAATTTATTTTCTCTTATATAATAATTGTTCCGTAGATCACTCTCAATACATTTCAAACTGATCAGACTAAGCGTTGTCCCTGTCGAATTATGACGTCATAATTACGGCACCAATGATGTCATTGTTAACAACGCCTATTCCCCATGGGGAGTACTTGACAATGAGCCATGTTTCAATTTTTTCCATGGAGTGGTTTCGGAGATATAGAGAAGCAACGTTCTTTTGTTTTTCCAAGATGGCGCCTATACCACATGACCTATGACATCATAATCATCATTAAAACATTCCACAAAAAGAGGCTCTCGTATGGTCAAAATTTCGTGCCACCAACAATTGCAGAGGAAAAAAAATCATACTGATCGGATGAAGCGTTACACTTGTTGAATTATGACGTCATAACAAGGGCACCGATGACATCATCATTAACATATCTTATTCCCCATGGGGAGTACTTGATGATGAGCCATGTTTCAATTTTTTCCAGAGAGTGGTTTCAGAGATATAGTGGTGGAAATTTTTTCGATTTTTCCAAGATGGTGTTTGTAACACATGACCTATGACGTTATAATTATCATTACAAAATTCTACAGGAGGCACTCCTATGGTACAAATTTTGTGTCCATCGGACGAACAAGAGAAAACGAACGAAAACGAACAGAGAAATTTTTTTTTTCATACCGATCGAATCAAGTGTTGTACTTGTCGAATTATGACATCATAATGAAGGCACCGATGACATCATCATCAACATATCTTTTTCCCCATGGGGAGTACTTGACAATGAGCCATGTTTCAATTTTTTTCCATGGAGTGGTTTGGGAGATATAGAGTTTTAACGTTTTTCCAAGATTGCGTCTGTTCCACGTGACTTATGACGTCATAATAATGAAAAATAAATTATACAGGCGGAGGGCGCTCCTATGGTAAAATTTCGTGTCAATCGGACCAACAGTTGCCGAGAAAATGAACTTAAAAAAATTCAGACACGCACGCCACACGTATGCACGTACACAACCGAATGCCGAACCCTGCTTTTCGCTTCGTGAGCACAGGGTAATAACGTCAATAGGTCAATCCGGGCATGGCACCGATCAAGCACGACAAACACTTCATGTGAAAACTGTCTTCATTATTGAATTATATTATAATCAGAATCGGTAGTATAATCGGCAGATTTTTTTTCTCATCGGTTATCGGTTATCGTCAAATTTTCAAATCGGCACAGCACTAATATAGATAAAAATAAAAATTTCTCTTTCCGAAAAGATAATATGGCAAACTTATGCATCTACTTTTTAAACAATCCTCTTGAGGAAGGTCAGTCATTCAAACTCCTGGGTCTAACCATCAGCCATGATCTTGCTTGGGCAAACCACATTTCAAAATTGGCCTCCAAAGCCAGTCTGGGCATCCTCGGTCGTCGGAAAAAGTCCTTCCTTGGCCCAACCGAACTCTTATCTACCTACAAGGTTTTCATCTGCAGCTTGATGGAGTAATGCTCTCCATTCAGGGCTGGCTCCCCTGTCTAAACTTGGAGTTTTCATTAAGCATACAGCCTACAGGTGTAGCAAACCTGTATGTATCACTTTCCTTGTTGCAAACGTGTGTCACAATATAAGAACAGCGCACCCTTTCCTCAGAATAGATTTGTGTCCAATCTTTGAAAGGTTTATCCAATTGGAAGAAAATTGCCCTCTCTAGAAAATAGCCAAGAGCAAGTCACATTTACACTTCATTTACGTCATACCCCTCGAGGTTAAAGGTCAAGGTCAAATGGCAGTCTGAAAAAAACAGGTTTTTTGTCATTGCTCAGTCTTGCCAATGCAAAATCTCAATGACCGCTTGGCCTTCCAAGATGTTTTTGCATCATACTAGTGGATACGCACTCAAATTCTGTGCCTGATATTTGATTTGTGTCCTTGACCTACTTTATTACCTCCACCACCAAATGTGTATGGAGGTTATGTTTTCACCCCTGTCTGTTTGTTTGTCTGTGAACAATATATCTCAAAAAGTTGTTGACACATTCGGATGAAATTTGGCACAGAGGTAGTGTTTGTGACAACGACTAAATGATTAGATTTTGGTGAAGATCCGGATTCTGATCCGGCAAGTAGAAATTTTTAATTGATTGTTCACCATTGGGAGATAGGGCCAAAAAGCGATATGTAACATGATATTTAAAAAAGTTATGGATGAGTTATGACGAAACTTGGTGGACGAGTTGGGTGGCAAGAACAAGCTGATTCGATTTTGGTTCAAGTCCGAATCCAGATCCGGCCTATCAGTGGGGTACAAAACATAGCTGTTTAGCCTGGCGGAGGTATGCTCTCTTCCGAGTGCCATTCTAGTTTTTCGTGTATTCTTCTGCATGTCCATGTGTGTGAGGTGTGTGTGGTTTGCAGCTCCACAATGAGCCTTACATCATGTAAAAAAGCTTCAATAAACGAGGACTTAAAATGTGTTTCGTCAAAGAGGTAAATATGCCTTTCACAAGCAGAGGTGCGGCACATTCACCGTCATTATTTTAATCTCGCAATGAATGCAATGCGTTGTTTGTACTTATAATGCTAAGTTATTATAATGTACATATAGTGTTTGTACTTATAATTACTACTTTTATTAAATTATGTTCACTTGAACTATTTTTTCCCGAAAATAAATAGGTATTTTTCCCCAGGTAGGCCTAATGCAATACTGCTCCTACTGTTATGTGTTACCCACCAAACTCTGGTTACGGTGCCCCTCAGAGTCCCGAGCGGGAACATGGCAGAGAAGTTATTTTGAGTGTTCTAATAAACCATGGTAAAACCACACCAATGCAATTGTGTAAAACAAAATAAGTAATTATATTAAGAACTCTCACCTACACAATAATAACACTCTTAAAGAAAGTACCATGAAAATGTTTTCGAAAATCTGGCGCTGCTAGGTCAGGAGAGCTTATCAATATCGCTTTGACTTGGGCAAAGGCCGCCTGGCATTTGTCATCCCCAAAAAAATTTGGTCTCTTTCCTCAGCAAATTCGTTAAAGGGGCAACGTCAGGAAAACTCCTTCAGAACCACCGGTACCAACCAGCCATTCCAAAGAATCTCATAAGCTCCTTTTTCCCTTTTGGAATTTGGAAGCGATTAATGACTTCTATCTTGGCTGTCATTGGTTGCACCTGACCCTGGCCGACTACATAGCCTAGGAACACCACCTGTGCTTTTACACACTCACTCTTAGCTAAGTTGATGGTCAACCTTGCCTCGGTCAATTTCTTGAACAATGCATGAATTTGTTTAAGATGATCTTACATTGTCATGGTGTGGATGATGACATCATCCAGATAAGCCTCCATCCACCCCCTCAAGGTCTGCAATAAGCTTATTCGTAATGTCCATGCATTGACCACTTGTAAATATTTTATATCACTGGGAAAATACTCATTCGATTGACAAAAGTTACAACAGAGATACATAGTATAGCCGGCTTACACAGCACAGGAACCACGGGTCGAACGAGTAATCTTCCCAGATTCAGCTGTCTTCGCTCCATTTATAGTGACCGAGAACAAAGGAGAATATTTGGTTGGGTCCTTAAAGTGGGAGGGAGTAGGGGGGGAGATCGGGGGACGGGGAATTCTTGATAACGTAAGGAGTAGGAAGCGGGGGTTTGGGTGGGCGGGGGGGGGGGGGGGGGAGATCGGAGGACTTGGAATTCTTGAAAACATATATTATCTCCCCAGTTGGTCAACAAGGAATTCAATCCACTCACAAAAGGTAGGGGCACCAGAAGATGTTTGTTTTGTAAAACAAAGCATTTACAAGTCCTATCCCTAAGTTGGTATTTACATAATACTGCAAATAATGGAAATATGTATTTGTCTTTCCATCACATCGGCAACTCTTGACGCCAACCAAAGTCTGCAAGTTATACTCTCAAATTCCTGCGCATGCTTGTAATATACAGACTTGGCATTTAATATGGAATATTTTTTTTGTGGGGGTGAAATTACTTTTCAAGATGACTTAGAACCAAAAGTTCATTGGAATTATGTTGAAATTATTCTAGATTTTGTTCATGTGACCTTTAAAAGAAACAAAAACCACATTTGACATTTCAAAGCATATAAATTGATCCTTGAAAGTGATGGAAACTGTTATCGACCTCAATTCACGGACAGTACTGTGTTAAACTTCTGTACGTTTTCCAGAAGTAGCTCTTTATTTTGCACATTAGCCAAAAAAAAATTCAACAAAAACAAAAGCTAAATTATGACTGCGATTTCGGACAGTAAAATTACAGTTCAGTACTTCGTGTAACCCCCACGAGCATTCAGGAGAGCACGTACACGTTGAAGCATGCTGTTCACGAGATTTGCCAAGGTTTGGACAGGAATCGCTTGCCCTGCAGTGACAATAGCCTGCTGCAATTCACGCACAGAGGTCGGCTGTTGGTCCAAGTTGTCGATTTGACGCGTTAATTCTGCCCACAAGTTCTCTATCGGATTCATACCCGGGGACATGGCAGGCCACTCCATATGCTCTACACCACGGTCAGCAAGAAAGTGTTGGATCATGCGAGCACGATGAGGCCGTGCATTGTCATCTTGGAAGACAAAGTTTCCTCGAAAGGCTGCAAGAGCAAATGGAAGCATTGTTTCTTCCAGAATGACCCTGTACTTGAACTGGTTCAGGTTTCCATTCAGAACAACCAGGTCAGTTTTGCCCCCTGCATGAAAAGCAGCCCAAACGGTCACCCCACCACCTCCAGCTTGGACTCTTGGCACTATACAATGTTCGTTGTGGGCTTCATGCACTTGTCTGCGCACTCGGATGCGGCCATCTTGACGATAGACCAGAAATCTAGACTCGTCACTGAAGGTCATGTGATTCCAGTGTCCTGGCTGCCATTGACGGTGCTCTCTGGCCCTCTGCAATCGGCGCTGGCTGTGTTGTCTGGTCAAGCTTGGCTTTCTCAGGGGACGCCTGGTACGATAGCCTGCTTGAACCAGTCGTTGGTTGACTAGCCTTCTGGATACAGGCACATTTGTCAGTTGCTGCCACTCAGCCCTAAGCCGATTAGCTGACTTGGTACGGCCATTGCAGACTAACCGGTGCAGCTGGCGATCATCCCTCCTTGTGGTTCTGCGGGGACGTCCTGGCCTCGGTATTGGAGTAGGGGCACCCCTTTGAGCATTTCGTTTCAGGATCTTTGACACCTGACCTTGAGTGATGCCATACTGCCGAGCAATAGCACGCTGTTTCATGCCAGAATTTCGTAAAGCCACCACTCCATGACAAACAGCATTGTCAAGTTGACGGACCATCTCCAGAGGAAGCGGCAATAACTTTTGTAGATGTGCAGCAGTTGATTTCCACTAATACAGAACGCAACAACCCTTATATACCCGATTGTTAAGACAATCGTCAAATGTACCTGTCCTTACATTTTGTCACGCCACCTGTGATATAATCCTGTTATTGACTTCTTGCTGCGAAAGACAATCAGTGACATGGTTCTTTCAACAAAGACATCACCGAAGGGTAAAAGAAACTCACCAGATTGACATACTGAGTTCAGAAAGTAAACCCAAGTCAAGAAGAAAAAAAAATATTCCATATTAAATGCCAAGTCTGTATATGCACTAAATATATACACACATCCTTAACCCTTTGAGTACGGGATTTTTTTGTCCCCCGTCGCACCGCGGAGCGAAAGGGGGACTATGGTTTTCCCCTCCGTCCGTCCGTGCGTGCGTGCGTGCGTGCATGCGGGCGTGCATGCGTAAGCGAAGGACCGCATTCGAATTTGGTTTGTTGGGTGCAACCCATTTCAAAATCCAAGATGGCCACCGCCATGTATGTCTGATGCCATGTATGTCTGAACATTGTGAGCTGAATATCTTGAAAAATAAGCGACGTACCAACTTCTAATCTGGTGTGTGGGTGTATCTAGACATAAGGAAGAACGCTATTGAAAATGGGGTCGCCACGTCAAAATCCAAGATGGCCGCCGCCATGTATGTCTGAACCTTTTGAGATGAATATCTTGAAAAATAAGCGAAGTTCCAACTTCTAATTTGGTGTGTGGGTGTATCTCGGCATATGGAAGAAAGCTATTGAAAATTGGGTCGCCACGTCAAAATCCAAGATGGCCGCCACCATATATATGTCTGAACCTTGTGAGCGAAATATCTCGAAAAATAAGCAAAGTACCAACTTCTAATCTGGTGTGTGGGTGTATCTAGGCACAAGCAAGAACGCTGTTTAAAATTGGGTCGCCACGTCAAAATCCAAGATGGCCGCCGCCAAGTATGTCTGAACCTTGAGATGAATATCTTGAAAAATAAGCGAAGTACCAACTCCTAATTTGGTGTGTGGGTGTATCTCGGCATAAGGAAGAACGCTATTGAAAATTGGGTCGCCATGTCAAAATCCAAGATGGCCGCTACCATATATATGTCTGAACCTTGTGAGCGAAATATCTTGAAAAATAAGCGAAGTACCAACTTATAATCTGGTATGTGGGTGTATCTAGGCATAAGGAAGAACCCTATTGAAAATTGGGTCGCCACGTCAAAATCCAAGATGGCCGTCGAGCGTCTTCCACTTTGTCAACTCGCATCACTTCACCGACGGCGGACCTAGGCGTAACGCTTGTTTTGATAAAAATAACCCCTGTACGGGATTAATTTTGGCCAAAAACCCAATTTTTGAAATCTTAGCCTTTTCACTGTTTTTTCTGCCTAAATCTATAAATCTATGTCACAGAAGATAAAATAATCTCAGACTCAGAATCTGTCTGAACTTTTCCACCCCCACGACGTTTTGTACTAAAATACAGCTCAACATCTGAATAATATAAGAGTCATCTTCAGAGCCATCGATGTCTTCAGTCACTTGTGGCCATCAAATCCTCTATAACGTGCGACGCAGTAAGCTTTCGTACATTACGAGACGCCATGTTTTTGTCCCCCGTCGCATCGCGGAGCGAAAGGTCGACTATGGTCTTCCCCTCCGTCCGTGTGTCCGTCCGTCCGTGCGTGCGCTCGTGCGGGCGTGCATGCGTGCATGCGTAAGCGAAGGACCGCATTCGAATTTGGTGTGTGGGTGCAACCCACGTCAAAATCCAAGATGGCCGCCGCCATGTATGTATGTCTGATGCCATGTATGTCTGAACCTTGTGAGCTGAATATCTTGAAAAATAAGCGAAGTACCAACTTCTAATCTGGTGTGTGGGTGTATCTAGGTATAAGGAAGAATGCTATTGAAAATTGGGTCGCGACGTCAAAATCCAAGATGTCCGCCGCCATGTATGTCTGAACCTTGTGAGATGAATATCTTGAAAAATAAGCGAAGTACCAACTTCTAATTTGGTGTGTGGGTGTATCTCGGCATAAGGAAGAACGCTATTGAAAATTGGGTCGCCACGTCAAAATCCAAAATGGCCGCCACCATATATATTTCTGAACCTTGTGAGCGAAATATCTAAAAAAATAAGCGAAGTACCAACTTCTAATCTGGTGTGTGGGTGTATCTAGGCACAAGGAAGAACGCTGTTTAAAATTGGGTCGCTACGTCAAAATCCAAGATGGCCGCCGCCATGTATGTCTGAACCTTGTTTTGTTAAATTAAACGTTATGTTATATGTTAAATACAACAAAACAACAACATGCATTTTAAGGCCATTTTCCCTGCAAGAGCGGGGGTTAAATTAAATTAAAAAGAAGCCCGAAACAAGTGTGTGTCCACCCTCAGGAGAGCCAGGAAACAATATCTCTCCATTCTCAAGACCGAACTCTCTTATCTGTCTCCCTCTTCCAAATCCTGGTGGCATCTGGTCAAATCTGTTTCTGGTGTTTGTTCCCCCTCCATCCCCTCCCTCACCTCAAACGGCGACACGGCTGACTCCGCACGTGAAAAAGCTGAATGCCTCAACTCTGTGTTTGCCTCTAAATCTTGTGTCCCAAACCCATCCCTCTCTGTACCCACCGTACCCAGTCGTACCCAGCTGTTCCTGGACTCTGTGTCCTTTCCTCCTGACAAGGTGGAAAAGTTTCTGTCAACCCTCGACTCTGATTATGCAACTGGTCCTGACGGCATCAGCCCACGGGTCCTAAAATCCTGTTCTTCCGCTCTTTCACTCCCTCTCTCTGTTCTCTTCACCCTCTCTTTTGCTCAAGGTCATCTGCCATCTGCTTGGAAATCAGCCAACATCACCGCTTGGCACAAAAAAGGTGCAAAAACAGATCCTAGCAACTACAGACCAATCAGCCTTCTCCCAATTATCAGCAAAGTCATGGAATCCATCATTGCTTCAGATATGAAATCTTTCCTCTTCTCCAATGGCTTGATCTCTGACCATCAATTTGGTTTCAGATCTGGTCACTCTACTCTGGACATGCTGCTTCTTCTTTCTCAACAATGGATGGAGGTCCTCAACGCCAAACAGGAAATTAGAGCTGTCTCCCTTGACATTGCACGTGCCTTCGATACGGTCTGGCACCCCGCTCTGCTCACCAAACTCTCCTCCTTTGGTATCCATGGAAATCTCCACGCATGGCTGGCGGACTTCCTCTCTAGTCGTAGTCAACGTGTGGCCCTGAATGGGTTTCTCTCATCTCCTCTTCCTGTTCAGGCTGGAGTTCCCCAAGGCAGTGTTCTGGGTCCTGTGCTTTTTCTTGTCTTCATCAATGATCTCTCTGACTCTCTTGAAAATCCTCTCTATCTCTTTGCTGACGACTCTACTCTCTGTCGCTCCATTCCTCATCCCTCAGATCGGCAGTCTGCAGCCTCCTCACTCTCTGCAGACCTGGACAAAATCACAGACTGGGCAAACAAGTGGAACATGTCTTTCAATCCTGACAAATCTCACACTCTTACGATATCTCTCTGAAAAGACCGACTGGACAACCCTCCCATCCACTTTCTGGATAATCCTCTCCAAGAAGTTCTGTCACTCAAGCTTTTGGGTCTCACTATCTGCCATGATCTTTCCTGGGAAAACCACATTTCAAATCTGGCCTCCAAAGCCAGTCACCGACTGGGCATCCTCCATCGTGCGAAGTCCTTCCTTGGTACACCTGAGCTCCTCACCACTTACAAGGCTTTCATCCGCAGCTCTATGGAATACTGCTCTCCCCTCTGGTCTGGTGCTCCTGCCTCACACCTAGCTCGTCTTCATGCTGTTGAAACCAAAGCGTTCAGAATCATTGGAATCTCCCGTGATGAAGCTAACTTCAAGGGCCTTTCACTCACTCACCGCAGGCAGGTTGGTGGTCTTTCCGTCTTCTACCGACTCCTCTCTGGCCTTGCCCCCCCAGCTCTCTCTGGGCTCTGTCCCCCAAATATTCCTACAGGTCGCACAAGATCTGCCTGCAACCCTCTTATGGTTAAACTGCCAAAATCAAGACTTTCTGCTCACCTTCACTCCCTCATTCCTCTTTTCACCCGCCTCTGGAACAAACTCCCTCACTCTCTTCAATCCCACTCCACCCTCCAGGTCTTTAAAACAGCTGTTCACCACCATCTCTTATCTTCCCCCATCCAAAACCTTGATCTTTTCTACCCCCGCTAATTTCACCCCAAATCCACTTTTTTTAAAGACCAACTTCTGTCCTGGAAGTCCTTGGTGTCCTTGTGTTTTATACTTCTCCCACCCCCCCCCTGCCTCCCCCTTTCCACGCCTCCTCCCCCCAAGCCCTCTCCCTCCCACACATCTCCCTGCTCTCAAATGTTATGTTTGTGTGCTTCCCCTTCTCTCCTCATCTTGTCTTCCGCTCCCTCTTTTTACATATTTTGTTTGTCTGGTTGATTTGTTTGTGAAATAAATGTTAGCTCTTTCACGAGCCTCGATTCAGTATACATTTTAAAAAAACAAAAAAAACCTTGTGAGATGAATATCTTGAAAAATAAGCGAAGTACCAACTTCTAATTTGGTGTGTGGGTGTATCTCGGCATAAGGAAGAACGCTATTGAAAATTGGTTCGCCACGTCAAAATCCAAGATGGCCGCCACCATATATATGTCAACCTTGTGAGCAAAATATCTTGAAAAATAAGCGAAGTACCAACTTATAATCTGGTGTGTGGGTGTATCTACGCATAAGGAAGAACCCTATTGAAAATTGGGTCGCCACGTCAAAATCCAAGATGGCCGCCTTGCGTCTTCCACCTTGTCAACTCGCATCACTTCGCCGACGGGGGACCTAGGCTTAACACTTGTTTACAAGAAATCTCAGCGCATGTGTACTAAGTTCAGACCGCCAAAACACATGCAGCAGACGATCCAACTGACTTGTGCTGCCGTCTGCACTAAGCCAGAGTAACTATAAACAATCTCCAGGCAGTAATTCAGTATATAAATTTAATGCAATGACATACTGACCACTGATGATCTATTTATAGGTATAGTCCATGACGTGTAGTAACGTCATCTGTACACAAAACCTTTTCGCGGGTTGCGGCACTGGACGTCATCCGTACCCAAAGGTACATCCGTACATCTGTAAATTTTCCTACCCCTAAAGATATTACTACTCCTTGTCTGGCTACTACCCATTGACCTGCCTGGCTATGTAAGAGGTACCAGGAGCCAAGCTCCCTCCAGTATGGCTGTCTGGGTCACAGTAGCACACAAGCTTCCCCACTACGATCAAATTGGTGGTGACAGTCAGGGAAGAAATAATAATAAACCCATTTTAATTTTGAGTAGTTTCCTGCCTATTGCCTCTCACGCATTGCCCTGCCAAGTGATTGGGGGGTACGGCATCATTTGGAGCAATCATTTGGGGCTTTTAAATGGTAGAGAACAGTTAAAATGATTTTAGATATTTTTAATGGTGGAGAAAGTTAGTGTGAATTTGGTAAGCTTGACAACCTTCTGGAGTAGCCAAAGCTCCTGGCATGATGGGTGACGTTAGACTTTATGCATCAGATTTCCTTGCGTAAAGGCTTGAGTCATTCCATTTGATGAAGAAAGAAGGCTTGTTTACAGTGCCTTAAGGGCAGGGCACAGATAAACTACTTCTTCATAAACCCTTCGGACGATGTTTACCTTTACGTTTTGATTGAAGCACTCCCTGACCCTCATTGATGAACTTCCGACAGTTTGACAAAGATCTGTTTGGCCATTTCTGAGAAAATGCTGATACACACACATCTCTTCTATTTGTAGATTATGCAAATAATAAATATTTTGGAAGGTTAAATGTTCCACAACATACAGTCACGTGAAAAAGTAAGTACACCCCATGTAAAGTTTTGACTTTTTCAACATATTTCAACATACAGCTATTTGATCTTCATTTCAACAATATTGATAGATAAAGGTGATATAATATATCAAATATCATGAAACATTTACATTTTGTAGTCCATTGTATAATTTAAATAAACATAAATGCAAATTTCGCATGTGGAAAAAGTAAGTACACCGTTGGCTCTAATAGGTGGTATTGCCCCCTTTGGCAGAAACAACCTCAGGTATGCATTTCTTTTAACTGTCTACCAGTCTCTGACATCGACTGGGAGAAATTTTTGCCCACTCCTCCATGCAGAATTCTTTCAGCTGTGCGATTTTTGAGGGGTTACTTGCATGCACAGCTCGTTTCAAATCCCCCCACAACATCTCGATGGGATTTACATCTGGGCTTTGACTTGGCCATTCCAGAACCCTCCATTTCTTTTTTTGAGGGGTTTCTTGCATGCACAGCTCGTTTCAAATCCCCCCACAACATCTCGATGGGATTTAGATCCGGGCTTTGACTTGGCCGTTCCAGAACCCTCCATTTCTTTCTTTTCAGCCATTCCTTGGTGGATTTACTGGTATGTTTAGGGTCATTGTCATGTCGCAAGGTCCACCTTCGGTTGAGCTTCAACTCTCTGACAGATGGCATCACATTATCCTCAAGCACCCTCTGGTACAATGAAGAATTAATAGTGGATTATATGATGGTGAGCTGCCCAGGCCCTGATGCATCAAAGCTGCCGCAAACCATAATATTTCCACCACCATGCTTTACAGTTGGTATCAGGTTCTTGTGGTCAAATGCTGTCTTTGGTTTTCGCCAAACATGTCTTCTGGTACTGTGGCCAAATAGTTCTACCTTTGACTCATCTGTCCAGAGCACATTGTTCCAGAAGTGCTGGTCTTTGCCTAGGTGTTCATTGGCAAACTTTAGTCTTGTCCTGATGTTCTTTCTGGACAGCAAAGGTTTCCGCCTGGCACACCTCCCATGTAGATCAAATTTGTGCAGCCTCTTTCTAATGGTAGACTCCTGCACTTTGACATCAACAGTGGCAAGAGCTACCTGTAGGTCCTGTGATGACATTCTGGGGTTCTGAGAGACTTCTTTCAGCATCTTACGGTCTGCTCTCGGGCTGAACTTGCTGGGGCGGCCTGTCCTGAACAAGTTGGCAGTTGTTTGGAATCTTCGCCACTTATAGATGATCTTCCGGACAGTCGAATCATTGATTTCAAATTGTTTGGAGATCTTTTTAAATCCCTTCCCAGACTCGTAGGCATCTATAAACTTCTTTCTGAAGGCCTCAGAGAGCTCTTTTGATCGAGGCATGGTGACGCCGCACACTTCAACAATAAAGAGCAAACCAAACTAAATGTCTGAGGTTTAAATAAGATCGGTTCCTCCAAGATCCGATGTTCTAATCATTTGCACCTGAGCTGGTGCACCTGATTCTAATTTTAGGTATTTGAAGAAGTGATAAATGTAGGGGTGTACTTACTTTTTCCACTTGCGAAATTTGCATTTATGTTTATATTATACAATGGACTACAAAATGTAAATGTTTCATGATATTTGTTATGTTATATCACCTTTATCTATCAATGTTGGTGAATAGAAGATCAAATAGCTGTATGTTGAAATATGTTGAAAAAGTCAAAACTTTACATGAGGTGTACTTACTTTTTCACGTGACTGCACATTTAATCTCACCACAAATGTATTATTTGCATTAAAATGGTGATTCTGAGTCGAACTGGTTTATCAATAGATTATCCTGCATTACATTTTTTCATGTTGAGATCACACCCCATAGGACAGTATATAAATGTGACCATTACATCAATCAGTGTGCCTCCATTACCAAGTGTGTAATGGCGACAATGAAGAAGCAATCCCTGTTCGTCTTTCTCCTCTCCACCTGTCTCTCCGCTTCAGCGGGTAAGAATCTTGATAAAAATGGTTAAAAATACTGACGGAGGTCTTTTAGAACTTGCTCTATTTATTATGATCCTTCTGTATTTATGGAGTCTCTTGACGAAATTGCATCAATTTCGTCTGTCTTTGGCCCACTGACTGATATAATGAGAACCATCCAGGTGGTGTCTAGCTCCCTCAGCTTCTTTTCCACCGTATGCCGTCAGGTCTCTCTTGGTCGTCCAACCCTCCTTCAATCTTAAGGATTCCCATAGAAATGTTGTTCCAATGGATTGCTGCTTTCCCAGATTGCCTTCCTTGCTTGGAATATTATTGGAAGCCCTCAAACCCACCCAGGCGCAGCCAAACGAGCCTTACAGACAATTTCTGCAATAATTTATTTCTCCCTCGACAGATAGATAAGGAACGAGAAATAAAGAGCCAAAGAGAGAAAATAATAGAAAAAGTAAGAAATAGAATGAACAAAGAGAAAGGTGAAAAAGTAGAAAGAAACGTGAAATGAACAAAGAACAAAGATGTGGGGAAGAACCCGGAGATACAGATTTCTGTAGTTACACCCCAGGCTCAGACGCAGCATCAGGTACAAGCTACCAAAGGTCCATCATTTGGGAAACACAGTCTACATAACATCAGAATATGGTACAAACATAATCAACCGGAAAACGAAATACTGCGCTGGTATCATCAGAAGGAACCCAAGTAAGAAAAGAGCAAAGATAGTCATCAGGCCGGAGGGACAGAGATGGGATTTGGATTTCAGCTGTTACTCCTCTACCCTCTAACGCATCCAGGTGCAGCCAAATGAGCCTTACAAAAAAAATTCTGCAAGAATTCACTTCGCCTTAGAGAGAGAGAGAGAGAGAGAGAGAGAGAGAGAGAGAGAGAGAGAGAGAGAGAGAGAGAGAGAGACAGACAGACAGACAGACAGACAGACAGACAGACAGACACAGACAGAGACAGAGACAGACATATGTAAAGAGTAAAATATATAAAATAAAATAAAAAGCAAGAATTAGAATTAATAAAGAGAAACGTGAAAAAAGTACAGAAAGAAGTGTGAAAAGAAAAAAGATGTCGGGAAGAACAAAGATGTTTTTCTTTCTACTACGGTTTCGAAAACAACATTAATTTGCTTTGGCAGACTCGATGTATTGAATACAAATGTGATGAAAATCTGACATCAGTTGTGCAATGGGTTGACCGAGATGTACGTACACTCGCCTCTAATTAAGCTGTTTAATCCAGGTTTGAATCTCGACTCACCTATAAACGATGATGCTGGTGTTTCAAGGACTGGGTGATTTATCAATGTGTCGTCCCACAGATGGACGTCAAAAAGGCGTCCCATCTGCCGGTATTTGTTGGTGGACATCAAAAATCCCATGGTGTCCATTGTGAAGAACAGGCGAGCTAGCGCCGACACCATGACCAAATTACAAATCCTGCACTAACTAGCAGAGGGCACTGCATCAGCGGCACAGCCGCGCCCTCCGCCGATGATCCTAGTACCCCTCAACCATGCACTTCAGAAGATATGCAGAAGAACAAGAATTTGTGCCATATGCACCAGAAGTAACATCCCTTCCACATCAGAAAAGTTTGAGAAATGTCGGCTGGGTGGAATCAGAAGTACATCAGGAAAAAACATAGGGGCGATACCCCTGGTGCTCACTTTTTTTTTTTCTTTTTTTTTTTTCTATACTGAATCGAGGCTCGTGAAAGAGCTGACAACCACGAGGGAAAGACAAAGACAGCACAGGGGGACCACGAGGGAAAGACAAAGACAGTACAGTGGGACCACGAGGGAAAGACAAAGACAGCACAGGGGGACCACGAGGGAAAGACAAAGACAGCACAGGGGGACCACGAGGGAAAGACAAAGACAGTACAGTGGGACCACGAGGGAAAGACAAAGACAGCACATGGGGACCACGAGGGAAAGACAAAGACAGCACAGGGGGACCACGAGGGAAAGACAAAGACAGTACAGTGGGACCACGAGGGAAAGACAAAGACAGCACATGGGGACCACGAGGGAAAGACAAAGACAGCACAGGGGGACCACGAGGGAAAGACAAAGACAGTACAGTGGGACCACGAGGGAAAGACAAAGACAGCACAGGGGGACCACGAGGGAAAGACAAAGACAGCACATGGGGACCACGAGGGAAAGACAAAGACAGCACAGGGGGACCACGAGGGAAAGACAAAGACAGTACAGTGGGACCACGAGGGAAAGACAAAGACAGCACAGTGGGACCACGAGGGAAAGACAAAGACAGTACAGTGGGACCACGAGGGAAAGACAAAGACAGCACAGGGGGACCACGAGGGAAAGACAAAGACAGCACAGGGGGACCACGAGGGAAAGACAAAGACAGTACAGTGGGACCACGAGGGAAAGACAAAGACAGCACATGGGGACCACGAGGGAAAGACAAAGACAGCACAGGGGGACCACGAGGGAAAGACAAAGACAGTACAGTGGGACCACGAGGGAAAGACAAAGACAGCACAGGGGGACCACGAGGGAAAGACAAAAGACAGCACAGGGGGACCACGAGGGAAAGACAAAGACAGTACAGTGGGACCACGAGGGAAAGACAAAGACAGCACAGGGGGACCGCGAGGGAAAGACAAAGACAGTACAGTGGGACCACGAGGGAAAGACAAAGACAGCACAGGGGGACCACGAGGGAAAGACAAAGACAGCACATGGGGACCGCGAGGGAAAGACAGCACATGGGGACCACGAGGGAAAGACAAAGACAGTACAGTGGGACCACGAGGGAAAGACAAAGACAGTACAGTGGGACCACGAGGGAAAGACAAAGACAGTACAGTGGGACCACGAGGGAAAGACAAAGACAGCACATGGGGACCACGAGGGAAAGACAAAGACAGCACATGGGGACCACGAGGGAAAGACAAAGACAGCACAGGGGGACCGCGAGGGAAAGACAAAAACAGCACATGGGGACCGCGAGGGAAAGACAGCACATGGGGACCACGAGGGAAAGACAAAGACAGCACAGGGGGACCGCGAGGGAAAGACAAAATCAGCACATGGGGACCGCGAGGGAAAGACAAAGACAGTACAGGGGGACCGCGAGGGAAAGACAAAATCAGCACATGGGGACCGCGAGGGAAAGACAAAGACAGCACAGGGGGACCGCGAGGGAAAGACAAAATCAGCACATGGGGACCGCAAGGGAAAGACAAAGACAGTACAGGGGGACCGCGAGGGAAAGACAAAAACAGCACATGGGGACCGCGAGGGAAAGACAAAATCAGCACATGGGGACCGCGAGGGAAAGACAGCACATGGGGACCACGAGGGAAAGACAAAGACAGTACATGGGGACCGCGAGGGAAAGACAAAATCAGCACATGGGGACCGCGAGGGAAAGACAAAGACAGTACATGGGGACCGCGAGGGAAAGACAAAAACAGCACATGGGGACCGCGAGGGAAAGACAAAGACAGTACAGGGGGACCGCGAGGGAAAGACAAAGACAGTACATGGGGACCGCGAGGGAAAGACAAAATCAGCACATGGGAAAGCGTGGGATGCGAGGGAAAGACAAAGACAGTACATGGGGACCGCGAGGGAAAGACAAAATCAGCACATGGGGACCGCGAGGGAAAGACAAAGACAGTACAGGGGGACCGCGAGGGAAAGACAAAAACAGCACATGGGGACCGCGAGGGAAAGACAAAATCAGCACATGGGGACCGCGAGGGAAAGACAAAGACAGTACAGGGGGACCGCGAGGGAAAGACGTATACTGCACCTGGTAGAATAAACAGTATACTGCACTGACTAAAGGTATTTTAAACCAATTTCAATGGTTGCTAGTAGACAGGGCAGCATGCAGAATCATACTAACATAATCATAAGACTTTAAACAAACAAACAAAAAAAATACCTATTTGGGGGGGGGGGGGGGCAACCTCCTCCCTTCCCCAACCCAGTATACTTCCTCAGACACCAATTTTTCTAATGCCTTCAAGAAACATTGGTACATCATGGGTGATGAAGGTTGTGGTGAAGTTTCATCGAAATAATGTGTGTAGTTTCAGAGAAGAAAGCAAATACGTGTTTTGATGGGGTCAAACCTGGACCCACCTTGACCCCCCATAAACCCTCTAGACTTCGATTTTCTTTGTGCCGTGGAAACTTCGGTAAATCACGGGTGATGAAGGTTGTGGTAAAGTTTCATTGAAATAGTGTGTGTAGTTTCAGAAGAAAAAGCAAATTCCTATTTTAGGGGGTTAAACCTGGATCCACCTTGACCCTGGTAAACCCCCTTAGACCCCGATTTTTTTTTAATACTGTGAACAAACTTCAGTCACAACACAACAAATATAATTTGTGCCAAGTTTGGTCGTAATCCCATCAGCAGTTTCGGAGAAGAAGTAGCAAGTGTTTACGGACGGACGACGCGCCATCGTGTACGCTCCACTGAATTTCGTTCTCGGTGTGCTAATCAACAAAGCATGTGACTAACATTCTATAAATGTCTTTTCTTTACTTTCTGAAAAAACAGATCTTGGATATAACGACGGAACAACAACTACAAGAATCCCTGAAGGTATTATTTTTTGCTTTTCTTCAGTCTATTGTGATTGAAAAACCTTTTCCACAAAATAAGTTAACAGACACCACTCCAGTTGTCGTAACAGATTATGTATGTATGTATCTTAACAGATTATATAATATATATGTTATGTGCGTGTATGTACACACACACACACACACACACACACACACACACACATACACATACATACACACACACACACACACACACACACACACACACACACACACACACACACACACACACACACACACACGCACACACACACATATATACATACACATACATACATACATATACATGTATGTATATATATATGTATATATGTATGTATATATGTATATATTTTTATATATACAGTCACGTGAAAAAGTAAGTACAACGCATGTAAAGTTTTGACTTTTTCAACATATTTCAACATACAGCTATTTTATCTTCATTTCAACAATATTGATAGATAAAGGTGATATAATATAACAAATATCATGAAACATTTACATTTTGGAGTCCATTGTATAATTTAAATAAACATAAATGCAAATTTCACATGTGGAAAAAGTAAGTACACCCCTGCATTTATCACGACTTCAAATAACTAAAATCAGAATCAGGTGCACCAGCTCAGGTGCAAATGATTAGAACATCATTAGAGAGGATCTTGGAGGAACCTGTCTTATTTAAACCTCAGACATTTAGTTTGGTTTGCGCTTTGTTGTTGAAGTTGAAGTTTTGCGCTTTGTTTCAAATCTCCCCCCTTGCCCCTTCCCTCCCCTCCCTCCTAAACTCCCCCCACACCCCTCCCCTCCGAGACTCTCCCTCGCTCCTCCCCTCCTAGACTCCCCTCTCACCCCTCCTCCTCAAAGCATCCTCCCTGCTTCTTCCTCCTTCCAACTTTCACCTTCATCTCCCCAAACCTTCTGCCTTGCTCTCCCCCCTCCTCAAATAACACCTCACTGTGCCTCACCCAATCTCCATCAAACCTTTTGTCCGCCCCATTCTTCCCTTTCTCCAAGCTATTCTGAAATCTCTGACACACCTTCAACAGCTCTCCCTACCTCTTCCTCCTCTTCCACATCTTACCCTACCCCTCCCCCCCCCTGTTCTGGACCCGATGCTCCCCCTTCCTCTTCATTAACGGTATGGACCTCAAACATCCGGGGCCTTCGCTCAAACTTGACTGACCTCTCCATACAGGTTGCTTCTGACAAACCAGATGTGATCTGCTTAACAGAAACTTTCCTCCTTCATGATGTCTCTGATGCCTTGGTATCTCTCCCAGGTTACTCCCTCCTCCGGTATGATAGACCTGAGCCTCGTCCTGGAGGTGGGGTTGCTATCTTTATAAAAAACTCTCTTCCTCACTCGCCCTCCACTGCCCTCTCTCCACCTCACCCCCAGGAATACCTTTGGCTACGGCTTCCCCTTCGCTCCCACCTTTTGTTCATATGTGTGTTGTACCGTCCACCAACCAGCGATGACTCCATCTACATCTCACTGTCTGATAATATGGACCAACTTCTATCTACCCATCCCAACTCTCTCTTCCTCATATGTGGTGATTTCAATTGTCACCATGCCAGTTGGCTGGGTGTGGGTACCTCTCTCACCAGCCATGGCTCTTCAGCAAAGGAATTCTGCGACTCACTGGGACTGACACAATCTGTCAATTTCCCGACCCGGATCTCAGTCAACGGAGCATCTTCTCTTCTGGATTTGGTTATGACAAACTTCCCTGAAAATGTCTGCTGCTCTTCTTCTGCTCCAATCGGCTCATCTGATCATGTGCTTGTCAAAGTGGACATCTCTCTGACCATTCTCAGAGAGCCTCCTCAGCGTCGACGAGTCTGGCATTTCACTCAGGCCAACTGGCACGGTCTTCAAGCAGCCATCAATCATCTGGACTGGTCTCCCATCTCTACCGCCTCTGACATCAACTCATCCTGGGAATTCTTTCAAAGTAAATTGCTCTCTCTCATGCACAGATTTATACCATCTCGTCTTCAGTTGTCATACCCTTCCTCCCGTCCATGGTACACGGAATCTTGTGGTGAGGCTGTTGCCCTGAAACAACTTGCTTTCGTCTCCTGGAAAGCAAATCCAACGGAAGGAAATCTCATTTCCTTTCACAAAGCCCGAAACAAGTGTGTGTCCACCCTCAGGAGAGCCAGGAAACAATATCTCACCATTCTCAAGACCGAACTCTCTTATCTGTCTCCCTCTTCCAAATCCTGGTGGCGTCTGGTCAAATCTGTTTCTGGTGTTTGTTCCCCCTCCATCCCCTCCCTCACCTCAAACGGCTTAACGGCTGACTCCGCACGTGAAAAAGCTGAATGCCTCAACTCTGTGTTTGCCTCTAAATCTTGTGTCCCAAACCCATCCCTCTCTGTACCCACCGTACCCAGTCGTACCCAGCTGCTCCTGGACTCTGTGTCCTTTCCTCCTGACAAGGTGGAAAAGTTTCTGGCAACCCTCGACTCTGATTCTGCAACTGGTCCTGACGGCATCAGCCCACGGGTCCTAAAATCATGTTCTTCTGCACTTTCACTCCCTCTTTCTGTTCTCTTCACCCTCTCTTTTGCTCAAGGTCATCTGCCATCTGCTTGGAAATCAGCCAACATCACCGCTTTGCACAAAAAAGGTGCAAAAACAGATCCCAGCAACTACAGACCAATCAGCCTTCTCCCAATTATCAGCAAAGTCATGGAATCCATCATTGCTTCAGATATTAAATCTTTCCTCTTCTCCAATGGCTTGATCTCTGATCATCAATTTGGTTTCAGACCTGGTCACTCTACTCTGGACATGCTGCTTCTGCTTTCTCAACAATGGATGGAGGTCCTCAACGCCAAACAGGAAATTAGAGCTGTCTCCCTTGACATTTCACGTGCCTTCGATACGGTCTGGCACCCTGCTCTGCTCTCCAAACTCTCCTCCTTTGGTATCCATGGAAATCTCCACGCATGGCTGGCGGACTTCCTCTCTGGTCGTAGTCAACGTGTGGCCCTGAATGGGTTTCTCTCATCTCCTCTTCCTGTTCAGGCTGGAGTTCCCCAAGGTAGTGTTCTGGGCCCTGTGCTTTTTCTGGTCTTCATCAATGATCTCTCTGACTCTCTTGAAAATCCTCTCTATCTCTTTGCTGACGACTCTACTCTCTGTCGCTCCATTCCTCATCCCTCAGATCGGCAGTCTGCAGCCTCCTCACTCTCTGCAGACCTGGACAAAATCACAGACTGGTCAAACAAGTGGAACATGTCTTTCAATCCTGACAAATCTCACACTCTTACAATGTCTCTCCGAAAGGACCGACTGGACAACCCTCCCATCTACTTTCTCAACAATCCTCTCCAAGAAGTTCTGTCGCTCAAGCTTTTGGGTCTCACTATCTGCCATGATCTTTCTTGGGAAAACCACATTTCCAAGCTGGCCTCCAAAGCCAGTCGCCGACTGGGCATCCTCCGTCGTGCGAAGTCCTTCCTTGGCACACCTGAGCTCCTCACCACATACAAGGCTTTCATCCGCAGCTCAATGGAATACTGTTCCCCCCTCTGGGCTGGTGCTCCTGCCTCACACCTTGCTCGGCTTCACGCTGTTGAGGCCAAAGCTTTCAGAATCATTGGAATCTCCTGCGATGTAGTCAACGCCGAGGGCCTTTCACTCACTCACCGCAGGCAGGTTGGTGGTCTTTCTGTCTTCTACCGACTCCTCTCCGGCCTTGCTCCCCCAGCTCTCTCTGTGCTCTGTCCCCCCAATATTCCTTCAGGTCGCACAAGATCTGCCTGCAACCCTCTTCTGGTTAAACTGCCAAAGTCTAGGCTCTCTGCTCACCTTCACTCTTTCATTCCCCTTTTCTCCCGCCTCTGGAACAAACTCCCCCACTCCCTTCAATCCCACTCCTCCCTCCAGGTCTTTAAAACAGCTGTTCACCACCATCTCTTATCTTCCCCCATCGAAAACCTTGATCTTTTCTACCCCCGGTAATTCACCCCAGAGTCCTTGCAGTGTTCATATGTTTTAATCCTCTCCCACCTCCCCCCAAGTCCTCCCGATGTCCCTGTTCTCAAATGTTGTGTTTGTGTCCTTCCCCCTCTCTTTTGTGTCCTTCCCCCTCTCTCACCATCTTGTCTACCGCTCCCCTTGTGTTTTGTGTGTCGGTTTGTCTTTTTGTGTGATTAATGTTAGCTCTTTCACGAGCCTCGATCTTGTATACAAAAAAAAAAAAAAAAAGAAAAAAAAAAAAAAAAAAAAAAAAAAAAAAAAAAAAAAAAAAAAAAAAAAAAAAAAAAAAAAAAAAAAAAAAAAAAGAAAAAAAAAAGTGTGCGGCATCACCATGCCTAGATCAAAAGAGCTCTCTGAGGCCTTCAGAAAGAAGGTTATAGATGCCTACGAGTCTGGGAAGGGATTTAAAAAGATCTCCAAACAATTTGAAATCAATCATTCGACTGTCCGGAAGATCATCTGCAAGTGGAGAGGAATACAAACAACTGCCAACTTGTTCAGGCCAGGCTGCCCCAGCAAGGTCAGCCAAAGAGCAGACCTCAAGATGCTGAAAGAACTCTCTAAGAACCCCAGAATGTCATCACGGGACCTACTGGTAGCTCTCGCCACTGTTGATGTCAAAGTGCACGAGTCTACCATGAGGAGGAGGCTGCACAAATTTGATCTACATGGGAGGTGTGCCAGGAGGAAACCTTTGCTTTCCAGAAAGAACATCATGGCAAGACTAAAGTTTGCCAATGAACACCGAGGGAAAGACCAGCACTTCTGGAACAATGTGCTCTGGACAGATGAGTCAAAGGTAGAGCTATTTGGCCACAGTACCAGAAGACATGTTTGGCGAAAACCAAAGACGGCATTTGACCACAAGAACCTGATACCAACTGTAAAGCATGGTGGTGGAAATATTATGGTTTGGTGCAGCTTTGCTGCATCAGAGCCTGGGCAGCTCACCATCATAGAATCCACGATTAATTCTTCATTGTACCAGAGGGTGCTTGAGGATAATGTGAGGCCATCTGTCAGAAAGTTGAAGCTCAACCGAAGGTGGACCTTGCAACAGGACAATGACCCTAAACATACCAGTAAATCCACCAAGGAATGGCTGAAAAGAAAGAAATGGAGGGTTCTGGAATGGCCAAGTCAAAGCCCAGATCGAAATCCCATTGAGATGTTGTGGGAGGATTTGAATGAAACAAGCTGCGCATGCAAGAAACCCTTCAAACATCGCAGAGCTGAAAGAATCCTGCATGGAGGAGTGGGCAAAAATTTCTCCTAGTCGATGTCAGAGACTGGTAGACAGTTATAAGAAACGCCTACTTGAGGTTGTTTCTGCCAAATCGGGCAATACCACCTATTAGAGCCAAGGGTGTACTTACTTTTTCCACATGCGAAATTTGCATTTATGTTTATTTAAATGATACACTGGACTACAAAATGTAAATGTTTCATGTTATTTGTTATATTATATCACCTTTATCTATCAATATTGTTGAAATGAAGATCAAATAGCTGTATGTTGAAATATGTTGAAAAAGTCAAAACTTTACATGGGGTACGCCTCCAAAACTCGCCTATGCACATTTACATGGGGAAAAGCGCATACTTTTTCACGTGACTGTATATACTTATTTCTTTATTTATTGAACACAAATGTGGTCTCGTGAAGTAAAAAAAAAAATTCTAAAAATTTCCATTGTCCAGGCTAAATACAACAACAACAACAACAACATGCATTTTAAGGCCATTTTCACTGCTAGAGTGGGGGTTAGCCTTGTGGTCCCCATGACAATCTTCTCCATTTTGCCCTATTTTCTGCATCTCTCCTTGTTAAGCCCCTTGCCCGCATTTCTTCTTCCACCATCTTTAGCCAAGTCTTTCTCGGTCTTCCCCGTCCTCTACTTCCTTCTACATTAATTTCCATCACTCTTCTCAACCAGTCACTTTCATCCTTCCTCAACACATGACCAAACCATCTCAACTTGTTCCTCTTCACAGCATCAATCACAGGCAATATTCCCATCATCTTTCGCAATTCATCATATGTCTTCCTCTCTCTCAACGATACTCCGCACATCCATCGAACCATTCGCATTTCCACCCTTTCCAGCCTTCGTTGCTGCTCTACGTTCATTACCCATGTCTCGCTCCCATAAATCATAACACTTCTCACACATGCAGCATACACCTTTCCCTTCAGCTTCAGCGACACTCTCCTCCTCATCAGCACGCCACTCATTTCCCGAAACTTCTTCCATGCACATCTCACTCGAGCAACCGTTGCCGAGTCTGATCCACCTTCTTCCTTCAGCATGTCTCCGAGGTAGCAAAATGTTTTCACACCTTCCAGCTTCACGCCGTCTCCAAGATCCAACTCAACATTTCCTCCATCTGCAGCTCCCTCTGTGCACACCTTACATTTGAATGTAGCTGCCACACTGGTAAATGACCCTCTCAGACCACTACATGTTTGATGAACCCACTCAGCGCACATTGTACATTGAATGGAGTTCACTCCGACACCCTTCCTACACACAGCACAGGGCCACTTCCCAGTTCTTTCCACCTCACCACATGCTTTACCACTTGCCATCACCTTCGTCTTTCCGATATTCACCTTCAGACCTTTTGTCTCCATACATTCCTTCCACTTGTTCATCTTTTCCTTCAGTCCATCCATACTTTCCGCAATCAACACCAGATCATCTGCATGCAACAACTCCCACGGTAAACCCTCCTTTACGTTCTGAGCCAGCACCTCCATCACAGCTACAAATAGTAGTGGACTTAGTACCGACCCCTGATGCACTCCCACCTTCACCTCAAACTCACCACTGTTCCCGTCCTTCGTCCTTACAGCTGTGCGCGCTCTTTTGTACATTGCCATCACTACTCTGATCAACCATTCCTCCACTCCTAACTTCCTCAATGCCCATGTCAATACTTTGCGTGGAACCCTATCGAATGCTTTCTCCAGATCAACAAACCCAAAAAACAACTTCTTCCTCTTCTCCATGTACTTCTCCTGCAACTGCCTCACAATGAAAAGCGCATCTGTCGTTCCTCTTCCTGGCATAAATCCAAACTGCATTTCGTCGATCTTCACTTTCTTCCTTATCCTCCTCTCCAACACCCTTTCCAATACCTTCATTCCATGCTCCAATAACTTTATCGCTCGGTACGAGCCACACTCCAGAGGGTCACCTTTCCCCTTGTATAGAGGGACGAGGGTACTCGGTTCCCAATCCACTGGAATGCGGCCTTCTTTCACCACCAGATTACAGATCTCTGTCATTCTCTTCACACCCCAACTTCCTGCTGCCTTCAACATATCTCCCACAACTCCCGTCGGCCCTCCTGCTTTTCCACTCTTCATTGCTTTTATCGCTTCCTCAACTTCCTTCTCAGTTATCTTCTCTGCCGGTCCTAAAACTGGGTTACTCTCTATGTTGCCATCCCATTCATCCTCTGTATACAACAGCATTTCCATATATCTTTTCCATCTTCCTTTAATTCCATCTGGGTCGACAACGATTTGTCCCACTTCATCCTTCAAGCAACGCACCCCCATCACATCACACCTCTCTTTCGCTATGTGCTTTGCAATCCTGAATACTGCTTTCTGACCCTCTTCCGAATCCAAGCGTTCTCCGAACATTTTCCTACATGCCTCCTGCGCCTTTGCTACCTCTTTCTTTGCAGCCTTCCTGGCTGCCTTATAACTTTCATGCTCTGCTGTTTCTGCTCCCGTACCCTTCGCCTTCTGCCACTCCTTGAACTTCTTCCTCTTCTCGTCAATCCTCTTTCCAACTTCATCATCCCACCACCATGTTTCCGAGTGCCTCTGTGGTCCTTTTGTCCATCCACATACCTCACCAACGGCTCCCAACAGACCAGCTTTCATTGACATCCAACCACTTTCAAGCTCAACCACATCATGCTCTACCCTACTCAGCCTCTCTTTTAATGCCTCCCTTACTGTTACCTGTTTCAACCTCCACACCTTCATTCTTGGTTGGTACTTCACCCGCCGCGCTCTCCTCGCACCTTTCACCCTTATGTCGCAGACAACCAAGTGGTGCTGTGAAACAGCCTCCTCCCCCGGGATCACCTTTGTGTCCCGGAGGTGCCCCCTATCTCGCCTACGCACCATCAGGTAGTCAACGGTTGTCGTCGACCCACCTGACGTGTATGTAACAAGCTTATTATCCTCTTTCTGGAACTGCGTATTACAAATCAACAAATCAGCTCCATCAGCAAACTCCAAAATCCTTTCACCTTCTCCATTTCTCTCACCATATCCGTAACCCCCATGAACTCCCTCAAAACCATCCATACTCCAATTCCAATTTGTCAACTCACATCACTTCAACGACGGGGGACCTAGGCGTAACGCTTGTTCTTATTTTGTTTAACATCGAGAAAGAAATCCATGTCTTCGTGTACCATTCGTTGCACCATTCGTTGTTGGAATCAATTCATTGAACTCTTGTGCAACTCTTGCACCATTCGTTGAGTCTTATTTCGATACTGAGTTTTTATAGCTTCTACCGAGCCGCAGCGCTGAGAGCTGTGCTGTCGCTTTCCGTTCACAGTCCTCACATATCGTATGCGAGATATGCAAGCAATACTGATCTGTGTACATGTCTGTGCACGTACCTTCCATCACAGCTACTGCAGTAAAATTCAGTGAACGCTTCCGATTACAATGATGCAAAATACGACTGGTTGTCCCCTGTCGCACCGCGGAGTGAAAGGGGGACTATGGTTTTCCCCAGTGCCGTGTATATTGAGAGTCTGGCCAACTGAAATACTGGCGCCATGTTGCATACCTAACTTAGCGCGCTGGCACTGCGAGATGTATGTCAGCTGTGGCAATCCTGTAGTTCTGTGACGAGGGAATCGATGTTATTACTGTTTGGTCGCAGATTTAATGAGGAACAACTAATTCAAGTTAATGTGACGTGTTGTTTGTTATTGGAATAATAAAATCTGCAAGCAGCGCCATTTATTCACACGAATTGTTTGCCTGTCACGGCACACGATTTATTGTCAGCTGCATACAGCATACTGATAAATTTTATTTCTCTTGGCATGAAATTGTAATTTGATAGAATGGAGCTTGTATACAAGTTTCATGTATTATCTGGAAACGTAACATACAATATTCCCATAATGCTACGAAAGTACAATGTCTATTATTTTATTCATTAGCTTGGGTTCACAAATGTTGTTATACTTTCGTTTTCAAAGTTGTTATACTTTCATTTTACGTTTTCAAAGAACACTTTACTCAGGAAACTGACACAAACAGTGACAAATATTGCGTCATAAACAAGTATTTCCTGATATATAAGCATATATAAACAGTGCATGTTACAGGGTATATGTATAATAAGGGATTGTGGAGCGGTGCTCTCACGTCGAACTCCAACAATATGGACGCGACAACGAGCTGATTTTCACTGAGCTGTTTATTCTGAGCTCGGCACGAATGCACTGAAAAAGGCTACGCCGAGCGGCAATATATCTTTCAAATTCAAACAGTAAGCCACGCCTCTCAACGGGGCGTGGTATGCAACCCGAGTGACCGCCCGCTGATTACGTCACTGGCCGGTACAAGAGAATTGTGTCTGGTAACCGCTACATGCGCCCCCCCAGAAGTCACTTGTACAGGGAGAGTCAGTTTGTGGGGGACCTTAATGACCCGGCCGAAATGACCCCTGGCGTTTTGTGTAGGGGTGGGAGGCGGCTTGGCGGCGGATGGTCGGGCGTGGGGCTTGGTCGACGGGGGACGGCCCCGCCATGGAGGAAGGGCCAACCGTGGAGGTTGGTCGAGGTCAAAATGGGCCGACTTGAAGCGGTCCACGGAGATATGTTCCGGTTTGCCGCCAATGTCTACGACGAACGACTTGTCGCCCCTCCTCAAGACCCGAAAATGGCCATCGTACGGCGGTCGGAGTGGTCCCTGGTGCGCGTCGTGGCGCACAAAAACGTACTCCGCTGTACAAAGCGCTGGAGGGACATGGGGTTGAGGACAGCCATGATGAGACGTGGGCACCGGGGCAAATCTCCTGGCGGCCTCCTGGAGGAGCGAGCGTTGGCGAGCCGCGGACCAGGGGCCGGTGGCGTCGGGGATGAACTCCCCTGGCACGCGCAGTGGTTGGCTGTAGACCAGCTCGGCGGTAGAAGCCTGGAGGTCTTCTTTAGGGGCCGTCCGGAGGCCCAATAGCACCCACGGGAGCCTGTCAGCCCAACCGTCGTCCTGGAGGCTTGCCCTGAGAGCGGCCTTCATTGAGCGGTGAAACCTCTCGCACAAGCCATTGGCCTGGGGGTGGTAGGCCGTGGTGCGGTGAAGTTTCACCCCCAAGGCCTGAGCGACCGTGCCCCAAAGCTCAGAGGTGAACTGTGGGCCTCTGTCAGAGGAGATGTCCGAGGGGGCGCCAAAACGGGCGACCCAGGTGCCGATGAAGGCCTGCACCACGTCGGCGGACGTCGTTGACATCAGCGAGACGGCCTCCGGCCACCTGGTGGTCCTGTCCACCATCGTGAGGAGATGGGTGAAGCCCCGCGAGGGGGGAAGGGGTCCCACCAGGTCCACATTGGCGTGGTCGAAACGCCACGCGGGCACGTCGAATGGTGCCAACGGGGCCTGGGTGTGCCGGTGGACCTTCACACGCTGGCAGGCGACACAGGCGTTGGTCCAGTCGCGGACGTCCTTCCGGAGCCCATGCCAGACGAATTTCGCTGCCACGAGCTTCTGCGACGCTTTCTGGCCCGGGTGGGAAAGGCCGTGGATGGCGTCAAAAACGAGCCGTTGCCATCCAGCGGGCACAATGGGACGAGGTTGGCCCAGGGAAACGTCGCACAGGAGAACTGTGCCTGTGTCCTTGAAGGGGACGTCGGACAACCGCAGGCCCGTGTCCGCTGTCCGGAGGGCTTGCACCGCGGGGTCGGAGACCTGGTCCGCCGCCATGCGGGCGTAATCCACGCCGAGGTGGACGGTGCCCGCGACGGACCGGGAGAGGCAATCGGCCACAGCATTATCCTTGCCCGCGACGTGCCAGATGTATGTCGTGAATTCGGACATGGCGGAGAGGTGGCGCTGCTGACGAGCCGACCACGGCTCTGAGACCTTGGCCATGGCGAAGACCAGGGGTTTGTGGTCCACAAACGCCGTGAATGGGCGGCCCTCTAAAAGGTGGTGGAAGTGGCGAACCGCCAGGTAAAGGCCGAGCAGCTCGCGGTCGAACGTGCTGTATTTGCGCTCGTTAGGGCTGAGCTCCCGGATGAAGAAGGCCAGCGGTTGCTAAGCCCCGTTAACCCACTGCTCGTGTACGGTGCCCACCGCGTAGTCGGAAGCGTCCGTGGTAAGGGCGATGGGTGCGTCGAGCGCCGGGTGCGCCAGCATGGTGGCGTTGGCGAGGGCCAGCTTAGCGCCCGTGAACACCCCGTCCATCTCCTCGGTCCAGGCGATGTCGTGCTTGGCCGGCTTACCCCTGAGGGCCTCGTACAGGGGGCGCCTGTGTTGGGCGGCGCGAGGCACGAACCGGTGGTAGAAGTTTACCATACCCAAAAACTCTTGCAGGGCCTTGACGGAGCAGGGGCGCGGGAAACCTTTAACGGCCTCCACCTTGGTCGGCAGCGGAACGGCCCCGCGCTTCTTGATGCGGTGTCCCAGGAAGTCGACGGCAGCCATGCCAAACTGGCATTTCGCCGGGTTGATGATGAGGCCGTGCTGGCTGAGGCGCGCAAAAAGCGTGCGCAGGTGAAGGAGATGCTCCGCCCGGGAAGTGCTGGCGATGAGAATGTCATCCAGGTTGACGAACAGAAAGGTGAGATCGCGCAGCACACTGTCCATCAGCCGCTGGAAGGCCTGGGCCGTGTTCTTAAGGCCGAACGGCATTCGGAGGAACTCGAAGAGGCCAAAAGGTGTAATTACAGCCGTCTTCGGAACGTCGGCCGGCCGGATAGGTACCTGGTGGTCGCCCCGAATAAGGTTGTCCTTGGAGAAGATCACCTGCCCCGCCAAACGGGCGGAAAAGTCCTGGATATGCGGTATCGGGTACCGGTCGGGGGTGGTGGCGCCGTTGAGGCGGCGATAATCGCCGCATGGTCGCCTTCCGCCACCTGGTTTGGGTACGATGTGCAGGGGCGAGGCCCACGCGCTGTTCAAGCGCCGCACAATGCCCAACCGCTCCAGCGCGTCGAATTCCGCCTTGGCCACGGCGAGTTTGGCAGGGTCGAGGCGACGAGCCCTGGTGTAGACCGGTGGACCAGTGGTCGGAATGTGGTGTTCGACACCGTGTTTGACGGCGACGGCCGAAAACGTCGGCAGCGTGAGGGTGGGGAACTCAGCGAGGAGGCGGGTGAAGTCGTCCGCGACCGGGAGCGCGCAGGCTAGCCTGGTCGGTGCGGAGCCGCTCAACGAACAAGCGAGAGAGCTGAAGGTCTCCGCGTTGACGAGCTGACGGCATTTTACGTCAACCAAAAGTCAGTGGGCGCAAAGAAAATCCGCACCCAACAAAGCCATGGGCACGTTCGCCGTGACGAAATCCCACTCGAAAAGCTGGCCCCCGAAGCAGAGTGCGACGCTGCGTGAACCGAAGGTGGGGATAGAGGAGCAAAGCACGGCCTGCTTGTCCTGCCCCGAGGTGGGTATAACGCTCACCTGAGCTCCCGTATCGCACAGGAAACGCCGCCCGGACGCGGTGTCCATGATGAACAAAATGTTGCCGGAATGGCCGACGCTCATGGCAGGAAGGGAGCGCCGGCCTGGTCGTTTCCCGACCCGCCGAAAGTGCACGGTGGGCGAGACGTTCTGGCCTTCTGCCCGAACCTGGCGTTGTAGTAACACACGGTCTGCCCCGGTGGTGGCTGCGGCGCCGGTCGTGGCGAGTGCGGCCGATGGGGTGTCATGGCGGCCGCAAGGGGCGCTGAATCAGCCAGTGGCAGCGCTGGTCGAGGCGGGGGCGTTGCCTCGGCCGGGCCAGGTTTCCAGGCGGCCGCTCCAAAGTACCGCCCGGCCGAGAAAAATTTGTCGGCTTCCTTAGGGCGCGAGGGTCCTCGATTGCCGAGTTAGCCAAAGCTAAGCGTACCTGCCCGGGTAGCTGTCGGAGAAACAGCTCGCGAAAGAGGAAATCTGGGCGGTGTTCGCCGAGCAGGGAGAGCATGTGGTCCATGCGCTCAGATGGGCGAGCCTCCCCGACCTCAGGCAGATTGAGCAGCTGTCGCGCGCGTTCAGCCTCAGTGAGGTCAAACATACCGAGGAGTAGTCGTTTGAGTGCGCCGTACTTGTCGTCGGCCGGCGGGCTCCGTAGAAGGCTCAAGACCCGGGAGGTGGTGGCGGCGTTTAGCGCGGAGACCACGTGGTGGAAGCGAGTCTCGTCCACCGTGATGTGCCGCAGAGCGAACTGGGACTCCGCTTGGGCAAACCAGACGGCCGCGTGCGATTCCCAGAAGCCAGGGAGCTTCAAAGCAACGGTTGACGCCATCGCCGTGTTCGTAAAAGGGGTCACCAATGTGGAGCGGTGCTCTCACGTCAAACTCCAACAATATGGACGCGACACCGAGCTGATTTTCACTGAGCTGTTTATTCCGAGCTCGGCACGAATGCACTGAAAAAGGCTACGCCGAGTGGCAATATATCTTTCAAATTCAAACAGTAAGCCACGCCTCTCAACGGGGCGTGGTATGCAACCCGAGTGACCGCCCGCTGATTACATCACCGGCCGGTACAAGAGAATTGTGTCCGGTAACCGCGACAGGATTATGTATAATACCTGATTTTCAGTTATTATACATAATCCCTTATATATATATACCCTATACACTGCATATGTACACGAAAAATGTTACAGGGAATATGTATAATATATATATATGGTTGACTAAATAAATGTTAAGCTCACCAGAGACCTAATACACACGTGTCTTGTCACTTTTGATTTGAAACCAATAGATATTAAGCGATTTCACTTTCCGAACATAAATATGAGTAAGGTGATGGATTCCATCCAACTCGGCGTATTTTAACCACCCAAATAGCACTTCTTTCCTTGTCTCGAGGAAATCTGTGCATTATACGACCTTGTCCTGGTCTAACAGAACATCCCCAAGCGGCACAACACACCATATTGGTTGATTTTATTGAAATATTACTCAAATGAAATATGCAACGATACGAAGCAATGGCACGTGTTACGGATCCTGGATTTAGGTGAATTACTATTCATGTCATTGCTTATTAATGTTTATTCTATTAAAGGTTGTTGTGGTTAAATGGTTAGAGAGGCTCCGGATAACAGGAGACCGGAAACGGGATAGTGAACCGGAAGAAGAAAAGAGAGACACGAGGTCCTGGAGAAGCGGCGATCTTCTTCTTCCTCGCCCAGCTCCGACGCGAGCGGTGTCGATATTGAGCAGCGTGGGGAACGCTGCGTTTGAAAGCCCGTCTGGCGAGAGGAGTTACCTGCGCGGGGTAATTACCGGTTACGCGTCAAGTTGCCGTGGGTTCGTGCACGGAACCAAGCGTCCGGCACAGTTCGCCTCAACGTCTACAAGGACGCGTACGGGTCGCACCTTGGGCCTCGCGCGCTTTGCGAGCCGCGCTTTGCTTTGCCCGCTTTGCTTTGCAAGGAGGTGTGCACTGCAGCAGCTGTTCCCGGTACGCGACGTGCACGTTTGGAGCACGTCAGCCAGGGGTTCGTTCAACCACCCGTGTGCGGAGAAGTCGACCTTCACCTTGGTCTGGAGGGGCCCAGAGACATTGTGAGGGACAGTGACCATTGAGGGGTCGTGAGTGGGGAAAGGGGGGAAATATATGAGATGGCCATCTTAGTAACATTGTTGATGGATTGTTGATTGTTGGTTGATGGATTGAGAATATATTATTAATTAATCCGGATCCTTGGTGTGGGGTTGCTTATTGACCTGAATTGTTTGTGTCTTTCATATTGATTGCCTTACGAAAGCGTATAGATCATATATCTTTCTGGCGGGGTCCTCCCACGGTCCGGGGGTCACCAAGACCAGGTAGTTACCGGGAGGACCACGTAACACACGGAATGGGTGCAGCGGTAAAGCTGCTCGGCTGAGGTGGTATGCAAAATGGCGCCTGTAAACCACGTGACGCGGGCTCGACCAATCACGGCGGTAGTTGAGCAGATCAAAGGCTGCAGTGATGTTTGTGGGGTGTTGCAGTGATGGTTGTCCTTCTGGAAGTTTCTCCTATCTCCACACAGGATCTCTGGAGCTCAGCCAGAGTGACCGTCGGGTTCTTGGTCACCTCTCTTACCAAGGCCCTTCGCCCCCCGATTGCTCAGTTTGGCCGGGCGGCCAGCTCTAGGAAGAGTCCGGGTTGTTCCAAACTTCTTCAATTTAAGAATTATGGAGGCCACTGTGCTCTTGGGAACCTTCAATGCAGCAGAAATTTTTTGTAGGCTTGCCCAGATCTGTGCCTCGACACAATCCTGTCTCTGTGCTCTGCAGGCAGTTCCTTCGACCTCATGGCTTTGTTTTTGCTCTGATATGCATTGTCAGCTGTAATATGCAGTCAGATATGTCAGTCTGCAGATATGCAGTCAGATATGTGTGCCTTTCCAAATCATGTCCAATCAATTGAATTTACCACAGGTGGACTCCAATCAAGGTGTAGAAGCATCTGAAAGATGATCAAGAGAAATGGGAGGCACTTGAGCTAAATTTCAAGTGTCATAGCAAAGGGTCTGACTACTTTTGTCAATGTGATATTTCAGTTTTTTCTTTTTAATAAATTTGCAAAACTTTCTAAAATCCTGTTTTCTCTTTGTCATTATGGGGTATTGAGTGTAGATTAATGAGGGAAAAAATGAATTTAAACGATTTCAGCATGAGGCTGCAACATAACAAAATGTGAAAAAGTGAAGGGGTCTGAATACTGTTATGTCGGGGGGGGGGGGGGGGGGGGGAATACAGGAATATCTAGAGCCAGGTAGATCTGCATTGGTAGGTATCCGACTGTCGTGATAGGGAATCTACCTGTAATACGTTATATGTTTAGCCGGATGTCGGTATAAGCTGTATTGGTGTCCCCGCCATGGGGGGCGGGGCATGCTAAGTAGTGCAGGGATTATGGTTAAAAATTCCATTGTTTGTCGTCCCCTCTGTCGCCAATCCAGTGTCCCTTATGGCAAAGCATTCACATAGACACTAGATAGATCCCTTAGTGCACAACAGTAATTAAATCCCCTCCCTTACAAAAAGACGCACCGGAAAGACAAGCAGGAAGCGGCCGCGTACAACGCCGGCGGGGGCGTCAAACAGCGAGCAAGGCAGGCTATCGCCACGCCCAGGGAACGTGTGATTGGTTGAGGCGGAAGGCGCAAAGATTTGGCCAATCGGTGCGGAGGGCGCCAAGCCGCTCCTTAGAAGTAGGTTGCTGATTGGAGGGAAGTCGCGAGAAGGTTCGAGAGACCACGAAGAATCGAGGCTCTGATTGGGAACGCGCCAGATTGACGTCACATGCCAGGTGACAAAAGGACTCGCTGGACAACATTTTCTCTCTCCCCTCGTGCTTGAAGCTAGCTTTCTGCTCTGTGCTGGACTCTTGCCTGGGTTGATTCGCGCTCTTCCCTGCGTTCCTGACTGGTGGTCGTTGGTTCCTTCATGTTCTTGGAGCGGTGCTCGGAGCTTGGAGCGAGGCTTGGTGCTGTGAGGGAAAGGGACCTCGTGTGCGACCAACGAGGAGCTTGGAGTGGGGCGTGCAGCGAGGCGTTTGGTGAGGCCTGACGGCGCGCGAGCGGGCGTGCAATGGGGCCTGTTCCCTGCCGACGTCGAAGCCACGGCGGGCTTGCGCGCTTGGAGCCGACGATTCCTTGACTGCAGACTACAGACAGATAAGCTCGCACCACATTTCACAAATACCCGCCATAACGTTTTATTTTTATTAATTAATTTTCCTTTGTCTCGTATCCGAAGTGTGAGTGGGGACGTCCCGATTAGGACATTTTATTACCGGCGCGTATTTTCCTGTCCCACTATTCATTGTAAAATAAACTCTTGTATTATTTTCTTTTCCCTTCAAAATCTTGTGTTCGTTTGAGTTAATCCCCTGCAGGATCGGAGCTGCAGTCGGATCGCTACAGGTACGCGCTTGCCGCCTCTTCTTCTTAATTCCTCCTCCCGCACTTTTATAGCCAAAACCGTATTTGATCGTCACCTCAAGTAAAGCTGTTCGGTCATCCGCGAGCCCCGGTATTAACCGAAGGGATCGTGCGACAATACTTTCTGAATGCACTGTATATACTGTATACATATATGTTCAACAATGAATAAAAAAATTAATCTCACAAATACAGTGTATCCAATCAACAGGTTGTAAAAATATTTTCCAAACGTGTCTCAATGCATTTGTAATAGTTGATAAACAATGACGAGGATCACATTCCGAGACACCGACCACCTACCAAGTGGAACCTTTCATGAACTTCACCATTTCAGCAAAATAGGAATTAATTTAGTTTGTGCAATGTTCATATCTGATCTTACCTTGAGCCTACCCTTTCTCAAAGTAACACCATCTGATACTTGATAAACGGAAGTACCAGCAATCGAGTTTTGTCCCATTCCTCCTGTGAAACTGAGTTGTGTTGTCCATACTTATGTTCACAAATCAGAACTGTATTCAGAAAGACATTCTACTCCACACTATGAGCTTGTTCATTGTGAGTATCTTTGAAGTGTCAAATAAATTGCTCAATTTGCAAAATGGGCTTGTGTACCTTCAGATTGGATATCTCTCAAACATGGAAACATGCTATTCCTGGGTAACTTTACTCTTGATTTGCAAACAAAATTTTTAGAAACAAATTTTGGAATGCTGCGAAAGTTCATCACATCAGAAGAAACATAATTTGTTGAATAGATCATACCTGGGAAATAGGTTCACGTTGTATGCTTTGTTGAGGTTGATTGTCAAACTCCTTCTTGTTCATGTGAAAATTCCAATGATTTCCAAATCCTCAGAAAGTGATGCTGCAATGGTACATCTGCCACTTGAGAGGGAACTCCACAGTGAATGTGGAATGAAGAATTATCTGATCAATTGGTTGAATTATGTTTTAATCAAAGAGAAGAAAGGTCCCATGGACAACACTTCAGTGGACCACCGAGATCCATCACTACGAATATTATTGGGAAAGGTTTTGCCATTTAAAATGCCTCTGATTGTGGACGTTGATGATTTCTGATGTTGATGGAAGACTTTCAGCAAAGCGATGGAAATCCTCACCAAAAGATTATCATTAAAGGGTCTTATGCTCTTTGATTTAGACATCTATTAAAATAGCTCATCTATCTTATCTATCTATAATTCCATTAATCTCTGTGTGTATGTTTGTATGTTTGTTTGTTTGTATGTTTGTATGTCTGTGACCGCTGTTTCTCGACAACCACGGGTCCGATATACTTTAAACTTGCCAGGTATATTGCTGGGGACCCGAGGATGTGCCTTTTCAAGGTTTGAAATTAATCGGACAAGTAGTTACCGAGCTATGGCGATTTAGCCGTTCGCCGTTCGCTTTGGCGTTGCGAATGAACCAAACCATTTCATGTAAATAGAGGGGGGGGGGGGGGTTCTGTGGTCGTTGCGAATGGACCAAACCATTTCATGTAAATAGAGGGGGGGGGATTGTCACTGTACTCGCAAGCCGTTCGCCGTTCGCTTTGGCGTTGCGAATGGACCAAAACATTTCATGGACCAAACCATTTCATGTAAATAGAGGGGGGGGGGGGATTGTCACCGTACGCGCACCGACGTACCCACGTACCCACGTACGGGCATTGCACCCACGTACGGGCATGCCCTAGTAAAGTAAAAGCTTCATCGCTTTAGATTCTAAATTATAAAGGAAGACAAAACTCTACATCTTGTTCAGTCTGTAAGTCATTGTTGTGAAAGAGGTTTTCACTTTAATTATTGTTATTTTTCCAGTTTATAAAAATGCTCAAAGAAAGTATCTGCTCTTGGAAGACAAAGACTTCCATTTTGTCTAATAACTTTTGTCTTGATCAAAGTGATATTTTGACCTGAGATATTTTTTATCGGATATTCTTATCTTTCCATGATCGTAAAAATTCATGTTGCAAAATAGTAAACAAAATATCAGCAAACTACTGTTTGGAAAAATACCTTTCACATTTTCATGAAGAACTCGATGTTATGAAGAGAAATGCAATGTAAATCTGATGCAAGTTGTACAATCTGCTCCACAAGTAACCCTGCATATCACATGAGTTTGAGAAATGCTTGGTTTGTGTAGAATCATTGGATTAAATATGTCGGATAATTGTGAATCATAAAAAATGTCCAACAAACCTTTTATATTTGTTATTTTGTCTCTTTGTCAGGTAACACAGATAATGTTTCGGTCAACGGTACGACACCAACACCCACTGAAGGTAATCTTTTGGCTTTGTATCAAACCTTAGTGTGAGTAAAAAACTTATTTCATGAAATAAGTTACGAGATGAATCATTGAAATTGTCATAACAAGTCTTAAATCGGATTATATATTGCTTGGTTTATGTAGAATCATTGGAACAAGTGTATCTGGAACAATGCATAAACATGTACAACAAACCTTTAAAATGTGTAATTTTGTCTCTTTGTCGGGTAACACAGATGTTTGGTGGGACATAATGACACCAACACCTCCTGAAGGTAATCTTTGTGCTTTGGATCTAACCTTAGTGTGAGTAAAAAAAACTTTCATGAAAGAAGTCATTAAATGAATCGTTTAAATTGTCATAACAGGTTTTAAAATAGATTATATTTTGTGAAATGTTATTTTGAGAAAATTTATTGATGAATTGCTATATCTGATCTCCTTTTGTATGTAATCAATGAAATGTTAAATAGAACAAACCTGGCTTTTCTTCTTCAACTTAATCATCTTGTCCTGAAGAACACGAATAATTGAGAGCAGCATTTGGTGGGCAAATTAGCCTGCTCGTTGTATCATCGCTGAGATACAGTGAGAGGATATACACTGTGAAACTGCTGTTTGAATACAGATTATTTTCATGTTTTTGGCATACAAACATCATCTGTTTTAAAATGTGCCATTGTTTCTTTAAAAGGTGCCACACATTAATTATATGGTCAGCTGGGGAGCAACTGTGATGACTACGACAGAACCCACTTAATTAAAGGAGTACAAAAACGCGCGCTGAACCTGAGACTAGTGTTATGGCATTGATCCAGCCAGGAACACACAAGACAAACCAAAGTGTGCCAAAGGCAGGGGCGAATCCAGGAATTTCAAGATGGGGGGGAGGGGGGGGTGCTTGAAGCTATAGCGCTGGGGGGGGGGGGGGGCACAGGGGGGTCTGGGGGTTCTCCCCCAGGAAATTTTAAAAAATTGATCGTCAGAAACGGCATTTCGTGCGTTCTTGGAAGTTTCTGCAGTTCCTTGTGTTCTTCCCTGGTACAACAGTTCGACAGATTCGCGATGACTAATGGTCAGATAGAGGAACTGGTGAAACGACTTGCTCAGCTGTTCCTTCTGCTATAAATTGATGAATTTTGTAGGTGTGTGTGTGTGTGTGTGTGTGGTGTGTGTGTGGTGTGTGTGGTGTGTGTGGTGTGTGTGGTGTGTGTGGTGTGCATGCGTGCGGCATGTTTTTTGTGTAGTTCTACTGGAGCTTTCTGATTTGTGTAGTCCTCGCGAAATGATTGTTATGATCTCCTGAGTTAATTAGGCTAATTAATTACAAAGAATCCAGAAGAATTCCCATGTTTCTAAATGCATGCCATGTTAACGTGTATGGAGCAGCTTAATAGGTCCTTCCATGGCATGCCATTCTCATTACTAAATAAGTAACAAAAACAATGATAATATTTTACAAAGCATTTATTCCAACTCAAGCACTATAGCAGGCAGGTATGCTGCAAGGCCATGAAAGGCGATGAAAATTTGGTCCATTTGGACCAACGGGCTCACTTGTCGTTATAAAAGACCTGTGCACTCCCATAGTGTGAAATGATGGCGATGACAGACTGTGTGCTGGGCAAAGCCCGGCATCGCCATGCGGCAAGGTTGTGAAGCTCAAGGTAGGGGGTTCTCCCCACAAAAGATAGGATAGCGATAGGACAGCGGAATGTGAATTATTTTATTCATCGTAAATTATGCTATTTTGGAATAGACGGCGCTTGTGTTTTTGAATGAAAATGTCACATACATCATGTGGGGATATGGTGTATGTTCATGAGGGCCAGAGATGCCATCCGATTTTCTCCCATGGAATATCTTATGTCGGTCTTCAGACGACGCAGGCAAGAAAATGAGCGTTCGGCTTCACAGGAGCCTACAGGGAGGGTGCATCCAATATGGAGTAGGACTTTGATGGATGGAAATTCGTCTCCATCTCCTGTGCAGAAACAATCCATGAATGTGTTTGGAAGCGTGTTGTTGGGCTTCCTTCTCCAAAACATCTGCCAGTCTCTAAGCTCATTTATCAGTCCTGCTGGATGTTCCATGTCGTTTTTCCAACGCAACAGCTTCTGATGTCGGGCTGGAATGTCGCAGGTATCGGCGATTATTGCGGATGGCATCAGCAGAAACAGATCACTACCTTCGCGATTTTCAGCACAGAATCGGGTGTCCATTTCCTGGCTGAGGTGGTCGAGAAATGGAATGCACATGTTTCTGAGGTAGAACAGCAAGGGAGTATTGGCGGCAGTGTTCAGACGATGGATTTGTCGTTTTACAACTCTCGGCATTGTGACATCACCTCCTACAGATTATATCATGGCCTTGGCGTAATCGAACCACAGAGAGAATTCAGTTTCTGCATTTGACCGTAGTTGAGTGAGCGCGTCCTTCTTGTCGTCAATCATAGAGTATGCCTCCAGCACATCCATACCGTTGCGTTGCAGCTTGTGGGCAAGACCTTTTAAAGTATGTAGGCTGTTCTTCACTGAAATGAATACAACAACAAACTGAAAAGACGTCAGTGAACTCAGAATTCCCGGTGCAGACACGCGGCTATCACGGTCCCACCCCCAGGAATTCTCATCACCGTCGGGATTTACAATCCTGTCCAAACAAATACAGACAAACGGATATAACTCTTTGACTGTCTCGTAACAAGTATGTGTCTCCACCCACCTCGTCTTGCACAGACCTTTCAGTTTTTTTGCTGAGGTTTCCTCTTCTTGCTCAGATAAGGTCTTTTCAAGGTACTGTTGGCTCTTGGGTGAGTTCTTGAAAAATCTATAAAGCTCATTAATGGTATCAATCATATTGCGAACCATGGATAGTCTACACGCTGCTGCGATAGACAAATGTAGCACATGACTGTTGCAGTGAGTGTGGAGCGCCAAAGGCTGGACAGCTTTAATCTGCGCTTGAGTTCCGATTCTGGATGACGCCATTGATGATGCACCGTCATAGCTTTGCCCTCTTGCCTTACTGATGTCCACACCTCTTCTGAATAAACAATCTATGATGGCCTTTCCTATAGCTTCCCCAGTAGTTCTCTCTAGCTCTACGAAATCAAAGAATACTTCTTTAACTGAAGGTTGTGAGGCCAGGGTGTCGAGGAACCGGAGCTAAATACTGAGAATTTCATGGTTGGAATGAAGCTCCGTTACCTCATCACCTATGATGGTGAAAAATCCTCCCTCCTTCAAACACTTGATCAGTCCATCTCTAATCTGGCTACCAATGATCTCTATCACTTCGTTCTGGATGGTCTTAGAGGTACAGCGGGCATTCTTGTTGCCACTCAGCAGATGCTCCTGTCAGATCTCATCGTTTTCAGCAATGTGACTCAAAATGGTGAGAAAATTTCCTTTGTTTGAGATATCATCACATTTCAGCGAATTGTCGTCTCGATGTCCCCTGAGTGCTATGTTCTGCGGACCGCAGGGCAGCACCACACCGACAATTTGTCGGAGGATGTGTAGATTTTTTTCATAGTTCAATTTGTTCTGCTCGGAAATCAAATATGATATTCTGTGGGTCGGATTTCGGACACTTTCCATCAAATCATTAGCAGCAAGCATAGCTTGTTTATGGTAGTTCAGTGAATCGTGTGTCGCCAGTGCACCATCTGTACCAGTTGCTTTCCGTAGGTTGGTTAAGGGTGATCGAACTAGCACCCCTGACTTAATTTGATCATTTTTTGGAGGGAACATAACACAAAACTTACACATCCCACCTCCAAGTACAGAACTGTAAGCCAACCATTTGTAACGATCGAGCCACTCTCTGCAAAAATTCAGCACATATGAACCATTTTGTCCCTTACGGTTGATCCGTTGAACACACAGGGAATCAAAATGTTGTGGGCAGTGATGCTCGTTTAAGCACTTGATTTTCTCGTCACCCGGAAGCGACTCAATACGAACATTATCGGCCACAATATCACCGACATCATAAGCTGGCGGGGCCTGTTTGCCTTCCAACACAGGCACTGATTTGTCGTTTGTTGCATCACTCACTTTAAGAGTGTTTGTATTGCCAAGGGGATCGGAAGATGTGGTTGCTTCATTACGGCGTACTCGTACCTCGGGTTGGGCTTCAGTTGCTGGTGCTGCTGCAGGCCTACCCAGTGGGTGTTGTGCCTCATCTGTTGTTATAGTATGGTCTGTCGCAGTGATGGATGAAAAGAAGTCCGTAATCTTCCTTTTTTTTGGATCTTCCATGACACTCACTCGTTTTGACCTTTTTCTTAAGACAAAGTAAGTGATCCGATGTTTGCCGATATGATACCTCTGCAGACCGCATTGACCAGTTTCCTCAGCGCTCAGCAATGCATTATTGGATGGACGAGTCCACTAACGTGCTCGACGAGGGGTGTTGATAATAGGATTGTACTATTGTGAACGTACCCCACTTCGAGCGATTTAATGAACTCGTCGACATAGCACATGAGCATCGATCCTGTACACACACGAATAAATTAACACAAACATGAAGAGAAATTTCAATTCTGCGCAAACTGTACTGCAACCATTATAATTGTGCCCCGCTGTAAACGAGTTTCAATGTAATGCTGTATATTTATGCTCCGCCCATGTTTGCATCATGCATATCATGCTCCACCCATGTTTTCCTCATCACATATTCAATTCATGCTCCACCCATGTGTTGCGTCATCGGCATGGCATTACCTTCAAGCCATATCCGCTGGAGTGGCTGCTGCTGATTATTTCGCTTTGGACGGTGGATTTATGTGACTAGGGCATGCCCGTACTATATATATATCTAAAATTATATCCCCCCCCTCTATTTACATGAAATGGTTTGGTCCATTCGCAAAGCCAGTAACGACCACAGAACCCCCCCCCCCTCTATTTACATGAAATGGTTTGGTCCATTCGTAAAGCCAAATCGAACGGCGAACGGCTAAATCGCCATAGCTCGCTAACTACTTGTCCGATTAATATGAAACCTTGAAAAGGCACATCCTCGGGTCCCCAGCAATATACCTGGCAAGTTTCAAGTATATCGGACCCGTGGTTGTCGAGAAACAGCGGTCACAGACACACACACACACAGACGACACACACACAGAGATTACTGGAATTATAGATAGATGAAAGTATGGTTTTTTACCGTCGCACTTGGAGTGTTTTATAATAAAGCAAAAGTTATTCAAAACCTCTGAGCGTTGGTAATCTGCCTGGAACGTTCCTTGTTCAAAATCATCTGGACACGAGGGCTGTTCCAGGATATTCATAACTTATAATTCATCAAAAATCCAGAGGGGGAGGGGGGGGGGTGGGGGTGGGTGTGCACCCCCTGCACCCTCATCCTGGATCGAAGGGGGGGTGCGCACTCCCTGCACCCCCCCCCCCTGGATCCGCCCCTGAAAGGTGGGGGAGTTTTGGTGGCCCGTCCATTCGAGTGGCGCAGGAAGGCACGTACATAATTGTCAGCTCCTTTTATTCATTCAGCTTGTACTGGCTTGTACTTGATTGTGCTGGGTTGTACTGCACTCGATTTTCTTCGCACTGCGAAGTCCAAAGGACAGGCGTACTACCTCACTTGGCTGTTTGGCCCTTGCTCATCTTCCTACACATCTCTGGGGAATGTCTTGCATAAGCTGTATGCACCGTGTCATAGATGCCGTAACATTGGCCACGCTGCAGCCAGCCACTTGAACCCTCCTGCCGATGGCTGAGGCCATAATGATGCCATGTGCTGACTGCCAGGCATTCCCAGTCACCAACTTTCTGGCCACATGGCCTGAAAGACATAAAGAGAGGGAGTAAAAGGAAAGCACACCACGGGGAAGAAGAAAAAGGCTTACAGAACATCCTGAGCATGAAGGAGAGGACACAATCATAGAGCATGTGAAGAAGAAGAATAAAAAGGGAGGACAAAACCAGGTTTGACAGGGAGACAGGAGTCTCTATGAGCAAACAATCCTGCCAGCAGTAATTTGGATTATTAAGGGAGATTTATTTAAACATCGAGTGTGAAATAACGAAATAATCAACCCCCCTCTTTCACCCCAAATCCATTTTCGTAACAAAAGCAAACCCTTCACACACTGCAGTCAGCTATGATATCATAGTCAGGTGAACATATTTCAGGATTCCCACAAAACCAATCCAGCAGAATGAAACGGCAATAAATCTGCAATCCATAGTTTAGAGTATTAGACACTTGCACCTCTTGTGTCAGTGTGATGTGATGGAGATGGTAGTCTTTACCCACCCCATTTACTGGATTGGTCAACATCACATGGAAAGGATGAATAAGGATAAAAACATTATTTTTAGATACCAAAGACAATCTTTTGTTCCACAAGAGAACACAGCAAACTACTTCAAACAAATGAACATTCCTGAATTTCAAGCAAGATAAAGCATGAAGTAAAATTTCAATCTCAGTATTGCCCAAGTTCAATGTATGACATGAATTGTGATGCTTTGAATAAAAGTTAGCAACTTCTTTCCAATATCAATGAAGCTGCATTACTGTGGGAAATATTCTTCCTCTCACTATGCTCAGGATATTTTGGTGGAACTGCCATCACACACACGTTTTAGTTATTACTAGCCAAAACCCGTGGAACATCCACGGAAGGGAGGATGTGGTGTATGGATAGAGTGTACCATTATGGATGGCATAGAGGATTTGCTTGTCTGAGTAAGAGCTAGGAAGAAAGATGAGAATGAAGAGTGCGTATATGAACAACGATCGCTGACACCGGCACAAATGCATGCTCTGGATTGTCCACTCAGTGGACGGCTTGCTTTCGCCTTCGCCTGTCCAATCAGCGGATGGCTTGCTTCGCCTTCGCCCAGCAGACGCCAATACAATGGCGTCGTAAGATGGCGTCGTATCGGCAGTTAATCGGATGCTTTTGGGCCCCAACGTCGGCTAATTCAAATTTTTCGAGTATGGCTGTACGTGATAAACAAAGAGCGTGGTTCGTAGATCGTAAATCCATTAGTGCCGTGGGCATCGGGTCACTGGGTGCGGCGTAAAAGGGATAACAAAGTCGAGTCCTTACGCTATTATTATATAGATACCCATTATACAAAATAAATAAAATTATATTGATGTTACGGGATAGATTACGGGATACTTTTAGGTCCAGGGTCACATGGTATGCTGGTCTATGTCCTCTTGCTGCAGGTTTCCTTCAAGATAGGTGGGTGCCTCTTTGTATATAGAAGTTAATTTCCATAATCAACTGGCTTGTTGTTGTTGTTGTTGCTGTTGCTCTGTTCTGTAAATGTCTCCGGAATTGAACCATGTTCCACACCTTGAGTTCAAGGCATAACAAGCATTTATTTATGAACCAATAACACAGCGCTGTGGAGGGTGTAAGAGTTATACAATTCATTTGAACCGCACAACTCCAGACACTCCTGGAAAATTGGCAACCCAGAATTTCTTTATATACACAAAAATATACAAAAAATCTCCGCTGAAAAATGAGCGCGGACAAAGGAAAACGGGCTAGATACCTCCCACCGAGACCCTATCTTCTTTGGCATGAGCCAAGGGAAAGATGCGGGAGAAAGAGCACCTTCTCATGCTGGCTTTTGGTCAAGGACAAAAAGACGTGTTTTCACGAGGGGGTCTAACAGAGCAAGCAGTTTCACTATCTTTCTACATTCCTTGCCACAGTAAAGAACAGTAAAGTAAAGGACAGTAAAGCATAGTTCGAAGCAAGAGGGAACATAGAAAGCTTAATCCTTTTTATAAAGCAACCACTTTTAAATGCAAACTATAATTAGATAAGGCATAACTAAATGGATGAGCGACATAACCCCATTTTGTCTCTACCGAGACTACGTATCACAGAGACAAGACCACATCGGGCTTTATTCGCAAACAAAAGAGAATAGTGTTATATGTGGCCACATCGGGCATTATTGAGTGTTATATGTGTGTCCTCCCAAGGGCATGCCACGCACACAAAGCACCCTGCATGCACGCTTGAAAGGTGTGTCATGTTGTGCGTGTTTGGAACATGAAGGTCCAGAACATGAAGATCTATTAACGTTTTAGATCCGCAACGAAGGCGCCTGGTCCGGCCGGGGACGTTGCCCGGGGGGTCTCCCAACCCACCCTTGCAGCGGCGTAGGTGCAGCTGAAATTCCCCCCAATCAAAGGACTCCCCGTCCTCGCACAGACGCGGTCCTTGCAGATCTTCGAAGTTAATCGACGTCCATGCTGTTGTTCTGAGGAATACATAATGTAATTAATATCTTGTGTCACGTGTTCCTGGTCAGAGTACAGAGCATTTCAATTCAAAGTAAAGAGAGAAACTTCCTTTTGTGTCAAAGTCGTTCATGGACGCATAATCAGCTTGTGGATCCAGAGTATCAGTGTCAGGTCCTTTGGCAGCCAGACCCAGCGTCGCAGTCAGATCCATAGTCGGATCAAGCGGAGATGTGCAGCTGTGTACTTATAAAACATAAGAAGCACTAGCGGGGTCACCCGTGGGAATCCCACGGGCATGGATGTGTGTGACATTTTGACATATTGAGTTAGATGCTGCACATTCATTTTTACAAAATGGTTACTGGCAAGTCATCAGATCCAGAAATGGTGTGATGAACACAATTTATTTATTTCACATAATATGTGACCCCTCACTCCTCTCCACCTGACACTCTCCTGTCTCCACCTGACACTCTCCTCTCTCCACCTAGCAGTCCTCTCCTCTCCAATCCCTCACATTCCTCTCCTTTCCAATCCCTCACCTCTCCAATCCCTCACACTCCTCTCCTCTCCAATCCCTCACACACCTCTCCAATCGCGCCTCACACTCCTCTCCAATCGCGCCTCACACTCCTCTCCAATCGCGCCTCACACTCCTCTCCAATCGCGCCTCACACTCCTCTCCAATCGCGCCTCACACTCCTCTCCAATCGCGCCTCACACTCCTCTCCAATCGCGCCTCACACTCCCCTCCAATCACTCCTCTCCAATCGCGCCTCACACTCCTCTCCAAACGCGCCTCACACTCCTCTCCAATCGCACCTCACACTCCTCTCCAATCATGCCTCACACACCTCTCCAATCGCGCCTCACACTCCTCTCCAATCGTGCCTCACACTCCTCTCCAATCGCGCCTCACACTCCTCTCCAATCACGCCTCACACTCCCCTCCAATCACTCCTCACTCTCTTCTCCAATCGTTCCTCACTCGCCTCCAATCGCTCCTCACTCGCCTGTCCAATCGGCTTTCCCCGTCTCGTTTCTCTCGTTTTTCTCCCATCTCGTTCTTTTTCTTGCTCCAAATCGGCCCGTCTCGCCCGTCGGCCCGTCGGAATCGGAAATCGGCCCTTCTTGCTTGCGCGTAAATAAATTGTGTTCATTACACCATTTCTGGATCTGATGACTTGCCAGTAACCCTTTTGTAAAAAGGAATGTGCAGCATCTAACTCAATATGTCAAAATGTCACACACGTCCATGCCCGTGGGATTCCCACGGGTGACCCCGCAAGTTTGCATTGACGTTCGTCGATGGACTCGTTCGCCCGTCTCATTCGGTTTCTTGCTACATCCTGTTCAAGTCTGCGTTCTTCATCGATCGTCTCATTCATTTTGGAAATAGAAGTTTCCACGCAGCGCATGAATTGTCACGATCCTCAAGAGGAATTTGTCTCGTAATCATCAAATGATAAATGGCAAGTAAATTATATTGTGGAAAATTAAAGATTTCAAATAAACCTATTTAAAGTGTATGTGCACATAACTAATTTAAAAAAAGGAAGAAATATCTCTCGGTAATTTCCTGAAACATATTTTACTTCCGGCTAATAATGTTGAATGAAATAAAAACGAAGAAATATATGTCGGCATCATTGTTGACGTTTTTGTGACGACTGTCATCAAACGAAAAAGTAATATATCTTAACGGAAAAGCAAAAGCGAATTTTTAATATATATCGACACGTTGCCGTCGGTGTCATGTTGGGCGGTGTATGATACACCATGATGCGATTTTTAAAAATATATCTCTGCATTTTCCCGCGTGTGTGGAATGTTCTCAATTATTGCTGACACCGAGTCCAAAACCATCGATAAAACTGAAATCATATGGTGAGTTAGATTGGAGATAAAGGCGTGAGAGACTCAATGGCCTTGAAGTTACAGGCCTTTGAGAATTCATTTCGTTCTATAAACGGCAACTTTCATCGGATTTTCTTCCCGTTTTTTTTCAACCGAGTCGAAAACTATGTTAGCGACTGTGAAAAATGAAATGATATATCGAATTTTTAATATGTATCGACACGTTGCCGTCGGTGTCATGTTGGGCGGTGTATGATACACCATGACGCGATTTTAAAAAATATATCTCTGCATTTTCCCGCGTGTGTGGAATGTTCTCAATTATTGCTGACACCGAGTCTAAAACCATTGATAAAAATGAAATCATATGGTGAGTTAGATTGGAGATAAAGGCGTGAGAGAGACTCAATGGCCTTGAAGTTACAGGCGTTTGAGAATTCATTTTGTTCTATAAACGGCAACTTTCATTGGATTTTCTTCCCGTTTTTTTTCAACCGAGTCTAAAACTATGTTAGCGACTGTGAAAAATGAAATGATATATCGAATTTGATTTGAAATAAAACTGGGAGAGAGAGCAAGACACCACGGGCCTACAAAACAGGCCTCAAAGCTATGCGAGTTAATAAAATGGTGGATATTTGTTTATAATTATATGAAGCCACTCCCAGAATGGGTGGAGCTATGGGTGGAGCTACTCTGCAAACCGAGTAAGCCACACCCCGGACAGACGCCCAACAGACAGACAGACAGAATCATCTACGGCTATTATAATATAGATTAGCCAATTTCCGCAGGGGATTTACAACAAAATCATCACAATAAATCAACAGTCTTCAGATGCGCCGGTCACATCGGCATCGCCCAGGGGCTCGTTCAGGTCGACGGCCTCGGCGGTCAAGATCATGGTCTTCCGTCGGCGGTTTCTTCATCGTCCATCCTGAAAAATACTTTCTTACACACACCATGATCAAATTCCTAGCCCCCCCCCCCCCCAACCATAATCGGTCAATGGAAATAATCGGTATTCTCCCCTTCAAAACTTCACTGTTATCCTATCAATACTTGGACATTTTTTCCTAGTCAAGCGAATTTCGCACCAGTATAAACCACTGGAAAAATATTCCCTTTTCCTGCACTTTGTCCTAGGTTCTAGAGCCTAGAGTCACCCAACAACAACAACTAGCATCCCAAGGCCATTTCCCTGCAAGAGCAGGGGTTAGCCTTGCGGTCCCCATGACAATCTTCTTCATTTTGCTCTATCACTTCCCCTTATGAGCAATAATTCAATTGATGTGATCCCAACGTACCTGGTGTTCTGTTCACCTGGTCTGCAGAGCCGTGATCCAATCTGCACCAGTCCCCAACCACCTCGTCGATTGGGGTCAATCTGCGTGTAGCAATGTAACACAATTTTGTTAAATACAATTCACAACTTTCCATTCGTTGGCGCACCTTCCCCAGTGTAAGCTAACCACCTTTATCACTTTCTTATCACTAAACCAACATTCCACAACAACTTTCCCTTCTTCCCTGCCTTTACCATCAACTTTTTACAACCCTTTCCCCTTCCTTCTCAACAAATCCCAACAAAGTCACCTGTCATTGACAAATAATCCATCTGATTCGACTTTCCTTTATCATCTTTGCACTTTCCACGACCTTCTTCACACTTCCTCCCGAACCTTTCCTTCAGACACAACCCACATGAGTTATGAATACAATTTCCCCTTCCAGGCGCGTCTGTCTAGCCACTCACAAATTGTCCACAAGACAACGTCACCATATTTCACACTTCAGCTCCCGAGAGCTCAATTTTGGACAGGGGTGAAACCAGCAATAACCACAATTACCTTCTGCCAAGCAGGAGGCCAGAGCATCATTACTCCCTCTTCCCTCTGCCCACCATAACTGGCAGACAGACAATGGCGAGCCACAAGCCCCACAAGCCCCTCAAAATTGCAAATGATGTAACCAGCCATCACACAATGCCTAGCCCTACCAAATTGCATACCAATCCGTCCACACCCTCCTGAGACATCCTGCTCACAGACAGACAGACAGACAGATAAACGTACCCCCAACGTCCTAACACCGCAGACACCACCGCAGGTCCATAACAGACACCGCTCCTCCTCCTTGATCCATACCTGCAAGCGCAGTCAGACACATCCATATGGTCACAGGGGTGAACCCATAACCCCTATTCCTCCTCCGTGGTGAGGTCATGACCCCCAGCACCACATGTCATTCTTGGCAGATCACCCATCAAAAGAATCCTCTAGCCCGCCTAACAGACGTCTCCATCCCACAACTCCAACACTTGCTTGGTCAACCCCAGCCCATCCTGTCTCTCCAAGAGCTCCGCATCCAGACAGATGGACAGACAGACAGACTGGCTCCACATTACAACTGCAACCATTTGATGAACCACACGAGGTGCCAGCCACACCTCAACCACGCCGACAGCGACTCAGCCTGTCATCCTCCCAAGTCAAATCCCAAAATCAATCAATCCCAAAGCAAATTAAAACAGATGTCATCTTAAAAAATACAACTTGCCTCTGCAAGAGCTCCACATTGCAAATGCACACACCCGATGTACCCAAACAACAACCAACTGGTCCGTCCAGGATCTCCCGCCAACATAAGCCACCTCTAATGATCTTCAATTGAAGTGCGGAGCACTTGCTCTCACCTAAAACCCCACAAACCGTTAATTAATGTGCACGGAACATTTTCCCGTCCATGCGCCCAGGCGGTCACTCCCGGCGCACGGCAGCACTACCCCCATTCGCAAGAAGCAGGTCATGATGCGTACAAGGCGCAAGGAAGCGCCCCGAGGCCATCCACCGAAAAATCCTGCCTTTTGGTTTACCGCGCCGATATTTCCCCAATCCGGTCCTTCCCTCGGCGCTAACTCGCTTCTAACTTGTCTAACTTAACCCATGCCGGGGTATTCCTGTACTTATTACTCATCACTTACGCCGGGGTTTCCCTGAAGGGGTTCTCCCTTCTTAACTTAACTGAACTTATTACTTATCCTGGCCATATTCCTTGGGTCTCCTTCGTTAGCCCGCAGCCAATACTTTCTCTGGTTACTATCAACCCCATCAACTCCATCTTGTCTCTAGACTGCCCTGCCTGGGAAGTTCTTGGCTTTACCAAGAAGTCCCCCCTTTCTGCTAACTGACCCCCATTCCTTGGTAGATCAATAGACAACTCGTTACCCCGAGCCAAATAGGCCTGCACTTACACACCAGATTCCAATTTTGTTCGTGATCCAAGCACGGAGCGACGACATGGGAGACAGACAGCCTGGGTGAGTGAACGGAGCTCAATTTAGAATGACCCCTCAGCATGAAAGCTCACCTTAATCAAATCAGTGCTGGCCAGCCTCTCCGCGTAGTCTCCACAGGGTCTGCCTCCCAAATATCGCTCAGAGTTGGACCCCACTTCTGACACCAAATTCTCGGGAATAGAACCATGTTCCACACCTTGAGTTCAAGGGATAACAAGCATTTATTAATGAACCAATAACACAGCGCTGTGGAGGGTGTAAGAGTTATACAATTCATTTGAACAGCACAACTCCAGACACTCCTGGAAAATTGGCAACCCAGAGTTTCTTTATATACACAAAAATATACAAAAAATCTCCACTGGAAAATGAGCGCGGACAAAGGAAAACGGGCTAGATACCTCCCACCGAGACCCTATCTTCTTTGGCAAGAGCCAAGGGAAAGATGCAGGAGAAAGAGCACCTTCTCATGCTGGCTTTTGGTCAAGGACAAAAAGACGTGTTTTCACGAGGGGGTTTAACAGAGCAAGCAGTTTCACTATCTTTCTACAATCCTTGCCACAGTAAAGAACAGTAAAGTAAAGTAAAGGACAGTAAAGCATAGTTCGAAGCAAGAGGGAACATAGAAAGCTTAAATCCTTTTTATAAAGCAACCACTTTTAAATGCAAACTATAATTAGATAAGGCATAACTAAATGCATGACCGCCAAATGTACACCTTCATGGTTGCCATTCATTTCCTATAACGTTATTTGATATGCACATACAGAAAACCTTTGAATGTAGATGTGTTTATTGTGTGGGAGATGTTGAATCAGACCGCAAGCACACATTGAGGAAGCAAACATTTTCCCTGGATGTCAATGAGTGGCCAAGACTACCAGAAGCCTTGCTACTCACAGTTCATGCAGGAATTTGTAATTAGTTCAGGATGCCAACAATAACTCACTACTCTTCTCAAAGATCACCATGGGAACTTTAACGTCCACCAACTACTGCGATTAGATGGTACGTAAATTGTGATGTCCATCCGAAGGATGGTGCACACATTGAAGCGAAACACCTGTATCACAATTTATAGCTGGGTCGAGTTTCAAATCCAGGGTATATACAGCTTAGAGGCGAGTGTGCATACCTCCAATCTATCGTGCCATCTCTTGGTAAATGGTAGGGTTTGTCCAAAGCAGATTTTCTGATGTAATTACACGGGAGCATTCTCGTGAATGACCGTGATCGAATCACATCAAGGTTATTTGCACAATTGTAATGTCGCCCTAAAATTCCAGTTGCATCGTCATTTCAACGTCTTTAACCGAAATGCGGCTCAGCTCGAAACATCAGTCACGATGGTGGAGGATGGGTTTGATGTGGGTGGACTGCTCCATCTTTCTAACCCCACACAAGGATAACATCAGATGCTTATTTTCTTTTCTACAGAGATCTAAAGTTACATTAAACATCACAAAATATATAATGTTTTGCCTGATCGATTATGATTTGTTTTTTGATATAATATCATACAGTGATCATTCATACTGGCAAATCACATGTAAGCACATGGAAATATATTTTTCTTGTTTCATTTTCCAGCAAATTCTGTCCGTTTGGTTGGAGGAACTGGTCGATGTGAGGGTCGTGTGGAGGTGTTCTACCAGGGAGCCTGGGGCACTGTCTGTGATGATTCCTGGAGTATAACAGATGCACATGTGGTGTGTCGTCAACTTGGTTGTGGATCTGCCAGATCTTCCCCATGTTGTGCATCATTTGGACGAGGAACTGGTTCCATATTGATGGATGATGTGCAATGTACTGGTTCAGAATATTACCTTTTAGATTGTTCACAACGGGGTTGGTACTCTCACAATTGTGGGCATGGTGAAGATGCGTCTGTTATTTGCCAAGGTACGTGGTTTTACAGAAAGAGAAGAATTTCAAACTTTTTTTTTACTTTTCCGAAAATAATTGTTTAATCACAATAACTTCCAGAAAAGATAAAATATATATATCTCAGATAATTCTCTGTCTGCATTAATAACAATTTATGTAACTGTGAATAACGTGTTCTCAGGTGAAAAATCAATATCATTGTTGAAAAGAAAAATAACATCTGTAATGATGAGAATTCAATCAGTAACCTTGATGAACTACGTGCCATCTTGTTGGAAAATTATTGTATAATTATATTCCCTCAACATCCTTCATAGTACACATCTTATCTTATCACTTGTACAATTCCACTTTAGTTGCTGAAGCTATTTTCCTCTGTGAAGGCAACTATCTGAAATCTGATATGGAGGTTTTACACAGCAAGAATGAAGAGTTATCTGATCAAGTGGTTGAATTTTTTTTTTTAAATCCTGGAGAGGGGAGGTCACATTGACAGCCGCTTCGGATGACCATAGAGACCCACCACAAGAAATATTATTGGAAAAGATCATGCCATTTCAAATGCCTTTTTGATTGCTGAAGTTGAAGATTTCTGATGTTGACTGAAAATCTTTATCTCAGTGAAGAATTTCAAAACCAAAGATTACTGTGAAAGAGTCTAGTGGTCTATTCATTAGATATCCATTAGAATAGCTCATCTGTCTTCGTAAGTGAAAGTTTCATCGCTTTAGATTCTACTTTGTGAAGGAAGACAAAACTCTGCATCATATTCAGTCGGTAAGTCTTTGTTGTGAAAGAGGTTTTTTTCCTTTGATTATTGCTGTTTTTACAGCTTTCAAAAATGATGAAAGAAAGTATCCTCTTGGAGGAAAAAGGCTGCCATTTCTGTCTTAAAACGTTTGGCTTATTCAACTTGACCTGAGGCGACAGTCGTTCTGACACATGTGAAAATGTACGTTCCGAAATAGGAAACTAAATTTCAGCAAATTGCGGTTTAGAAAAACAACTCATTTTCCATGGAAAACTCGTTGTGGTGAAGACAACTGCAACCAAAAAGCATCTGAAACTGCAAGCATCCGCTGAAAAGACTGTGTGCGTCCGCTTTGTATTCAGACTTCTTATTGTTATTTTGTATGCGGAACATGACAAAAACAGCCAAACAAATAAATAAAAACTTATGATTTTAGGTGGCATTGACCTCTTGACCTCAAAAGCAATAGGCTTCATTGCCCCAAGGTGCAAACTTGACCTTTGACCGTTTCTTCTTGAAAGACAATCAGCTTCTAACCAATTCAGTGACCCAATATGCAAATGCTCAAAATGTCATGTCAATTTGTTGAAAATTGACAATTTATGTGACACTGACCATTGACCTTTTGACCAAATTATTGATTTGTATTCTCCATATTGCCATTGTTGTGAAATCAACCAAATCCACAACTCGTCCCATAGATAGGTTTTAATTTCAATTAGATCGTAACATCATCCTGTAACATACACCATGCAACATATATGTCAGGATCAAGGCATCATATGAGAAAGATTGGATATATCAGTCAATGCAAGCAAGCCTAGAATATAAGTGGGTACGCACCATTCAATTCTACATGTCATTGTATTAAGTCGCAGGAGTCGCAGGAGTGGCCACGAGTCGCGGACGTCCCGAGGTCTTATAGACACCGCCCAGTGGTTTAAGTGAGCGTCACACCTGGGCTCAACTTACATTACGATTTACAACTAACAACTTACAACTAACAACTTACATTTTCACCACATTCTCCCCGCCGTTAGAACTATGCTGCCACTAGGCAGGAAGCGAGCGCGCGTCAGCATTGATGGGTAGAGGAAGTCATGATATCATAATTAGGGTGTCAAAGAAATATCCCTATTGATTCTTGTCTTTGCGCCATTGTGTTATGTTTCGCTCACTGTCAAAGCGTCTTTAGGGCTTCCTGGAAAGCGCTATACGAAACTAATCCATTATCAGTAGTACAGGTCAGTCGGTCCATCCATAGAGGTCAGTGTGGCGAATTACCCTGCCAGCACAGGTTCGGAGACTACCGGGTACGACGTCCCCAAATCCGGAGTCCCTTGCTTCGGAGTAGCCGCTGGAGGCAGGCGTCGGAGGAGCACCTCAGTGCCCTTACCGCTTCAGGCAGGGGTGTATCAGGCGAAGGGAGGGACGGCAGATGTTCTCTAGGCGCACTCATAGCCTGGTTAGCAAACATGTCCGATACTGGCAGACGATGAGCCTGTGGAGTAGCAATAGTCGAGTCTCACAGGCCTATGTGCTGGATAAGGTGTACCTTTGCGATATGCACCGCATTACATAAGGTGTACCTTGTCGAAGAGCGAATGTCCATTCGTCGCAATGCAACGCATTTCAGGCAGATGTGTCGATGTGGAAGATATGTAAATCAGTAAGCCATGTCTATTCGTCGCAAGGCAACACATTACGGGAAGATGTGTCGATGTGGACGATGTGTAAATCAGTAGTCCTCTTTACAGTAAGCTGTAACAGTAAGTAAGATTACATGTCAGGAGGCCATTACAGTAAGTCCATTACAGTAGGTCTGTACCTGCCTTGGCTCCCAAGGGTACATGGTCGATCCTCATGAGATCCATGGCATGGAAGTGCCGAGGGAGAGAACCGACGAGAGCCATAACGAGAGTTATGCGATACCCCGGAGTCCCCCGTTTCGTTATCACGAGACTCGAGCGCTCTCTGACGGCAGCGCGTACGGATTACAAGCTCCGGCAAATAGGTTCAAGCAAAACGTGTGCCACGAGTGTACGGATTACAAGCTCCGGCAAATAGGTAGTGTACGGATTACAAGCTCCGGCAAATAGGTTCAAGCCACGTTTGCCACGAGGGCCCTCCGTAGGCTGCCCGAACGACCGGCATGGTCGACGACGCCCAACACAAGACGACCGAAATGCGCCTTCCCAGCGAAGCGCGCAGAATCTCCTGACCCGCAGCACAGCGCGCAGAGGATCGGAGAAGATCGGCTATACCGGCTACCGTCCCGGAGAGAAAATGGAAAACGTCCCGGATGGATGGATCGACATCCAAGAGGATGGCCCGGATGGATCGACATGATCGACATCCAAGAGAACGTCCCGGATGGATCGACATCCAAGAGAACGTCCCGGATGGATCGACATCCAGAGAATGGCCCGGATGGATGGATGGATCGACATCCAAGAGAATGGCCCGGATGGATGGATGGATGGATCGACATCCAAGAGAATGGCCCGGATGGATGGATGGATCGACATCCAAGAGAATGGCCCGGATGGATGGATCGACAGCCAAGAGAATGGCCCGGAAGGATGGATCGACAGCCAAGAGGATGGCCCGGATGGACGGACCATCATCGCACCCCCTCACTCATCCACCCCCCCCCCTCCCCCCCCCCCGTCGTGAAGTGCGAGATATCAGCCGCGCATCGCGCACCGAAGTCGAGCGACCTTCACAGTCTGGGTCAAAGGGAACGCATCAGGCAGCGGCCGGCGAGGCGCCTCACAGTCTCGAAATGTGTGGAGGCGAGCCAGGAGGCCGACCTAGAAGCACCGTCCTAGAAGCAACAAGCCCCGAGTCAAGGGCGATCCGGCGGGCCGGTGCCCACGTGGCTTGCTCAGGAGACGAGGGAGTCGGGCGCAACGCTCAGTCACCGTGTCATGGGGTCACCGTGCCCCCCAAATGCCCCGTGCCGTATCGATTAACGGCAGAAGTCCGCGAAGTTGGATAGTCGCCCTTGAAGGCCGCCATGTTATGACACGCACTTCGGGCAGGGGCGGTCAGATTGAGTATTACTGCTATCTGTAGAGGTACCCAGGTAGACGAACTCTGATGACGCAAGCGCGGGAAACAGTAAATGGCGCTGTAAAGCAAACGCGTGATACAGTCGATGACGTCATCAATTGGTTCGGGCGCGTGCGGGGTTTGACGGCGAGTTCCAGCTGAGCAGTATCCCCAGACGGAGTAAAGTAGCACTCAGAAATCTAAAGCGAGCTCGAGATCGGTGTACGGAATACGAACCCGGCCGACGAGCGAAAGTATTATCTAGGGCGCACCGCGTCTAAAGTCTCGCGTCCATTGGGCAGCAGCATTCGAGCGAGCTCGATATCGGTGTACGGAATACGAACCCGGCCGACGAGCGAAAAGTATTATCTAGGGCGCACCGCGTACGAGGGAAACCGAAAGGTGAGCTCGGCCCGATGAACCAGTGCGGCTTCGCCGAGTCGAGAGGGCGAGCACGCCGAGTCGAGAGTCGAGAGGGCGAGCATGCTTTGGCAGCGATAGTCTGCACGACCTGCAGTAGCGTCTCGTTTGTTTAGCTTTCGGGCCGTGTTTTGTCCGGAGTTTCAGTCTCATTCATAGAGAATACACATGGTATACGAACATCTATCATAAGCAGAAGCCCGAGTGTCGTGAAAGGCTATGATAGGTAGAATACACATGGTATACGATCATCTATCATAAGCAGAAGCCCGAGTGTCGTGAAAGGCTATGATAGGTAGAATACACATGGTATACGATCATCACATGATATACGATCACATCACATAAGCATAAGCCCGAGTGTCGTGAAAGGCTATGAAGGTCCCGCTCGACGTCCTTAGAAACTCATCCGTGCTGCGGCGAGTCCTCGCATGGTGCCAAGCGAGCCTCCATTGAGGCGATTCCGTGCAGCCCTTAGAAACTCATCCGTGCTGCGGCGAGTCCTCGCATGGTGCCAAGCGAGCCTCCATTGAGGCGATTCCGGGCAGCGGAGTTCGCCGGCTTCGTTGAGTAGCCACATGTAGGTAGGATTTCGACGAGCCGCGATCAGAATCGCCGGCCTCGCAGATTGGTGCCCGCGTTGGGCGCAGCGTGGCTTCGCGTGGGAGGAGGTGATTCCGACGTGCGATCGGAATCGTAGGCCTCACTCACAGAGTAGTGCACGCGACGGGTGCAGCGCGCGCGATTCGCGCGGGGAGGTGATTGAGGAGGTGGTTCCACCGAGCAGCGAGGGGATTCGCGTGAAGGATTTGATTCCACCGAGCAGCCGGAGTGAGCCGGCCGTGTGAGGCACGGCGTGATTCCGACGAGCAGTGCGCGATTCGCGCGGAGGAGGTGGGTCCACCGAGAAGCGAGTGGTCAGGGTGAGCCGGCCGTGTGAGGCAAGGGGTGATCCCGACGAGCAGTGCGCGATCCGCGCGGAGGAGGGGATCCCACCGAGTAGCGAGTGGTCGGAGCGAGCCGGCCGTGTGAGGCACGACCCCACCGAGTAGCGAGTGGTCGGAGCGAGCCGGCCGTGTGAGGCACGACGTGATTCCGACGCAGTGCGCGATTCGCGCGGAGGAGGTGGGTCCACCGAGAAGCGAGTGGTCAGGGTGAGCCGGCCGTGTGAGGCTCGGCGTGATCCCGACGAGCAGTGCGCGATCCGAGCGGAGGAGGCGATTCCACCGAGTAGCGAGTGGTCGGAGTGTGCCGGCCGTGTAGAGGCATGGCCGACATGGGAGTCGTGATCACTCGCGTGGGAATCTCATCTCGGGCCGAGGCACGCAAATCTAGTCGGTCGGGCCGTCGGCTCCAAGCGGGTCCGTCGTTCCGACGGGGTTTCGGCTGCAGGACGTTGCCCAGTAGCATCGTTCTCCAGGCGTTTTGCCGGAGTCCGTCATGCCTGCTCCGGCGTTCGGGCCGCAGGAGAGCAGTTTGCGTTTTGACGACGCGGTCCCGCAAAAGGCTTGCGAGGTCCCCATCGCATCCGGTCCTTTTGACGCAGACCGGCGGCGAGAGTAGTGCTGGAGCTAGCTCGACGGGTCCTCCGCCGGTCCTTCTTCTCCGAGGTGGGCCTCGCAGGAGCGCGGAGAATGTCGGGAACGCTCGTCTGTGATCTGTGTTCAGCCGGCCATCGCAAGACTCGTGTCCCGCCATTTCCGAAGATCATAATTGAAATTAAGTGTTGTGAAATCAACCAAATCCACAACTCGTCCCATAGATAGGTTTTAATTTCAATTAGATCGTAACATCATCCTGTAACATACACCATGCAACATATATGTCAGGATCAAGGCATCATATGAGAAAGATTGGATATATCAGTCAATGCAAGCAAGCCTAGAATATAAGTGGGTACGCACCATTCAATTCTACATGTCATTGTATTAAGTCGCAGGAGTCGCAGGAGTGGCCACGAGTCGCGGACGTCCCGAGGTCTTATAGACACCGCCCAGTGGTTTAAGTGAGCGTCACACCTGGGCTCAACTTACATTACGACTTACAACTAACAGTGGACAGCGGACAGTGAGGACCTCCGCTTCCGGTCCCTCGAGCGACGGGGCTTGCTTTGATCTCTCCACGGCATCAAAGTTTGAGTGTTTTCCCGTTCGTTTCTTTGTCAAATTTCCGCTGCGTATTTTGTTGTGTATGTGTTATTGTGTGTTTCTATTTGGTTTTGGTTTTGTAGTTGTTGCAAATTTGTGTGTAATTAGTCGTTTCTTTGTCCGGGCCTCGTGCGGCCTGGTGTCTCGTGCGGCCTCCTCGTCTCGACTTGTGCCCCGCCCCCTATATTCTCGTTTGTTCTTTCACCTCTGCTCCTGCTTTCTCAAATCCACGTTCTCACTTAGAGACTTTTCCCAGATTGTTTTCTTGGTTTTGTTGAAATATTTATTTAAATATGTTTAAACCGCAGCGGTGATCTCCCCCCCCCCCCCCCCAGGATTTCCATGTTTTAAACGTTTCCCAGTGTGTACCCTGGATAAGAATAGGTACGCCGTATCCCTGCGTGTCGTAGGAGGCGACTAAGAGGGTTGCCGTCAGGAAGGGCATCCGGCCATAAAAAAAAACATTGCCTCAAAAAGAGAACCATGACAATTACAACTACATGTGGGCAGGGTACAGCCCGAAGTGGAGATCGGTTTCTGAGGTTTGGGACATGGAATGTAGGGACAATGACAGGGAGATCAGGAGAAGTGGTGGAAGTATTGGTCAGAAGAAGAGTGGACATTTGTTGTGTGCAAGAGACGAGATGGAAGGGAAGTGGTGTGAGAATGGTGAAGGGTAGGCAGGGACAGAAATACAAGTTTGTGTGGCAAGGGTGCTTGGAGGGCGTGAACGGTGTTGGTGTCCTGTTTTCTGAGGAGTTTGTAGACAGTGTGGTGAGTGTGACTAGAGTGAGTGATAGGTTGATGATGGTAAAAATGATGATTGGAAAGCTCTTGGTGAACGTCATCTCGGGATATGCTCCGCAGGTTGGTCGGAGCGATGAAGAGAAGGACAAGTTCTGGTGTGCGATAGAGAAGCTGATGGAAAACGTGAAAGATGAGGAAGTTGTTGTGGTAGGAGGAGACCTAAATGGACATGTGGGAAGGAGTATGGATGGTTTTGACGGAGTTCATGGGGGTTACGGATATGGTGTGAGAAATGGAGAAGGTGAAAGGATTTTGGAGTTTGCTGATGGAGCTGATTTGTTGATTTGTAATACTCAGTTCCAGAAAGAGGATAATAAGCTTGTTACATACACGTCAGGTGGGTCGACGACAACCGTTGACTACCTGATGGTGCGTAGGCGAGATAGGGGGCACCTCCGAGACACAAAGGTGATCCCGGGGGAGGAGGCTGTTTCACAGCACCACTTGGTTGTCTGCGACGTAAGGGTGAAAGGTGTGAGGAGAGCTCGGCGGGTGAAGTACCAACCGAGAATGAAGGTGTGGAGGTTGAAAGAGGTGACAGTAAGGGAGGCATTAAAAGAGAGGCTGAGTAGGGTCGAGGATGATGTGGTTGAGCTTGAAAGTGGTTGGATGTCAATAAAAGCTTGTCTGTTGGGAGCCATTGGTGAGGTATGTGGATGGACAAAAGGACCACCGAGGCACTCGGAAACATGGTGGTGGGATGATGAAGTTGGAAAGAGGATTGACGAGAAGAGGAAGAAGTTCAAGGAGTGGCAGAAGGCGAAGGGTACGGGAGCAGAAACAGCAGAGTATGAAAGTTATAAGGCAGCCAGGAAGGCTGCAAAGAAAGAGGTAGCAAAGGCGCAGGAGGCGTGTAGGAAAATGTTTGGAGAACGCTTGGATTCGGAAGAGGGTCAGAAAGCAGTATTCAGGATTGCAAAGCAGATAGCGAAAGAGAGGTGTGATGTGATGGGGGTGAGCTGCTTGAAGGATGAAGTGGGACAAATCGTTGTCGACCCAGATGGAATTAAAGAAAGATGGAAAAGATATATGGAAATGCTGTTGAATACAGAGAATGAATGGGATGGCAACATAGAGAGTAACCCAGTTTTAGGACCGGCAGAGAAGATAACTGAGAAGGAAGTTGAGGAAGCGATAAAAGCAATGAAGGGTAGAAAAGCGGGAGGGCCGACGGGAGTTGTGGGAGATATGTTGAAGGCAGCAGGAAGTTGGGGTGTGAAGAGAATGACAGAGATCTGTAATCTGGTGGTGAAAGAAGGCCGCATTCCAGTGGATTGGGAACTGAGTACCCTCGTCCCTCTATACAAGGGGAAAGGTGACCCTCTGGAGTGTGGCTCGTACCGAGCGATAAAGTTATTGGAGCATGGAATGAAGGTATTGGAAAGGGTGTTGGAGAGGAGGATAAGGAAGAAAGTGAAGATCGACGAAATGCAGTTTGGATTTATGCCAGGAAGAGGAACGACAGACGTGCTTTTCATTGTGAGGCAGTTGCAGGAGAAGTACATGGAGAAGAGGAAGAAGTTGTTTCTTGGGTTTGTTGATCTGGAGAAAGCATTCGATCGGGTTCCACGCAAAGTATTGACATGGGCATTGAGGAAGTTAGGAGTGGAGGAATGGTTGATCAGAGTAGTGATGGCAATGTACAAAAGAGCACGCACAGCTGTAAGGACGAAGGACGGGAACAGTGGTGAGTTTGAGGTGAAGGTGGGAGTGCATCAGGGGTCGGTACTAAGTCCACTACTATTTGTAGCTGTGATGGAGGTGCTGGCTCAGAACGTAAAGGAGGGTTTACCGTGGGAGTTGTTGTATGCAGATGATCTGGTGTTGATTGCGGAAAGTATGGATGGACTGAAGGAAAAGATGAACACGTGGAAGGAATGTATGGAGACAAAAGGTCTGAAGGTGAATATCGGAAAGACGAAGGTGATGGCAAGTGGTAAAGCATGTGGTGAGGTGGAAAGAACTGGGAAGTGGCCCTGTGCTGTGTGTAGGAAGGGTGTCGGAGTGAACTCCATTCAGTGTACAATGTGCACTGAGTGGGTTCATCAAAAATGTAGTGGTCTGAGAGGGTCATTAACCAGTGTGGCAGCTACATTCAAATGTAAGGTGTGCACAGAGGGAGCTGCAGATGGAGGAAATGTTGAGTTGGATCTTGGAGACGGCGTGAAGCTGGAAGGTGTGAAAACATTTTGCTACCTCGGAGACATGCTGAATGGAGAAGGTGGATCAGACTCGGCAACGGTTGCTCGAGTGAGATGTGCATGGAAGAAGTTTCGGGAATTGAGTGGCGTGCTGATGATGAGGGGAGTGTCGTTGAAGCTGAAGGGAAAGGTGTATGCTGCATGTGTGAGAAGTGTTATGATTTATGGGAGCGAGACATGGGTAATGAACGTAGAGCAGCAACGAAGGTTGGAAAGGGTGGAAATGCGAATGGTTCGACGGATGTGCGGAGTATCGTTGAGAGAGAGGAAGACAAATGATGAATTGCGAAAGATGATGGGAATAGAGCCTGTGATTGATGCTGTGAAGAGGAACAGGTTGAGATGGTTTGGTCATGTGTTGAGGAAGGATGAAAGTGACTGGTTGAGAAGAGTGATGGAAATGAATGTAGAAGGAAGTAGAAGACGGGGAAGACCGAGAAAGACTTGGCTAAAGATGGTGGAAGAAGAAATGCGGGTAAGGGGGTTAACAAGTAGAGATGCAGAAAATAGGGCAAAATGGAGAAGATTGTCATGGGGACCGCAAGGCTAACCCCCGCTCTAGCAGGGAAAATGGCCTTTAAAATGCATGTTGTTGTTGTTGTTACAACTAACAACTTACAACTAACAACTTACATTTTCACCACAGCCATAATAAAGCTTTGTTGAAAATTTTGATTATTTAAACTCAAATGGTAAAAACGTTACGGTCTGGAAAGACGCACATACAGACAGAGACAAAAATACAGAAGTGACTGTGAAACCCTGTGCCCAGTGCGTGGGGGACAAGCTAATGGCAATCTTATGTAAGTTGTAGAATTTGCTCCACAAGTAACCCAAATATCAGACGTGTTTGAGAAATGTATGCTTTGAGTAGAATCATTGGAATAAGTATGTGGGGAACACTCCATAAAAAATGTACAACAAACCATTTATAATTGTAATTTTTGTCTCTTTGTCGGATAAAACAGATGCAGTATCTACCACAACAACACCAATGACTTCAATCCCTGAAGGTAATCTTTTTGTTGTTATTCAAACCTTAATGTGAGGAAAAATAATTATTTGATGAAATATGTTATTCGATGAATCACTCAAATTGTCATAATATGTCTTAAACTAGATAGATCTTAAATCTCCTCCTATGGTATCCATGGAAATCTCCACTCATGGCTTGCGGACTTCCTCTCTGGTCGCAGGCAACGTGTGGCCCTGAATGGATTTCTCTCATCTCCCCTTCCTGTTCTGGCTGGAGTTCCCCAAGGTAGTGTTCTGGGCCCTGTGCTATTTCTGGTCTTTATGAATGATCTCTCCGACTCTGGAAAATCCTCTCCATCTCTTTGCTGATGACTCCACTATCTGCCACTCCATTCCTCATCCCTCAGATCGGCAGTCTGCAGCCTCCTCACTCTCTACAGACCTGGACAAAATCACAGACTGCTCAAACAAGTGGAACATGTCTTTCAATCCTGACAAATCTCACACTTTTACTATGTCTCTCCGAAAAGACCGACTGGAAAACCCTCCCATCTTCTTTCTCAACAATCCTCTCCAATAAGTTCTGTCGCTCAAACTTTTGGGTCTCACTATCTGCCATGATCTTTCTTGGGAAAACCACATTTCCAAGCTGGCCTCCAAAGCCTGTCGCCGACTGGGCATCCTCCGTCGTGCGAAGTCTTTCCTTGGCACACCTGAGCTCCTCACCATATACAAGGCTTTCATCCGCAGCTCAATGGAATACTGTTCCCCCCCTCTGGGCCGTTGCTCCTGCCTCACACCTAGCTCGGGTTCACGCTGTTGAAACCAAAGCTTTCAGAATCATTGGAATATCCTGCGATGAAGCTAACTCCGAGGGCCTTTCACTCACTCACTGCAGGCAGGTTGGTGGGCTTTCTGTCTTCTACCGACTCCTCTCCGGCCTTGCTCCCCAGCTCTCTCTGTGCTATGTCCCCCTAATATTCGTACAGGTCGCACAAGATCTGCCAGCAACCCTCATATGGTTAAACTGCTAAAATATAGGCTCTCTGCTCACCTTCACTCTTTCATTCCCCTTTTCTTCCGCCTCTGTAACAAACTCCCCCACTCCCTTTAATCCCACCCCTCCCTCCAGGTCTTTAAAACAGCTGTTCACCACCATCTCTTATCTTCCCCCATCCAAAACCTTGATCATTTCTACCCCCGCTAATTCACCCCAGATACACTTTTTTTGAAATTCCAACTTCTTTCCTGAAAGTCCTTGCAGTGTTCATATGTTTTATACCTCTCCCACCTCCCCCCAAGCCCTCTCCCTCCCACATTTCTCTCGATGTCCCTGCTCTCAAATGTTGTGTTTGTGTCCTTCCCCCTCTCTCCCCATCTTGTCTGCCGCTCCCCTTATTTTGTGTTTTAGGTGTTGGTTTGACTTTTTGTGTGATTAATGTTAGCGCTTTCACGAGTCTCGATCTTGTATACAAAAAAAAAAAAATATATATATATATATATGATTGATAGAGCGCACTTGTTGGAGCACATACCACTGCCAGACTGAACTGTTTACGCTTTGTATCCACTGATAGGTCGAGTTTCAAATCCAGGGTATATACAGCTAAGAGGCGAGTGCGCATACCTCCAATCTGTCGTGCCATCACTTGGTAAATGGTAGGGTTTGTCCAAAGCAGATTTTCTGATGTAATTACACGGGAGCATTCTCATGAATGACCGTGATCGAATCACATCAAGGTTATTTGCACAATTGTAATGTCGCCCTAAAATTCCAGTTGCATCGTCATTTCAACGTCTTTAACCGAAATGCGCATCAGCTCGAAACATCAGTCACGATGGTGGAGGATGGGTTTGATGTGGGTGGACTGCTCCATCTTTCTAACCCCACACAAGGATAACATCAGATGCTTATTTTCTTTTCTACCGAGATCTAAAGTTACATTAAACATCACAAAATATATTATGTTATGCCTGATCGATTATGATTTGTGTTTTGATATAATACCTTACAGTGATCATTCATACTGGCAAATTACATGTAAGCATATGTAAATATATTTTTCTTGTTTCATTTTCCAGCAAATTCTGTCCGTTTGGTTGGAGGAACTGGTCGATGTGAGGGTCGTGTGGAGGTGTTCTACCAGGGAGCCTGGGGCACTGTCTGTGATGATTCCTGGAGTATAACAGATGCACATGTGGTGTGTCGTCAACTTGGTTGTGGATCAGCCAGATCTTCCCCATGTTGTGCATCATTTGGACAAGGAACTGGTTCCATATTGATGGATGATGTGCATTGTACTGGTTCAGAATATTACATTTCAGATTGTTCACAACGGGGTTGGTACTCTCACAATTGTGGGCATGGTGAAGATGCGTCTGCTATTTGCCAAGGTACATGGTTTTACAGAACGAAAAGAATTTCAAACTTTTTTTTTACTTTGCCAAAAATAATTGTTTAATCACAATAACTTCCAGAAAAGATAAAATATATATATATATACATATATATACATATATCTCAGATAATTTTCTGTCTGCATTTATAACAATTTATGTAACTGTGAATAACGTGTTCTCAGGTGAAAAATCAATATCATTGTTGAAAAGAAAAATAACATCTGTAATGATGAGAATTCAATCAGTAACCTTGATATTCCCTCAACATCCTTCATAGTACACATCTTATCTTATCACTTGTACAATTCCACTTTAGTTGCTGAAGCTATTTTCCTCTGTGAAGGCAACTATCTGAAATCTGATATGGAGGTTTTACACAGCAAGAATGAAGAGTTATCTGATCAAGTGGTTGAATTTTTTTTTTTAAATCCTGGAGAGTGGAGGTCACATTGACAGCCGCTTCGGATGACCATAGAGACCCACCACAAGAAATATTATTGGAAAAGATCATGCCATTTCAAATGCCTTTTTGATTGCTGAAGTTGAAGATTTCTGATGTTGACTGAAAATCTTTATCTCAGTGAAGAATTTCAAAACCAAAGATTACTGTGAAAGAGTCTAGTGCTCTATTAATTAGATATCCATTAGAATAGCTCATCTGTCTTCGTAAGTGAAAGTTTCATCGCTTTAGATTCTACTTTGTGAAGGAAGACAAAACTCTGCATCATATTCAGTCGGTGGGTCTTTGTTGTGAAAGAGGTTTTTTTCCTTTGATTATTGCTGTTTTTACAGCTTTCAAAAATGATGAAAGAAAGTATCCTCTTGGAGGAAAAAGGCCCTCCATTTTTGTCTTAAAACGTTTGTCTTATTCAACTTGACCTGAGGCGACAGTCGTTATGACACATGTGAAAATGTACGTTCCGAAATAGGAAACTAAATATCAGCAAACTGCTGTTTAGAAAAACAACTCATTTTCCATGGAAAACTCGTTGTAGTGAAGACCAATGCAACCAGAAAGCATCTGAAACTGCAAGCATCCGCTGAAAAGCCTGTGTGCGTCCGCTTTGTATTCAGACTTCTTATTGTTATTTTGTATGCGGAACATGGCAAAAACAGCCAAACAAATAAATAAAAACAAATGATTTTAGGTGACATTGACCTCTTGACCTCAAAAGCAATAGGCTTCATTGCCCCAAGGTGCAAACTTGACCTTTGACCGTTTCTTCCTGAAAGACAATCAGCTTCTAACCAATTCAGTGACCCAATATGCAAATGCTCAAAATGTCATGTCAATTTGTTGAAAATTGACAATTTATGTGACACTGACCGTTGACCTTTTGACCAAATTATTGATTTGTATTCTCCATATTGCCATAATAAAGCTTTGTTGAAAATTTTGATTATTTAAACTCAAATGGTAAAAACGTTACGGTCTGGAAAGACGCACATACAGACAGAGACAGAAATACAGAAGTGACTGTGAAACCCTGTGCCCAGTGCGTGGGGGACAAGCTAATGGCAATCTTATGTAAGTTGTAGAATTTGCTCCACAAGTAACCCAAATATCAGACGAGTTTGAGAAATGTATGCTTTGAGTAGAATCATTGGAATAAGTATGTGGGGAACACTCCATAAAAAATGTACAACAAACCATTTATAATTGTAATTTTTGTCTCTTTGTCGGATAAAACAGATGCAGTATCTACCACAACAACACCAATGACTTCAATCCCTGAAGGTAATCTTTTTGTTGTTATTCAAACCTTAATGTGAGGAAAAATAATTATTTGATGAAATATGTTATTCGATGAATCACTCAAATTGTCATAATATGTCTTAAACTAGATAGATCTTAAATCTCCTCCTATGGTATCCATGGAAATCTCCACTCATGGCTTGCGGACTTCCTCTCTGGTCGCAGGCAACGTGTGGCCCTGAATGGATTTCTCTTATCTCCCCTTCCTGTTCTGGCTGGAGTTCCCCAAGGTAGGGTTCTGGGCCCTGCGCTATTTCTGGTCTTTAAGAATGATCTCTCCGACTCTCAGGAAAATCCTCTCCATCTCTTTGCTGATGACTCCACTATCTGCCGCTCCATTCCTCATCCCTCAGATCGGCAGTCTGCAGCCTCCTCACTCTCTACAGACCTGGACAAAATCACAGACTGATCAAACAAGTGGAACATGTCTTTCAATCTTGACAAATCTCACACTCTTACTATGTCTCTCCGAAAATACCGACTCGAAAACCCTCCCATCTACTTTCTCAACAATCCTCTCCAATAAGTTCTGTCACTCAAGCTTTTCGGTCTCACTATCTGCCATGATCTTTCTTTGGAAAACCACATTTCCAAGCTGGCCTCCAAAGTCTGTCGCCGACTGGGCATCTTCCGTCGTGCGAAGTCTTTCCTTGGCACACCTGAGCTCCTCACCACATACAAGGCTTTCATCCGCAGCTCAATGGAATAGTGTTCCCCCCTCTGGGCCGTTGCTCCTGCCTCACACCTAGCTCGGGTTCACGCTGTTGAAACCAAAGCTTTCAGAATCATTGGAATCTCCTGCGATGAAGCTACCTCCGAGGGCCTTTCACTCACTCACTGCAGGCAGGTTGGTGGGCTTTCTGTCTTCTACCGACTCCTCTCCGGCCTTGCTCCCCAGCTCTCTCTGTGCTCTGTCCCCCTAATATTCGTACAGGTCGCACAAGATCTGCCAGCAACCCTCATATGGTTAAACTGCTAAAATATAGGCTCTCTGCTCACCTTCACTCTTTCATTCCCCTTTTCTCCCGCCTCTGTAACAAACTCCCCCACTCCCTTCAATCCCACCCCTCCCTCCAGGTCATTAAAACAGCTGTTCACCACCATCTCTTATCTTCCCCCATCCAAAACCTTGATCATTTCTACCCCCGCTAATTCACCCCAGATACACTTTTTTGAAATTCCAACTTCTTTCCTGAAAGTCCTTGCAGTGTTCATATGTTTTATACCTCTCCCACCTCCCCCCAAGCCCTCTCCCTCCCACATTTCTCTCGATGTCCCTGCTCTCAAATGTTGTGTTTGTGTCCTTCCCCCTCTCTCCCCATCTTGTCTGCCGCTCCACTTATTTTGTGTTTTATGTGTCGGTTTGACTTTTTGTGTGATTAATGTTAGCTCTTTCACGAGCCTCGATCTTGTATACAAAAATAAATATATATATATATATATATATATACATATGATTGATCGAGCGCACTTGTTGCAGCACATACCACTGCCAGACTGAACTGTTTACGCTTTGTATCCACTGATAGGTCGAGTTTCAAATCCAGGGTATATACAGCTAAGAGGCGAGTGCGCATACCTCCAATCTGTCGTGCCATCACTTGGTAAATGGTAGGGTTTGTCCAAAGCAGATTTTCTGATGTAATTACACGGGAGCATTCTCATGAATGACCGTGATCGAATCACATCAAGGTTATTTGCACAATTGTAATGTCGCCCTAAAATTCCAGTTGCATCGTCATTTCAACGTCTTTAACCGAAATGCGCATCAGCTCGAAACATCAATCACGATGGTGGAGGATGGGTTTGATGCGGGTGGACTGCTCCATCTTTCTAACCCTATACAAGGATAACATCAGATGCTTATTTTCTTTTCTAACGAGATCTAAAGTTACATTAAACATCACAAAATATATTATGTTATGCCTGATCGATTATGATTTGTGTTTTGATATAATATCTTACAGTGATCATTCATACTGGCAAATTACATGTAAGCATATGTAAATATATTTTTCTTGTTTCATTTTCCAGCAAATTCTGTCCGTTTGGTTGGAGGAACTGGTCGATGTGAGGGTCGTGTGGAGGTGTTCTACCAGGGAGCCTGGGGCACTGTCTGTGATGATTCCTGGAGTATAACAGATGCACATGTGGTGTGTCGTCAACTTGGTTGTGGATCAGCCAGATCTTCCCCTTGTTGTGCATCATTTGGACAAGGAACTGGTTCCATATTGATGGATGATGTGCATTGTACTGGTTCAGAATATTACATTTCAGATTGTTCACAACGGGGTTGGTACTCTCACAATTGTGGGCATGGTGAAGATGCGTCTGCTATTTGCCAAGGTACATGGTTTTACAGAACGAAAAGAACTTCAAACTTTTTTTTTACTTTGCCAAAAATAATTGTTTAATCACAATAACTTCCAGAAAAGATAAAATATATATATATATACATATATATACATATATCTCAGATAATTTTCTGTCTGCATTTATAACAATTTATGTAACTGTGAATAACGTGTTCTCAGGTGAAAAATCAATGTCATTGTTGAAAAGAAAAATAACATCTGTAATGATGAGAATTCAATCAGTAACCTTGATATTCCCTCAACATCCTTCATAGTACACATCTTACCTTATCACTTGTGCAATTCCACTTTAGTTGCTGAAGCTATTTTCCTCTGTGAAGGCAACTATCTGAAATCTGATATGGAGGTTTTACACAGCAAGAATGAAGAGTTATCTGATCAAGTGGTTGAATTTTTTTTTTTAAATCCTGGAGAGGGGAGGTCACATTGACAGCCACTTCGGATGACCATAGAGACCCACCACAAGAAATATTATTGGAAAAGATCATGCCATTTCAAATGCCTTTTTGATTGCTGAAGTTGAAGATTTCTGATGTTGACTGAAAATCTTTATCTCAGTGAAGAATTTCAAAACCAAAGATTACTGTGAAAGAGTCTAGTGCTCTATTAATTAGATATCCATTAGAATAGCTCATCTGTCTTCGTAAGTGAAAGTTTCATCGCTTTAGATTCTACTTTGTGAAGGAAGACAAAACTCTGCATCATATTCAGTCGGTAAGTCTTTGTTGTGAAAGAGGTTTTTTTCCTTTGATTATTGCTGTTTTTACAGCTTTCAAAAATGATGAAAGAAAGTATCCTCTTGGAGGAAAAAGGCCCTCCATTTTTGTCTTAAAACGTTTGTCTTATTCAACTTGACCTGAGGCGACAGTCGTTATGACACATGTGAAAATGTACGTTCCGAAATAGGAAACTAAATATCAGCAAACTGCTGTTTAGAAAAACAACTCATTTTCCATGGAAAACTCGTTGTAGTGAAGACCAATGCAACCAGAAAGCATCTGAAACTGCAAGCATCCGCTGAAAAGCCTGTGTGCGGCCGCTTTGTATTCAGACTTCTTATTGTTATTTTGTATGCGGAACATGGCAAAAACAGCCAAACAAATAAATAAAAACAAATGATTTTAGGTGACATTGACCTCTTGACCTCAAAAGCAATAGGCTTCATTGCCCCAAGGTGCAAACTTGACCTTTGACCGTTTCTTCCTGAAAGACAATCAGCTTCTAACCAATTCAGTGACCCAATATGCAAATGCTCAAAATGTCATGTCAATTTGTTGAAAATTGACAATTTACGTGACACTGACCATTGACCTTTTGACCAAATTATTGATTTGTATTCTCCATATTGCCATAATAAAGCTTTGTTGAAAATTTTGATTATTTAAACTCAAATGGTCAAAACGTTACGGTCTGGAAAGACGCACATATAGACAGAGACAAAAATACAGAAGTGACTGTGAAACCCTGTGCCCAGTGCGTGGGGGACAAGCTAATGGCAATCTTATGTAAGTTGTAGAATTTGCTCCACAAGTAACCCAAATATCAGATGAGTTTGAGAAATGTATGCTTTGTGGAGAATCATTGGAATAAGTATGTGGGGAACACTCCATAAAAAATGTACAACAAACCATTTATGATTGTAATTTTTGTCTCTTTGTCGGATAAAACAGATGCAGTATCTACCACAACAACACCAATGACTTCAACCCCTGAAGGTAATCTTTTTGCTGTTATTCAAACCTTAATGTGAGGAAAAATAATTATTTGATGAAATATGTTATTCGATGAATCACTCAAATTGTCATAATATGTCTTAAACTAGATAGATCTTAAATCTCCTCCAATGGTATCCATGGAAATCTCCACTCATGGCTTGCGGACTTCCTCTCTGGTCAGAGGCAACGTGTGGCCCTGAATGGATTTCTCTTATCTCCCCTACTGTTCTGGCTGGAGTTCCCCAAGGTAGGGTTCTGGGCCCTGCGCTATTTCTGGTCTTTAAGAATGATCTCTCCGACTCTCAGGAAAATCCTCTCCATCTCTTTGATGATGACTCCACTATCTGCCGCTCCATTCCTCATCCCTCAGATCGGCAGTCTGCAGCCTCCTCACTCTCTACAGACCTGGACAAAATCACAGACTGATCAAACAAGTGGAACATGTCTTTCAATCCTGACAAATCTCACACTCTTACTATGTCTCTCCGAAAATACCGACTGGAAAACCCTCCCATCTACTTTCTCAACAATCCTCTCCAATAAGTTCTGTCACTCAAGCTTTTCGGTCTCACTATCTGCCATGATCTTTCTTTGGAAAACCACATTTCCAAGCTGGCCTCCAAAGCCTGTCGCCGACTGGGCATCCTCCGTCGTGCGAAGTCTTTCCTTGGCACACCTGAGCTCCTCACCACATACAAGGCTTTCATCCGCAGCTCAATGGAATAGTGTTCCCCCCTCTGGGCCGTTGCTCCTGCCTCACACCTAGCTCGGGTTCACGCTGTTGAAACCAAAGCTTTCAGAATCATTGGAATCTCCTGCGATGAAGCTACCTCCGAGGGCCTTTCACTCACTCACTGCAGGCAGGTTGGTGGGCTTTCTGTCTTCTACCGACTCCTCTCCGGCCTTGCTCCCCAGCTCTCTCTGTGCTCTGTCCCCCTAATATTCGTACAGGTCGCACAAGATCTGCCAGCAACCCTCATATGGTTAAACTGCTAAAATATAGGCTCGCTGCTCACCTTCACTCTTTCATTCCCATTTTCTCCCGCCTCTGTAACAAACTCCCCCACTCCCTTCAATCCCACCCCTCCCTCCAGGTCTTTAAAACAGCTGTTCACCACCATCTCTTATCTTCCCCCATCCAAAACCTTGATCATTTCTACCCCCGCTAATTCACCCCAGATACACTTTTTTGAAATTCCAACTTCTTTCCTGAAAGTCCTTGCAGTGTTCATATGTTTTATACCTCTCCCACCTCCCCCCAAGCCCTCTCCCTCCCACATTTCTCTCGATGTCCCTGCTCTCAAATGTTGTGTTTGTGTCCTTCCCCCTCTCTCCCCATCTTGTCTGCCGCTCCACTTATTTTGTGTTTTATGTGTCGGTTTGACTTTTTGTGTGATTAATGTTAGCGCTTTCACGAGTCTCGATCTTGTATACAAAAAAAAAAAAATATATATATATATATATATATATATATATATGATTGATAGAGCGCACTTGTTGGAGCACATACCACTGCCAGACTGAACTGTTTACACTTTGTATCCACTGATAGGTCGAGTTTCAAATCCAGGGTATATACAGCTAAGAGGCGAGTGCGCATACCTCCAATCTGTCGTGCCATCACTTGGTAAATGGTAGGGTTTGTCCAAAGCAGATTTTCTGATGTAATTACACGGGAGCATTCTCATGAATGACCGTGATCGAATCACATCAAGGTTATTTGCACAATTGTAATGTCGCCCTAAAATTCCAGTTGCATCGTCATTTCAACGTCTTTAACCGAAATGCGCATCAGCTCGAAACATCAGTCATGATGGTGGAGGATGGGTTTGATGCGGGTGGACTGCTCCATCTTTCTAACCCCACACAAGGATAACATCAGATGCTTATTTTCTTTTCTACCGAGATCTAAAGTTACATTAAACATCACAAAATATATTATGTTATGCCTGATCGATTATGATTTGTGTTTTGATATAATATCTTAGTGATCATTCATACTGGCAAATTACATGTAAGCATATGTAAATATATTTTTCTTGTTTCATTTTCCAGCAAATTCTGTCCGTTTGGTTGGAGGAACTGGTCGATGTGAGGGTCGTGTGGAGGTGTTCTACCAGGGAGCCTGGGGCACTGTCTGTGATGATTCCTGGAGTATAACAGATGCACATGTGGTGTGTCGTCAACTTGGTTGTGGATCAGCCAGATCTTCCCCATGTTGTGCATCATTTGGACAAGGAACTGGTTCCATATTGATGGATGATGTGCATTGTACTGGTTCAGAATATTACATTTCAGATTGTTCACAACGGGGTTGGTACTCTCACAATTGTGGGCATGGTGAAGATGCGTCTGCTATTTGCCAAGGTACATGGTTTTACAGAACGAAAATAATTTCAAACTTTTTTTTAACGTTGCCAAAAATAATTGTTTAATCACAATAACTTCCAGAAAAGATAAAATATATATATCTCAGATAATTCTCTGTCTGCATTAATAACAATTTATGTAACTGTGAATAACGTGTTCTCAGGTAAAAAATCAATATCATTGCTGAAAAGAAAAATAACGTCTGTAATGATGAGAATTCAATCAGTAACCTTGATGAACTACATGCCATCTTGTTGGAAAATTATTGTATAATTATATTCCCTCAACATCCTTCATAATACACATCTTATCTTATCCCTTGAACAATTCCACTTTAGTTGCTGAAGCTATTGTCCTCTGTGAAGGCAACTATCTGAAATCTGATATGGAGGTTTTACACAGCAAGAATGGAGAGTTTATCTGATCAAGTGGTTTAATTTTTTTTTTTTTTAATCCTGGAGAGGGGAGGTCCCATTGATAGCCGCTTCGGATAACCACAGAGACCCATCACAAGAAATATTATTGGAAAAGATCATGCCATTTCAAATGCCTTTTTGATTGCTGAAGTTGAATATTTCTGATGTTGACTGAAAATCTTTATCTCAGTGAAGAATTTCAAAGCCAAAGATTACTGTGAAAGAGTCTTGTGCTCTATCAATTAGATATCCATTAGAAAAGCTCATCTGTCTTCGTAAGTAAAAGCTTCATCGCTTTAGATTCTAAATTATAAAGAAAGACAAAACTCTACATCTTGTTCAGTCTGTAAGTCATTGTTGTGAAAGAGGTTTTCACTTTGATTATTGTTATTTTTCCAGTTTATAAAAATGCTCAAAGAAAGTATCTGCTCTTGGAGGAAAAAGGCCCTCCATTTTTGTCTTAAAACGTTTGTCTTATTCAACTTCACCTGAGGCGACAGTCGTTATGACACATGTGAAAATGTACGGTCCGAAATAGGAAACTAAATATCAGCAAACTGCTGTTTAGAAAAACAACTCATTTTCCATGGAAAACTCGTTGTAGTGAAGACCAATGCAACCAGAAAGCATCTGAAACTGCAAGCATCCGCTGAAAAGCCTGTGTGCGTCCGCTTTGTATTCAGACTTCTTATTGTTATTTTGTATGCGGAACATGGCAAAAACAGCCAAACAAATAAATAAAAACAAATGATGTTAGGTGACATTGACCTCTTGACCTCAAAAGCAATAGGCTTCATTGCCCCAAGGTGCAAACTTGACCTTTGACCGTTTCTTCCTGAAAGACAATCAGCTTCTAACCAATTCAGTGACCCAATATGCAAATGCTCAAAATGTCATGTCAATTTGTTGAAAATTGACAATTTACGTGACACTGACCATTGACCTTTTGACCAAATTATTGATTTGTATTCTCCATATTGCCATAATAAAGCTTTGTTGAAAATTTTGATTATTTAAACTCAAATGGTAAAAACGTTATGGTCTGGAAAGACGCATATACAGACAGAGACAACAATACAGAAGTGACTGTGAAACCCTGTGCCCAGTGCGTGGGGGACAAGCTAATGGCAATCTTATGCAAGTTGTAGAATTTGCTCCACAAGTAACCCAAATATCAGATGAGTTTGAGAAATGTATGCTTTGTGGAGAATCATTGGAAAAAGTATGTGGGGAACACTCCATAAAAAATGTACAACAAACCATTTATAATTGTAATTTTTGTCTCTTTGTCGGATAAAACAGATGCAGTATCTACCACAACAACACCAATGACTTCATCCGCTGAAAAGCCTGTGTGCCCTGAAGGTAATCTTTTTGCTGTTATTCAAACCTTAATGTGAGGAAAAATAATTGATGAAATATGTTATTCGATGAATCACTCAAATTGTCATAATATGTCTTAAACTAGATAGATCTTAAATCTCCTACAATGGTATCCATGGAAATCTCCACTCATGGCTTGCGGACTTCCTCTCTGGTCAGAGGCAACGTGTGGCCCTGAATGGATTTCTCTCATCTCCCCTCCTGTTCTGGCTGGAGTTCCCCAAGGTAGCGTTCTGGGCCCTGCGCTATTTCTGGTCTTTAAGAATGATCTCTCCGACTCTCAGGAAAGTCCTCTCCATCTCTTTGCTGATGACTCCACTATCTGCCGCTCCATTCCTCATCCCTCAGATCGGCAGTCTGCAGCCTCCTCACTCTCTACAGACCTGGACAAAATCACAGACTGCTCAAACAAGTGGAACATGTCTTTCAATCCTGACAAATCTCACACTCTTACTATGTCTCTCCGAAAATACCGACTGGAAAACCCTCCCATCTACTTTCTCAACAATCCTCTCCAATAAGTTCTGTCACTCAAGCTTTTCGGTCTCACTATCTGCCATGATCTTTCTTTGGAAAACCACATTTCCAAGCTGGCCTCCAAAGCCTATCGCCGACTGGGCATCTTCCGTCGTGCGAAGTCTTTCCTTGGCACACCTGAGCTCCTCACCACATACAAGGCTTTCATCCGCAGCTCAATGGAATAGTGTTCCCCCCTCTGGGCCGTTGCTCCTGCCTGCAGTCTGCAGCCTCCTCACTCTCTACAGACCTGGACAAAATCACAGACTGCTCAAACAAGTGGAACATGTCTTTCAATCCTGACAAATCTCACACTCTTACTATGTCTCTCCGAAAATACCGACTGGAAAACCCTCCCATCTACTTTCTCAACAATCCTCTCCAATAAGTTCTGTCACTCAAGCTTTTCGGTCTCACTATCTGCCATGATCTTTCTTTGGAAAACCACATTTCCAAGCTGGCCTCCAAAGCCTGTCGCCGACTGGGCATCTTCCGTCGTGCGAAGTCTTTCCTTGGCACACCTGAGCTCCTCACCACATACAAGGCTTTCATCCGCAGCTCAATGGAATAGTGTTCCCCCCTCTGGGCCGATGCTCCTGCCTCACACCTAGCTCGGGTTCACGCTGTTGAAACCAAAGCTTTCAGAATCATTGGAATCTCCTGCGATGAAGCTACCTCCGAGGGCCTTTCACTCACTCACTGCAGGCAGGTTGGTGGGCTTTCTGTCTTCTACCGACTCCTCTCCGGCCTTGCTCCCCCAGCTCTCTCTGTGCTCTGTCCCCCTAATATTCGTACAGGTCGCACAAGATCTGCCAGCAACCCTCATATGGTTAAACTGCCAAAATATAGGCTCTCTGCTCACCTTCACTCTTTCATTCCCCTTTTCTCCCGCCTCTGTAACAAACTCCCCCACTCCCTTTAATCCCACCCCTCCCTCCAGGTCTTTAAAACAGCTGTTCACCACCATCTCTTATCTTCCCCCATCCAAAACCTTGATCATTTCTACCCCCGCTAATTCACCCCAGATACACTTTTTTTGAAATTCCAACTTCTTTCCTGAAAGTCCTTGCAGTGTTCATATGTTTTATACCTCTCCCACCTCCCCCCAAGCCCTCTCCCTCCCACATTTCTCTCGATGTCCCTGCTCTCAAATGTTGTGTTTGTGTCCTTCCCCCTCTCTCCCCATCTTGTCTGCCGCTCCCCTTATTTTGTGTTTTAGGTGTCGGTTTGACTTTTTGTGTGATTAATGTTAACGCTTTCACGAGCCTCGATGTTGTATACAAAAAATATATATATATATATATATATATATATATGATTGATAGAGCGCACTTGTTGGAGCACATACCACTGCCAGACTGAACTGTTTACGCTTTGTATCCACTGATAGGTCAAGTTTCAAATCCAGGGTATATACAGCTAAGAGGCGAGTGCGCATACCTCCAATCTGTCGTGCCATCACTTGGTAAATGGTAGGGTTTGTCCAAAGCAGATTTTCTGATGTAATTACACGGGAGCATTCTCATGAATGACCGTGATCGAATCACATCAAGGTTATTTGCACAATTGTAATGTCGCCCTAAAATTCCAGTTGCATCGTCATTTCAACGTCTTTAACCGAAATGCGCATCAGCTCGAAACATCAGTCACGATGGTGGAGGATGGGTTTGATGCGGGTGGACTGCTCCATCTTTCTAACCACACACAAGGATAACATCAGATGCTTATTTTCTTTTCTACCGAGATCTAAAGTTACATCAAACATCACAAAATATATTATGTTATGCCTGATCGATTATGATTTGTGTTTTGATATAATATCTTACAGTGATCATTCATACTGGCAAATTACATGTAAGCATATGTAAATATATTTTTCTTGTTTCATTTTCCAGCAAATTCTGTCCGTTTGGTTGGAGGAACTGGTCGATGTGAGGGTCGTGTGGAGGTGTTCTACCAGGGAGCCTATGGCACTGTCTGTGATGATTCCTGGAGTATAACAGATGCACATGTGGTGTGTCGTCAACTTGGTTGTGGATCAGCCAGATCTTCCCCATGTTGTGCATCATTTGGACGAGGAACTGGTTCCATATTGATGGATGATGTGCAATGTTCTGGTTCAGAATATTACCTTTCAGATTGTTCACAACGGGGTTGGTACTCTCACGATTGTGGGCATGGTGAAGATGCGTCTGTTATTTGCCAAGGTACGTGGTTTTACAGAAAGAGAAGAATTTCAAACTTCTTTTTTTATTTTGCCAAAAATAATTGTTTTATCACAATAACTTCCAGAAAAGATAAAATATATATATCTCAGATAATTCTCTGTCTGCATTAATAACAATTTATGTAACTGTGAATAACGTGTTCTCAGGTAAAAAATCAATATCATTGTTGAAAAGAAAAATAACGTCTGTAATGATGAGAATTCAATCAGTAACCTTGATGAACTACATGCCATCTTGTTGGAAAATTATTGTATAATTATATTCCCTCAACATCCTTCATAATACACATCTTATCTTATCCCTTGAACAATTCCACTTTAGTTGCTGAAGCTATTGTCCTCTGTGAAGGCAACTATCTGAAATCTGATATGGAGGTTTTACACAGAAAGAATGGAGAGTTTATCTGATCAAGTGGTTTAATTTTTTTTTTTTAAATCCTGGAGAGGGGAGGTCCCATTGATAGCCGCTTCGGATAACCACAGAGACCCATCACAAGAAATATTATTGGAAAAGATCATGCCATTTCAAATGCCTTTTTGATTGCTGAAGTTGAAGATTTCTGATGTTGACTGAAAATCTTTATCTCATAGAAAATTTAAAAACCAAAGATTACTGTGAAAGAGTCTTGTGCTCTATCAATTAGATATCCATTAGAATAGCTCATCTGTCTTCGTAAGTGAAAGTTTCATCGCTTTAGATGCTACTTTGTGAAGGAAGACAAAATTCTGCATCATATTCAGTCGGTAAGTCTTTGTTGTGAAAGAGGTTTTTCCTTTGATTATTTATTCCTGTTTTTACAGTTTTCAAAAATGATGAAAGAAAGTATCCTCTTGGAGGAAAAAGGCTGCCATTTCTGTCTTAAAACGTTTGGCTTATTCAACTTGACCTGAGGTGACATTCGTTCTGACACATGTGAAAATGTACGTTCCGAAATAGGAAACTAAATATCAGCAAATTGCGGTTTAGAAAAACAACTCATTTTCCATGGAAAACTCGTTGTGGTGAAGACAACTGCAACCAAAAAGCATCTGAAACTGCAAGCATCCGCTGAAAAGACTGTGTGCGTCCGCTTTGTATTCAGACTTCTTATTGTTATTTTGTATGCGGAACATGACAAAAACAGCCAAACAAATAAATAAAAACGTATGATTTTAGGTGGCATTGACCGCTTGACCTCAAAAGCAATAGGCTTCATTGCCCCAAGGTGCAAACTTGACCTTTGACCGTTTCTTCCTGAAAGACAATCAGCTTCTAACCAATTCAGTGACCCAATATGCAAATGCTCAAAATGTCATGTCAATTTGTTGAAAATTGACAATTTATGTGACACTGACCGTTGACCTTTTGACCAAATTATTGATTTGTATTCTCCATATTGCCATAATAAAGCTTTGTTGAAAATTTTGATTATTTAAACTCAAATGGTAAAAACGTTACGGTCTGGAAAGACGCACATACAGACAGAGACAAAAATACAGAAGTGACTGTGAAACCCTGTGCCCAGTGCGTGGGGGACAAGCTAATGGCAATCTTATGTAAGTTGTAGAATTTGCTCCACAAGTAACCCAAATATCAGACGAGTTTGAGAAATGTATGCTTTGAGTCGAATCATTGGAATAAGTATGTGGGGAACACCATAAAAAATGTACAACAAACCATTTATAATTGTAATTTTTGTCTCTTTGTCGGATAAAACAGATGCAGTATCGACCACAACAACACCAATTACTTCAATCCCTGAAGGTAATCTTTTTGTTGTTATTCAAACCTTAATGTGAGGAAAAATAATTATTTGATGAAATATGTTATTCGATGAATCACTCAAATTGTCATAATATGTCTTAAACTAGATAGATCTTAAATCTCCTCCTATGGTATCCATGGAAATCTCCACTCATGGCTTGCAGACTTCCTCTCTGGTCGCAGGCAACGTGTGGCCCTGAATGGATTTCTCTCATCTCCCCTTCCTGTTCTGGCTGGAGTTCCCCAAGGTAGTGTTCTGGGCCCTGTGCTATTTCTGGTCTTTATGAATGATCTCTCCGACTCTGGAAAATCCTCTCCATCTCTTTGCTGATGACTCCACTATCTGCCACTCCATTCCTCATCCCTCAGATCGGCAGTCTGCAGCCTCCTCACTCTCTACAGACCTGGACAAAATCACAGACTGCTCAAACAAGTGGAACATGTCTTTCAATACTGACAAATCTCACACTCTTACTATGTCTCTCCGAAAAGACCGACTGGAAAACCCTCCCATCTTCTTTCTCAACAATCCTCTCCAATAAGTTCTGTCGCTCAAACTTTTGGGTCTCACTATCTGCCATGATCTTTCTTGGGAAAACCACATTTCCAAGCTGGCCTCCAAAGCCTGTCGCCGACTGGGCATCCTCCGTCGTGCGAAGTCTTTCCTTGGCACACCTGAGCTCCTCACCATATACAAGGCTTTCATCCGCAGCTCAATGGAATACTGTTCCCCCCTCTGGGCCGTTGCTCCTGCCTCACACCTAGCTCGGGTTCACGCTGTTGAAACCAAAGCTTTCAGAATCATTGGAATATCCTGCGATGAAGCTAACTCCGAGGGCCTTTCACTCACTCACTGCAGGCAGGTTGGTGGTCTTTGTCTTCTACCGACTCCTCTCCGGCCTTGCTCCCCCAGCTCTCTCTGTGCTCTGTCCCCCTAATATTCGTACAGGTCGCACAAGATCTGCCAGCAACCCTCATATGGTTAAACTGCCAAAATATAGGCTCTCTGCTCACCTTCACTCTTTCATTCCCCTTTTCTCCCGCCTCTGTAACAAACTCCCCCACTCCCTTTAATCCCACCCCTCCCTCCAGGTCTTTAAAACAGCTGTTCACCACCATTTCTTATCTTCCCCCATCCAAAACCTTGATCATTTCTACCCCCGCTAATTCACCCCAGATACACTTTTTTTGAAATTCCAACTTCTTTCCTGAAAGTCCTTGCAGTGCTCATATGTTTTATACCTCTCCCACCTCCCCCCAAGCCCTCTCCCTCCCACATTTCTCTCGATGTCCCTGCTCTCAAATGTTGTGTTTGTGTCCTTCCCCCTCTCTCCCCATCTTGTCTGCCGCTCCCCTTATTTTGTGTTTTAGGTGTCGGTTTGACTTTTTGTGTGATTAATGTTAGCGCTTTCACGAGTCTCGATCTTGTATACAAAAATATATATATATATATATATATATATATATATATATATATATATATATATATATATATATATATATATATATATATATATATATATATATATATATATATATATATATATATGATTGATAGAGCGCACTTGTTGGAGCACATACCACTGCCAGACTGAACTGTTTACGCTTTGTATCCACTGATAGGTCAAGTTTCAAATCCAGGGTATATACAGCTAAGAGGCGAGTGCGCATACCTCCAATCTGTCGTGCCATCACTTGGTAAATGGTAGGGTTTGTCCAAAGCAGATTTTCTGATGTAATTACACGGGAGCATTCTCATGAATGACCGTGATCGAATCACATCAAGGTTATTTGCACAATTGTAATGTCGCCCTAAAATTCCAGTTGCATCGTCATTTCAACGTCTTTAACCGAAATGCGCATCAGCTCGAAACATCAGTCACGATGGTGGAGGATGGGTTTGATGCGGGTGGACTGCTCCATCTTTCTAACCCCACACAAGGATAACATCAGATGCATATTTTCTTTTCTACCGAGATCTAAAGTTACATTAAACATCACAAAATATATTATGTTATGCCTGATCGATTATGATTTGTGTTTTGATATAATATCTTACAGTGATCATTCATACTGGCAAATTACATGTAAGCATATGTAAATATATTTTTCTTGTTTCATTTTCCAGCAAATTCTGTCCGTTTGTTTGGAGGAACTGGTCGATGTGAGGGTCGTGTGGAGGTGTTCTACCAGGGAGCCTGGGGCACTGTCTGTGATGATTCCTGGAGTATAACAGATGCACATGTGGTGTGTCGTCAACTTGGTTGTGGATCAGCCAGATCTTCCCCATGTTGTGCATCATTTGGACGAGGAACTGGTTCCATATTGATGGATGATGTGCAATGTTCTGGTTCAGAATATTACCTTTCAGATTGTTCACAACGGGGTTGGTACTCTCACGATTGTGGGCATGGTGAAGATGCGTCTGTTATTTGCCAAGGTACGTGGTTTTACAGAAAGAGAAGAATTTCAAACTTCTTTTTTTACTTTGCCAAAAATAATTGTTTTATCACAATAACTTCCAGAAAAGATAAAATATATATATCTCAGATAATTCTCTGTCTGCATTAATAACAATTTATGTAACTGTGAATAACGTGTTCTCAGGTAAAAAATCAATATCATTGTTGAAAAGAAAAATAACGTCTGTAATGATGAGAATTCAATCAGTAACCTTGATGAACTACATGCCATCTTGTTGGAAAATTATTGTATAATTATATTCCCTCAACATCCTTCATAATACACATCTTATCTTATCCCTTGAACAATTCCACTTTAGTTGCTGAAGCTATTGTCCTCTGTTAAGGCAACTATCTGAAATCTGATATGGAGGTTTTACACAGAAAGAATGGAGAGTTTATCTGATTAAGTGGTTTAATTTTTTTTTTTTAAATCCTGGAGAGGGGAGGTCCCATTGATAGCCGCTTCGGATAACCACAGAGACCCATCACAAGAAATATTATTGGAAAAGATCATGCCATTTCAAATGCCTTTTTGATTGCTGAAGTTGAAGATTTCTGATGTTGACTGAAAATCTTTATCTCATAAAAAATTTAAAAACCAAAGATTACTGTGAAAGAGTCTTGTGCTCTATCAATTAGATATCCATTAGAATAGCTCATCTGTCTTCGTAAGTGAAAGTTTCATCGCTTTAGATGCTACTTTGTGAAGGAAGACAAAATTCTGCATCATATTCAGTCGGTAAGTCTTTGTTGTGAAAGAGGTTTTTCCTTTGATTATTTATTGCTGTTTTTACAGTTTTCAAAAATGATGAAAGAAAGTATCCTCTTGGAGGAAAAAGGCTGCCATTTCTGTCTTAAAACGTTTGGCTTATTCAACTTGACCTGAGGTGACATTCGTTCTGACACATGTGAAAATGTACGTTCCGAAATAGGAAACTAAATATCAGCAAATTGCGGTTTAGAAAAACAACTCATTTTCCATGGAAAACTCGTTGTGGTGAAGACAACTGCAACCAAAAAGCATCTGAAACTGCAAGCATCCGCTGAAAAGACTGTGTGCGTCCGCTTTGTATTCAGACTTCTTATTGTTATTTTGTATGCGGAACATGACAAAAACAGCCAAACAAATAAATAAAAACGTATGATTTTAGGTGGCATTGACCTCTTGACCTCAAAAGCAATAGGCTTCATTGCCCCAAGGTGCAAACTTGACCTTTGACCGTTTCTTCCTGAAAGACAATCAGCTTTTAACCAATTCAGTGACCCAATATGCAAATGCTCAAAATGTCATGTCAATTTGTTGAAAATTGACAATTTATGTGACACTGACCGTTGACCTTTTGACCAAATTATTGATTTGTATTCTCCATATTGCCATAATAAAGCTTTGTTGAAAATTTTGATTATTTAAACTCAAATGGTAAAAACGTTACGGTCTGGAAAGACGCACATACAGACAGAGACAAAAATACAGAAGTGACTGTGAAACCCTGTGCCCAGTGCGTGGGGGACAAGCTAATGGCAATCTTATGTAAGTTGTAGAATTTGCTCCACAAGTAACCCAAATATCAGACGAGTTTGAGAAATGTATGCTTTGAGTAGAATCATTGGAATAAGTATGTGGGGAACACTCCATAAAAAATGTACAACAAACCATTTATAATTGTAATTTTTGTCTCTTTGTCGGATAAAACAGATGCAGTATCGACCACAACAACACCAATGACTTCAATCCCTGAAGGTAATCTTTTTGTTGTTATTCAAACCTTAATGTGAGGAAAAATAATTATTTGATGAAATATGTTATTCGATGAATCACTCAAATTGTCATAATATGTCTTAAACTAGATAGATCTTAAATCTCCTCCTATGGTATCCATGGAAATCTCCACTCATGGCTTGCGGACTTCCTCTCTGGTCGCAGGCAACGTGTGGCCCTGAATGGATTTCTCTCATCTCCCCTTCCTGTTCTGGCTGGAGTTCCCCAAGGTAGTGTTCTGGGCCCTGTGCTATTTCTGGTCTTTATGAATGATCTCTCCGACTCTGGAAAATCCTCTCCATCTCTTTGCTGATGACTCCACTATCTGCCACTCCATTCCTCATCCCTCAGATCGGCAGTCTGCAGCCTCCTCACTCTCTACAGACCTGGACAAAATCACAGACTGCTCAAACAAGTGGAACATGTCTTTAAATCCTGACAAATCTCACACTCTTACTATGTCTCTCCGAAAAGACCGACTGGAAAACCCTCCCATCTTCTTTCTCAACAATCCTCTCCAATAAGTTCTGTCGCTCAAACTTTTGGGTCTCACTATCTGCCATGATCTTTCTTGGGAAAACCACATTTCCAAGCTGGCCTCCAAAGCCTGTCGCCGACTGGGCATCCTCCGTCGTGCGAAGTCTTTCCTTGGCACACCTGAGCTCCTCACCATATACAAGGCTTTCATCCGCAGCTCAATGGAATACTGTTCCCCCCTCTGGGCCGTTGCTCTTGCCTCACACCTAGCTCGGGTTCACGCTGTTGAAACCAAAGCTTTCAGAATCATTGGAATATCCTGCGATGAAGCTAACTCCGAGGGCCTTTCACTCACTCACTGCAGGCAGGTTGGTGGTCTTTGTCTTCTACCGACTCCTCTCCGGCCTTGCTCCCCCAGCTCTCTCTGTGCTCTGTCCCCCTAATATTCGTACAGGTCGCACAAGATCTGCCAGCAACCCTCATATGGTTAAACTGCCAAAATATAGCCTCTTTGCTCACCTTCACTCTTTCATTCCCCTTTTCTCCTGCCTCTGTAACAAACTCCCCCACTCCCTTTAATCCCACCCCTCCCTCCAGGTCTTTAAAACAGCTGTTCACCACCATCTCTTATCTTCCCCCATCCAAAACCTTGATCATTTCTACCCCCGCTAATTCACCCCAGATACACTTTTTTTGAAATTCCAACTTCTTTCCTGAAAGTCCTTGCAGTGCTCATATGTTTTATACCTCTCCCACCTCCCCCCAAGCCCTCTCCCTCCCACATTTCTCTCGATGTCCCTGCTCTCAAATGTTGTGTTTGTGTCCTTCCCCCTCTCTCCCCATCTTGTCTGCCGCTCCCCTTATTTTGTGTTTTAGGTGTCGGTTTGACTTTTTGTGTGATTAATGTTAGCGCTTTCACGAGTCTCGATCTTGTATACAAATATATATATATATATATATATATATATATATATATATATATATGATTGATAGAGCGCACTTGTTGGAGCACATACCACTGCCAGACTGAACTGTTTACGCTTTGTATCCACTGATAGGTCGAGTTTCAAATCCAGGGTATATACTGCTAAGAGGCGAGTGCGCATACCTCCAATCTGTCGTGCCATCACTTGGTAAATGGTAGGGTTTGTCCAAAGCAGATTTTCTGATGTAATTACACGGGAGCATTCTCATGAATGACCGTGATCGAATCACATCAAGGTTATTTGCACAATTGTAATGTCACCCTAAAATTCCAGTTGCATCGTCATTTCAACGTCTTTAACCGAAATGCGCATCAGCTCGAAACATCAGTCACGATGGTGAAGGATGGGTTTGATGCGGGTGGACTGCTCCATCTTTCTAACCCCACACAAGGATAACATCAGATGCTTATTTTCTTTCCTACCGAGATCTAAAGTTACATTAAACATCACAAAATATATTATGTTATGCCTGATCGATTATGATTTGTGTTTTGATATAATATCTTACAGTGATCATTCATACTGGCAAATTACATGTAAGCATATGTAAATATATTTTTCTTGTTTCATTTTCCAGCAAATTCTGTCCGTTTGGTTGGAGGAACTGGTCGATGTGAGGGTCGTGTGGAGGTGTTCTACCAGGGAGCCTGGGGCACTGTCTGTGATGATTCCTGGAGTATAACAGATGCACATGTGGTGTGTCGTCAACTTGGTTGTGGATCAGCCAGATCTTCCCCATGTTGTGCATCATTTGGACAAGGAACTGGTTCCATATTGATGGATGATGTGCATTGTACTGGTTCAGAATATTACATTTCAGATTGTTCACAACGGGGTTGGTACTCTCACAATTGTGGGCATGGTGAAGATGCGTCTGCTATTTGCCAAGGTACGTGGTTTTACAGAACGAAAAGAATTTCAAACTTTTTTTTTACTTTGCCAAAAATAATTGTTTAATCACAATAACTTCCAGAAAAGATAAAATATATATATATATACATATATATACATATATCTCAGATAATTTTCTGTCTGCATTAATAACAATTTATGCAACTGTGAATAACGTGTTCTCAGGTAAAAAATCAATATCATTGCTGAAAAGAAAAATAACGTCTGTAATGATGAGAATTCAATCAGTAACCTTGATGAACTACATGCCATCTTGTTGGAAAATTATTGTATAATTATATTCCCTCAACATCCTTCATAATACACATCTTATCTTATCCCTTGAACAATTCCACTTTAGTTGCTGAAGCTATTGTCCTCTGTGAAGGCAACTATCTGAAATCTGATATGGAGGTTTTACACAGCAAGAATGGAGAGTTTATCTGATCAAGTGGTTTAATTTTTTTTTTTAAAATCCTGGAGAGGGGAGGTCCCATTGATAGCCGCTTCGGATAACCACAGAGACCCATCACAAGAAATATTATTGGAAAAGATCATGCCATTTCAAATGCCTTTTTGATTGCTGAAGTTGAATATTTCTGATGTTGACTGAAAATCTTTATCTCAGTGAAGAATTTCAAAGCCAAAGATTACTGTGAAAGAGTCTTGTGCTCTATCAATTAGATATCCATTAGAATAGCTCATCTGTCTTCGTAAGTAAAAGCTTCATCGCTTTAGATTCTAAATTATAAAGAAAGACAAAACTCTACATCTTGTTCAGTCTGTAAGTCATTGTTGTGAAAGAGGTTTTCACTTTGATTATTGTTATTTTTCCAGTTTATAAAAATGCTCAAAGAAAGTATCTGCTCTTGGAAGACAAAGACTTCCATTTTGTCGAATAACGTTTGTCTTGATCAAAGTGATATTTTGACCTGACAGATATTTTTTATCGGATATTCTCATCTTTCCGTGATCGTAAAAATTCATGTTCCAAAATAGTAAACAAAATATCAGCAAACTACTGTTTGGAAAAATACCTTTCACATTTTCATGAAGAACTCGATGTTATGAAGAGAAATGCAATGTAAATCTGATGCAAGTTGTACAATCTGCTCCACAAGTAACCCTGCATATCGCACGAGTTTGAGAAATGCTTGGTTTGTGTAGAATCATTGGATTAAATATGTCGGATAATTGTGGATCATAAAAAATGTCCAACAAACCTTTTATATTTGTAATTTTGTCTCTTTGTCAGGTAACACAGATAATGATTTGGTCAACAATACGACACCAACACCCACTGAAGGTAATCTTTTGGCTTTGTATCAAACCTTAGTGTGAGTAAAAAACTTATTTCATGAAATAAGTTACGAGATGAATCATTGAAATTGTCATAACAAGTCTTAAATCGGATTATATATTGCTTGGTTTATGTAGAATCATTGGAACAAGTGTATCTGGAACAATGCATAAACATGTACAACAAACCTTTAAAATGTGTAATTTTGTCTCTTTGTCGGGTAACACAGATGTTTGGTGGAACATGATGACACCAACACCTCCTGAAGGTAATCTTTTTGCTTTGGATCAAACCTTAGTGTGAGTAAAAAAAACTTTCATGAAAGAAATCATTAAATGAATCCCTTAAATTGTCATAACAGGTTTTAAAATAGATTATATTTTGTGAAATGTTCTTTTGAGTAAATTTATTGATGAATTGCTATATTTGATCTCCTTTTGTATGTAATCAATGAAATGTTAAATAGAACAAACCTGGCTTTTCTTCTTCAACTTAATCATCTTGTCCTGAAGAACACGAATAATTGAGAGCAGCATTTGGTGGGCAAATTAGCCTGCTCGTTGCATCATCGCTGAAATACAGTGAGAGGATATACACTGTGAAACTGCTGTTTGAATACAGATTATTTTTATGTTTTTGGCATACAAACATCATCTGTTTTAAAATGTGCCATTGTTTCTTTAAAAGGTGCCACACATTAATTATATGATCAGCTGGGGGAGCAACTGTGATGACTGCAATAGAACCCACTTAATTAAAGGAGTACAAAAACGGCGCTGAACCTGAGACTAGTGTTATGACATTAATCCAGCCAGGAACACACCAGACAAACCAAAGTGTGACAAAGGCAGGGGCGGATCCAGGAATTTAAAGATGGGGGGGTGCATGAAGCGATAGCGCTGGGGGGGGGGGGGCACAGGGGGGTCTGGGGGTCCTCCCCTAGGAGATTTTTTAAAATTGATCGTCAGAAACGGCATTTCGTGCATTCTTGGAAGTTTCTGCAGTTCCTTGTGTTCTTCCCTGGTCCAACAGTTCGACAGATTCGCGATGACATGGTCAGATAGAGGAACTGGTGAAACGACTTGCTCAGCTGTTCCTTCTGCTATAAATTGATGAATTTTGTAGGTGTGTGTGTGTGTGTGTGTATGTATGTGTGTGTGTGTGTGTGTTGTGCATGCGTGCGGCATGTTTTTTGTGTAGTTCTACTGGAGCTTTCTGATATGGAATTTCTGATTTGTGTAGTTCTCGCGAAATGATTGTTAGGATCTCCTGAGTTAATTAGGCTAATTAATTACAAAGAATCCAGAAGAATTCCCATGTTTCTAAACGCACGCCATGTTAAGGTATATGGAGCAGCTTAATAGGTCCTTCCATGGCATGCCATTCTCATTACTAAATAAATAACAAAAACAATGATAATATTTTACAAAGCATTTATTCCAACTCAAGCACTATAGCAGGCAGGTATGCTGCAAGGCCATGAAAGGCGATGAAAATTTGGTCCATTTGGACCAACGGGCTCACTAGTCGTTATAAAAGACCTGTGCACTCCCATAGTGTGAAATGATGGCGATGACAGACTGTGTGCTGGGCAAAGCCCGGCACCGCCATGCGGCAAGGTTGTGAAGCTCAAGGCAGGGGGTCTCCCCACAAAAGATAGGATAGCGATAGGACAGCGGAATGTGAATTATTTTATTCATCGTAAATTATGCTATTTTGGAATAGACGGCGCTTGTGTTTCTGAATGAAAATGTCACATACATCATGTGGGGATATGATGAAGTCATGGTGTATGTTCATGAGGGCCAGCGATGCCATCCGACTTTCTCCCATGGAATATCTTAGGTAGGTCTTCAGACGACGTAGGCAAGAAAATGAGCTTTCGGCCTCACAGGAGCCTACAGGGAGAGTGCATCCAATATGGAGTAGGACTTTGATGGATGGAAATTCGTCTCCATCCACTGTGCAGAAACAATCCATGAATGTGTTTGGAAGCGTGTTGTTGGGCTTCCTTCTCCAAAACATCTGCCAGTCTCTAAGCTCATTTATCAGTCCTGCTGGATGTTCCATGTCGTTTTTCCAACGCAACAGCTTCTGATGTAGGGCTGGAATGTCGCAGGTATCGGCGATTATTGCGGATGGCATCAGCAGAAACAGATCACTACCTTCCCGATTTTCAGCACAGAATCGGGTGTCCATTTCCTGGCTGAGGTGGTCGAGTCTGTAGAACAGCAAGGGAGTATTGGCGGCAGTGTTTGGACGATGTATTTGTCGTTTTACAACTCTCGGCATTGTGACATCACCTCCTACAGATTATATCATGGCCTTGGCATGATCGAACCACAGAGAGAATTAAGTTTCTGCATTTGACCGTAGTTGAGTGAGCGCGTCCTTCTTGTCGTCACTCATAGAGTATACCTCCAGCACATCCATGCTGTTGCGTTGCAGCTTGTGGGCAAGACCTTTTAAAGTATGTAGGCTGTTCTTCACTGAAATGAATACAACAACAAACTGAAAAGACGTCAGTGAACTCAGAATTCCCTGTGCAGACACGCGGCTATCACGGTCCCACCCCCAGGAATTCTCATCACCGTCGGGATTTACAATCCTGTCCAAACAAATACAGACAAATGGATATAACTCTTCGACTGTCTCGTAACAAGTATGTGTCTCCACCCTCCTCGTCTTGCACAGACCTTTCAGTTTTTTTGCTGAGGTTTCCTCTTCTTGCTCAGATAAGGTCTTTTCAAGGTACTGTTGGCTCTTGGGTGAGTTCTTGAAAAATCTAGACGTTAGTGAACTCAGAATTCCCTGTGCAGACACGCGGCTATCACGGTCCCACCCCCAGGAATTCTCATCACCGTCGGGATTTACAATCCTGTCCAAACAAATACAGACAAATGGATATAACTCTTCGACTGTCTCGTAACAAGTATGTCTCCACCCACCTCGTCTTGCACAGACCTTTCAGTTTTTTTGCTGAGGTTTCCTCTTCTTGCTCAGATAAGGTCTTTTCAAGGTACTGTTGGCTCTTGGGTGAGTTCTTGAAAAATCTATAAAGCTCATTAATGGTATCAATCATATTGCGAACCATGGATAGTCTACACACTGCTGCGATTGACAAATTTAGCACATGACTGTTGTAGTGAGTGTAGAGCGCCAAAGGCTGGACAGCTTTAATCTGCGCTTGAGTTCTGATTCTGGATGACGCCATTGATGATGCACCGTCATAGCTTTGCCCTCTTGCCTTACTGATGTCCACACCTCTTCTGAATAAACAATCTATGATGGCCTTTCCTATGGCTTCCCCAGTAGTTATCTCTAGCTCTACGAAATCAAAGAATACTTCTTTAACTGAAGGTTGTGAGGCCAGGGTGTCGAGGAACCGGAGTGAAATACTGAGAATTTCATGGTTGGAATGAAGCTCCGTTACCTCATCACCTATGATGGTTTTAAAATCCTCCCTCCTTCAAACACTTGGTCAGTTCATCTCTAATCTGGCTACCAATGATCTCTATCACTTCGTTCTGGATGGTCTTGGAGGTACAGTGAGCATTCTTGTTGCTACTCAGCAGATGCTCCCATAAGATCTCATCGTTTTCAGCAATGTGAGTCAAAATGGTGAGAAAATTTCCTTTGTTTGAGATATCATCACATTTCAGTGAATTGTCGTCTCAATGTCCCCTGAGTGCTATGTTCTGCAGACCGCAGGGCAGCACCACACCGACAATTTGTCGGAGGATGTGTAGATTTTTTTCATAGTTCAATTTGTTCTGCTCGGAAATCAAATATGATATTCTGTGGGTCGGATTTCGGACACTTTCCATCAAATCATTAGCAGCAAGCATAGCTTGTTTATGGTAGTTCAGTGAATCGTGTGTCGCCAGTGCACCATCTGTACCAGTTGCTTTCCGTAGGTTGGTTAAGGGTGATCGAACTAGCACCCCTGACTTAATTTGATCATTTTTTGGAGGGAACATAAACACAGAACTTACACATCCCACCTCCAAGTACAGAACTGTAAGCCAACCATTTGTAACGACCGAGCCACTCTCTGCGAAAATTCAGCACATATGAACCATTTTGTCCCTTACGGTTGATCCGTTGAACACACAGGGAATCAAAATTTTGTGGGCAGTGATGCTCGTTGAAGCACTTGATTTTCTCGTCACCCGGAAGCGACTCAATACGAACATTATCGGCCACAATATCACCGACATCATAAGCTGGCGGGGCCTGTTTGCCTTCCAACACAGGCACTGATTTGTCGTTTGTTGCATCACTCACTTTAAGAGTGTTTGTATTGCCAAGGGGATCGGAAGATGTGGTTGCTTCATTACGGCGTACTCGTACCTCGGGTTGGGCTTCAGTTGCTGGTGCTGCTGCAGGCCTACCCAGTGGGTGTTGTGCCTCATCTGTTGTTATAGTATGGTCTGTCGCAGAGATGGACGAAAAGAAGTCCGTAATCTTCCTTTTTTTTGGATCTTCCATGACACTCACTCGTTTTGACCTTTTTCTTAAGACAAAGTAAGTGATCCGATGTTTGTCGATATGATACCTCTGTAGACCGCATTGACCAGTTTCCTCAGCGCTCAGCAATGCATTATTGGATGGACGAGTCCACTAACGTGCTCGACGAGGGGTGTTGACTATAGGATTGTACTATTGTGAACGTACTACACGTAAGAGCGATTTAATGAACTCGTCGACATAGCACATGAGTATCGATCCTGCACACACACGAATAATTGACACAAACATGAAGAGAAATTTGAATTCTGCGCAAACTGTACTGCAACCATTATAATTGTGTTCCGCTGTAAACGAGTTTCAATGTAATGCTGTATATTTATGCTCCGCCCATGTTTGCCTCATGCATATCATGCTCCACCCATGTTTTCCTCATCACATATTCAATTCATGCTCCACCCATGTGTTGCGTCATCGCCACGGCATTATCTTCAAGCCATATCCGCTGGAGTGGCTGCTGCTGATTATTTCGCTTTGGACGGTGGATTTATGTGATGAAAGTATGGTTGTTTATCGTCGCACTTGGAGTGTTTTATAATAAAGCAAAAGTGATTTAAAACCTCTGAGCATTGGTAATCTGCCTGGAACGTTCCTTGTTCAAAATCATCTGGACACGAGGGCTGTTCCAGGATATTCATAGCTTATAATTTATCAAAAATCCAGAGGGGGGGGGGGGGGTGTGCACCCCCTGCACCCTCATCCTGGATCGAGGATCGAGGGGGGGGGTGCGCGCACCCCCTGAACCCCCACCCTGGATCCGCCCCTGTAAGGTGGGGGAGTTTTGGTGGCCCGTCCATTAGAGTGGCGCAGGAAGGCACGTACATAATTGTCAGCTCCTTGTATTCATTCAGCTTGTACTGGCTTGTACTTGATTGTGCTGGGTTGTACTGCACTCGATTTGCTTTGCACTGCGAAGTCCAAAGGACAGGCGTACTACCTCACCTGGCTGTTTGGCCCTTGCTCATCTTCCTACACATCTCTGGGGAATGTCTTGCATAAGCTGTATGCACCGTGTCATAGATGCCGTAACATTGGCCACGCTGCAGCCAGCCACTTGAACCCTCCTGCCGATGGCTGAGGCCATAATGATGCCATGTGCTGACTGCCCGGTATTGCCAGTCACCAACTTTCTGGCCACATGGCCTGAAAGACATAAAGAGAGGGAGTAAAAGGAAAGCACACCACGGGGAAGAAGAAAAAGGCTTACAGAACATCCTGAGCACGAAGGAGAGGACACAATCATAGAGCATGTGAAGAAGAAGAATAAAAAGGGAGGACAAAACCAGGTTTGACAGGGAAACAGGAGTCTCTATGAGCAAACAATCCTGCCAGCAGTAATTTGGAATATTAAGGGAGATTTATTTGAACATCGAGTATGAAATAACGAAATAATCAACCCCCCTCTTTCACCCCAAATCCATTTTCGTAACAAAAGCAAACCCTTCACACACTGCAGTCAGCTATGATATCATAGTCAGGTGAACATATTTCAGGATTCCCACAAAACCAATCCAGCAGAATGAAACGGCAATAAATCTGCAATCCATAGTTTAGAGTATTAGACACTTGCACCTCTTGTGTCAGTGTGATGTGATGGAGATGGTAGTCTTTACCCACCCCATTTACTGGATTGGTCAACATCACAGGGAAAGGATGAATAGGGATAAAAACATTATTTTTAGATACCAAAGACAATCTTTTGTTCCACAAGAGAACACAGCAAACTGCTTCAAACAAATGAACATTCCTGAATTTCAAGCAAGATAAAGCATGAAGTAAAATTTCAATCTCAGTATTGCCCAAGTTCAATGTATGACATGAATTGTGATGCTTTGAATAAAAGTTAGCAACTTCTTTCCAATATCAATGAAGCTGCATTACTGTGGGAAATATTCTTCCTCTCACTATGCTCAGGATATTTTGGTGGAACTGCCATCACACACACGTTTTAGTTATTATACCCATTATACAAAATATATAAAATTATATTGATGGTACGGGATGGATTACGGGATACTTTTGGGTCCAGGGTCACATGTTATGCTGGTCTATGTCCTCTTGCTACAGGTTTCCTTCAAGATAGGTGGGTGCCTCTTTATATAAAGAAGTTAATTTCCATAATCAACTGGCTTGTTGTTGTTGTTGTTGTTGCTGTTGCTCTGTTCTGTAAATGTACACCTTCATGGTTGCCATTCATTTCCTATAACGTTCTTTGATATGCACATACAGAAAACCTTTGAATGTAGATGTGTTTATTGTGTGGGAGATGTTGAATCAGACCGCAAGCACACATTGAGGAAGCAAACATTTTCCCTGGATGTCAATGAGTGGCCAAGACTACCAGAAGCCTTGCTACTCACAGTTCATGCAGGAATTTGTAATTAGTTCAGGATGCCAACAATAACTCACTACTCTTCTCAAAGATCACCATGGGAACTTTAACGTCCACCAACTACTGCGATTAGATGGTACGTAAATTGTGATGTCCATCCGAAGGATGTCCACCAGGGCCCGCTTGCGGGGAAAAATGGCCTCTAAAGGTGGTTTTTTTTTATTTTTATCCGAAGGACGGTGCATTGTGCATTGAAGCGAAACACCTGTATCACAATTTATAGCTGGGTCGAGTTTCAAATCCAGGGTATATACAGCTTAGAGGCGAGTGGGCATACCTCCAATCTATCTTGCCATCTCTTGGTAAATGGTAGGGTTTGTCCAAAGCAGATTTTCTGATGTAATTACACGGGAGCATTCTCGTGAATGACCGTGATCGAATCACATCAAGGTTATTTGCACAATTGTAATGTCGCCTTAACATTCCAGTTGCATCGTTATTTCAACGTCTTTAACCGAAATGCGGATCAGCTCGAAACATCAGTCATGATGGTGGAGGATGGGTTTGATGCGGGTGGACTGCTCCATCTTTCTAACCCCACACAAGGATAACATCAGATGCTTATTTTCTTTTCTACAGAGATCTAAAGTTACATTAAACATCACAAAATATCTTATGTTTTGCCTGATCGATTATGATTTGTTTTTTGATATAATATCTTACAGTGATCATTCATACTGGCAAATTACATGTAAGCACATGTAAATATATTTTTCTTGTTTCATTTTCCAGCAAATTCTGTCCGTTTGGTTGGAGGAACTGGTCGATGTGAGGGTCGTGTGGAGGTGTTCTACCAGGGAGCCTGGGGCACTGTCTGTGATGATTCCTGGAGTATAACAGATGCACATGTGGTGTGTCGTCAACTTGGTTGTGGATCAGCCAGATCTTCCCCATGTTGTGCATCATTTGGACGAGGAACTGGTTCCATATTGATGGATGATGTGCAATGTACTGGTTCAGAATATTACCTTTCAGATTGTTCACAACGGGGTTGGTACTCTCACGATTGTGGGCATGGTGAAGATGCGTCTGTTATTTGCCAAGGTACGTGGTTTTACAGAAAGAGAAGAATTTCAAACTTTTTATTTTTACTTTGCCAAAAATAATTGTTTTATCACAATAACTTCCAGAAAAGATAAAATATATATATCTCAGATAATTCTCTGTCTGCACTAATAACAATTTATGTAACTGTGAATACCGTGTTCTCAGGTGAAAAATCAATATCATTGTTGAAAAGAAAAATAACATCTGTAATGATGAGAATTCAATCAGTAACATTGATGAACTACGTGCCATCTTGTTGGAAAATTGTTGTATAATTATATTCCCTTAACATCCTTCATGGTACGCATCTTATCTTATCACTTGTACAATTTCACTTTAGTTGCAGAAGCTATTTTCCTCGGTGAAGGCAACTATCTGAAATCTCATATGGAGGTTTTGCACAGCAGTTCTGCTCCTGGAGAAGCTGAATGACAGTAGATGGAGCTAAAGGATCATTTTTCAGTAGGTGACAATAATTAGGCTTTATGTTTATGAGATACCAGCTGAAAAAGGAAAAATAATCGAAGAAACGATTTTGCAAAGGCAAAGCACAGAAAGAAGGTCAAAGAGAGGAGTTTCCTGGATTACATCATGGCTTACTTTTCAGTGAAAGAGAAAACAAAGAGCGAGAAAGGCAGTGGATATAACTCCTGCAGGTCCAAAATAGACATGATTACATATACTATGTGAAGAGATATCAGAATTTCCACCTCTTCAGTTTCTTTGCAAATGACTCTGATAGGTGTGTGCTGATAATGATGGGAATGGTTGCTGAAGCCCCCGCCAAAGCTCCAAATGAAAAGACAGCGATAAAATGCAATACATTTGTTCAAATAACTATTATCAAAATTATATATTGTTGCGGATCTCGAACGTCGGCTCTCCCATTATCAAGGGGGGGGGGGGGGTTAATCCCCTTGTCCTTTTATCTGGCCGACGCGAGTCCTGGAAGTTATACGTTCCTTCCGGTCGGTATTAGGTAGGGTTATTGGTCGACTTAGTCCTAATACCTAATTACCAACACCGACCGTGAAGCAAGGAAATAACTCCCGCCCGAACCACGGCGTTAGTGGACACGCCGATCGAAGCGAGCCGCGATTCGAGCCGTTAACAGGGACTAAACCCGATTATGGCGGTTCCGATCATGCCACGTTTACCCAATGAGAGAAAAGACGGATGCGATCGGATAAGAGGAAACCAAGAAAGAACAAGCAATTTATTACCAATGTACAAGGAGGAGAAGAGGAAACGAAAGAAATGTACAGGATAGAAAGAGGAAGAAGAAGCACACAGGGCAGCCTTAAACAGTCTTACTCTATTTCCCAGACAAATGGGCCCGTCTCACATACACACTCAAACGGGGATTGTAGATGGTTGATGGTCACCAGCACGTCCAGGCTCCAGCCCGGCTCCCGTCCAGGCTCCGGTCCAGCGGACGAAACCCGGCAGGCAGCTCCGCGTATAGTGGAACGCGAACTGACAATTATATAACGGGGGGGAGGCTGCTGTCCTCGCGGCGTATGTAATAAGTGCATGCTCGTGCCAAATGCCCCCTCTCCAATGTCCTCTTAATCAGCGCGCTTCCTTGCAGTCCTCACAGTCCTCCCTTATGAGCGCTCTCCCAACCAGTTCTCTTGCAATCACGACAGTCCTCTTTAATGCCAACCTTCCAACAAGTCCTCTTTAACAAGCGCGCCTCCAACAAGTCCTGTCAATGCGAGCACTGCCGTATAAGTCCTTTCAATGCGAGCGCTGCCGTATAAGTCCTGTGAAAGCGCTTTGCGTTCGCGCTTTTATAAGTCAAGCAGCGATCGCTACGCGAGCCCAAAAACCACGCCTATCAGGCGATCCTACCTCAGCCCTGGTTGGCTGAGCATCGCTTACCGGCCACGCCCTGATGGTGGGTTGACGTGGCCACCCCTTCTTCCTGGCGTTCCGTCCCTTTTTTCCGGGCCTCACCTCGTGGCTTGTGGCGGCGTTTGGGCGGAAGCACAGCGAGGCTGCGAACGCTGCGGCTGCTGGCCGAGGAGCGTACCAAATTGGGAGGGCCATGCCGCACAGACAGGAGGGCGCGCTTAATGGCGTCGCTTGGAGAGGGAGGCTGCAAAATGAATGGAACGGGCCTACTTCTTATTTGATTGACACAACGCAGATTCGACTATTGGAAACATGGCCTGATGTAAACCCATACAAATTAAATAACTGAAGTCCTATGGTGACCTACGTGTTGCTTGTGGCCTAACTATGGGGTGCAACCTTTAACCCTTTAATGTCATATTTACAAGAGTGTGGGTTCTCAAAACTGCAACACTGCACCCCCCTTTTGCTAGGCTCACCCCGAGCCGAAACAATAGGACTATCTTTTAACTAGTGTGACACTTAGGTGTGGTTACCCTCTACATTTAACCTACTACCCTGAGTGCGACAGGTTTAACACTAGATATGTCCCCCCTGCTGCGTTGCGTCCTACCTAACTGACTCACGCCCACAATTAACCGAATTACGGAATTATTCTCAAACTAAACATTTAAGCCGGTGGGGAGCATTATTTGCAAGACTACTATTAATTATTTACAAAACTAGAACCCAGGACCTGTCTTTTGTGGGAAAAAGAAGAGAGAATTTGAAAAGAGGAAATGCCATTGCAATGCACTGCACCAATACACCATACCCATATGTACCAATAATAAAATGCACCATAAAGCACCAGCACCGAAAAAATGCACAAAAGCACCAAATATGCACAAAACAAACATTTCAAAATGATTGATGTCTTCTTGCGCTCCTCTGCTGGGCCGATGTATCTTGGCTTTATCTTCTTGCTTGATGTTTTCATTTAATAAAAAGGGCACAAACCGTGTCCGCTTTTTTATTCATGGCCAGCAGGGCCAACGTATGTGGTCCGACTGCTGGGCATTGATGCCACTTAAAACAGTGGTCCACAAGCCAGATACTGCTGGCAGCAAAGGTTTGTCCCAGCAGAGATGCCAGGTCTAAAGGTGCCAGGCCACAGAACGTGTGGTCCATAAGTGCCAGGCCACAGAACGTGTGGTCCATAGGTGCCAGGCCACAGAACGTGTGGTCCATAGGTGCCAGGCCACAGAACGTGCGGTCCATAGGGTGTACCGGTGCAGGCAGCAGGCAGCAAGGGTGCAGGCAGCACAATTCAGGGCACCTGCACACTCCCCTCGGACAAAAGACCATGGCCCATGAGTGGGGAAGGAAGACAAAGCAGAGGTTAGCAGGGGGCAAGGGCGCAAGGGTACACATCATACAAGGTAATGCCACATGAAGGGCGTGGGAGAGCGAGCTGAGAAAGCTCGTCCCTACTCGTACGTCACCCCCCATGTCAGCCTACACTACCCTTGCCCTTCCCTGTATTTACACAATTTACAAATTTACTAATTCCGTCTCTACCGTCTCGTCCCCCATATCTCCCCTCATGCCAAATTCGTTACTAATCCCTCCCAAGAAGGAAGGGATGGAATAAACACAATGTCTCACCCACGTGAAGATGCGTCTTACAATTCCAAACATTTGCGAAACCTGGTGTGGAGTCCTGTCACCCCGGTGAGTGGATGCGGATGGTGCAAAGAGATTTTCTCCCTATCTATTCTTCTAAATGACATTAAAACTTTTTACTCTAACCGGGGTCTTGCCCTGCCAATCCATTGGCCATCTTTACTCTATGTGGTTCTAAAAACCAATTCCCATTGACCATCCCTGTGGTGCTCACCAATTTGGGGTCTCACTCCCCCGATTTTTCTATACTGTGCCCTTGCACAATTTCGGGGCTGGGTCGTGTGGCTCTCCCAGCAGGTCTACTTACCTGCACACCTCCGCCACTGAACGTCGCCACCCGAGCTTGCCTAGCTCCTTCACACTACCCTAACCTACCTGGGGAAGGCCCTCCCTGGCGCTTACCCCCTCGATGCCCTCTCTGGCATTGGGCTACCCGGGTCCTCTCCTGGGATCCTCGGGCCCCGCTGAACTCTACACAACACTACCTGGCTCCCAGAGCCTACCTGCGGCCTCACCTGGCCAACAGACTACCAGTGGCGGAGTGCTCAACTAACCATACTTACTAACAGGCTCACACGCCCAGCCATTCCATACACTTATGCACCCATCCAAGCAGTACTCTGCTACTATTCGCACCACAGATGTCAATATCCACCAAATTTACCTACTCCCTCTACCTAACTTTAAACTACCCTTCCCGGGTATTCGTGAAGGGTCCATCCTTCCCCCATTCACTCCTTCGCACCATGCACTCCACTCTACTCATTCCACACACCATTTACTCGACACCATTTATTCCACACAACCATTCTCCACTTGCACACCATGCAAGCCAATGCACTTAACACAATGACACACATCCTCAATACTCCACAATTCACCATCTCTGGTGATCCCCAAACCATTGCCTCATGCACTCAAATTTTCCCCCACTCAATTCCTCATTTCAACATGCTCACCAGCAAGACTCTCATTCAATTCCTCATTTAATAAACTACACCACAAACACACTGCATCATTTGAATAACTACTACCCCTCTAATCTTTGTGCTTTCCCCATCATCCCTTTATACTACGCACATCCCTCGTCATTATCATCCATCTACTCTACGTCCCCACTACCTGTACAATGTCACTACTTAAATCTCGGTCACCTATGGTCATCTTTCTAGATCCTAACATTATCCTAACCCACCCTGGCTAGTTCATTCCGCCAAACCCCATAAATCCTATAGCTCCTCTGCCCCAAGTAGTAATGTGAATGGTAAAAGTACCATTCGCCATCACTATTTCTATCCGTTCACTACTCTGAGCCTCTCAGTGCGCCGTAATACATTTTCGCAGCTCGGCTTCGCAAAGCCGAGCAATGTATGCGGATGGTCAGTCTCCTGTTGGTTGGGTCCGTCCGGCAGTTACAATTCTGGGGAGGAGGCATACTCGGACCGAGGTTCCAAGCGTCATCCCGGCGCGGAGCCTTGCGGTCTCCGGCCCGATGACCCAACCTCCTTCGGTCGGAACACCGCGCCCACCAGGGGGCGAAGGTCCGACCTGGCCGACCTCCCCCGGAATCGTGCCGGTCGCCGCTACGGCGCGGCACCGACCAAACAGGGCGGAGCCTGGCACGAATCGTGCATGGCGGTCCTTGCAAGACCGCCGCGGCAACAATCCCCGCCGGCCCCCGCAGCACACAAAGCGTACCACGCCCCGAGAGCTCGCGTCGGCTACCCGTCAGCCTAACCGCTGCCCCGGTCAGCGTCGATGCTCGAATCGCATTTTCATGTCCACACGCAACTCTTCCCATACTCACAAAACGCGGCGCTCCAGCGCCTCCCATACACTCCACACATTTCGTCACCGCACTCTCGTGCACACCACCCAGGCACACACACACTCCATTACACACCTCTCTCATGCACACCCTGGCGCATTCTCCTCCGGTACGTACTCCATACCACTCATGGGGGTGCACTCTTGCACATACCCACTCAGCGCACACCTACCCACAGGTGTGCAATCTCTTGTCACACACCCAATCACGCGCTCTGGTGTGCATCCCCGCACACTCTCCTCATCCATCTCCGGTGTGCATCCTCGCACACTCTCTTCATCCATCTCACTCTCTGTATCACACTCTCCCTCACTACCACACTCTGTTTCACAATCACTCTTCGGTGCACACTTTTTTCTCACACTCGTGCCATTTCCTCTCACACAGCGCACCTCGGACCTCCTACGAGCGCCTGGGTGACGCCGGGATCCCAAGCGCGCGAAAAATCCTTTCGCACCAAATCTTTTTGCGCCATATACAGCCCGGCTTACCTTTGGGATCCTCTTCTCCACACGCACCTGCAAATCTTTATTTTGGTTAAGAAGCACGGCATCATGATGTAACCACAGACTTTGTACATACTCCATCTTTTCCTCCCGCGAGTGCTTTTCTAAGTCCGCCGTCTCTTCCCCCCCAATTTCCACTATTTCTTTGATTTTATTTTCTTTATTCAGCTCGACTACCGCTGGTGCTAATAAAATAAAATTTTCTAATTCTGCGGTCGTCGGCTTTTCTATCCCCCGTGTCGCGATTTCTATCCTGGTCCACCCGGCTGTGCTTTGCTCAGGCTCGCTTTCCCCACGCTTTGCGCTACCCCGTCGCATACCCGTGTGCCTTTCCCGCTTGACCTGCGGTCTATGTCCTTCCCCAATGCTCTTATTTCATACTTGGCTTCCTCCCTCGCCAACCCCTCGTTGATTTCCCAGGCTTGGCCATTCACGTCCTCCAATTTGCCCCCTAATCTGTTTCCGAATCCTCCCAATTTGTTTTCTAATCCCCCCAATTTGGTGTCTAATCCCCCAAATTTGCTGTCTAATCCCCCAATTTGATTTCCCAATTCATTTCTCAATCCCCCAATTTGCTCCTGCGTTTTGTCCACCCCCAATTGTATGGCTGCCTGCAGCTGCGCAATGAGGTCCTGCAGATCCATCCCTCCCAGTTGTGCAGCGGGCGTGGCCCTCGTTGCCATGTGCAGCGGGCGCCGCCATTTTGTGCACCTGCAACCCCCACTGCCGCACCCTCATTCCTTTCCTCCTCCATCTCTCCCAATTGTCCCACGTCTTCCCTGGGGACCTGGGTTGATTCTAACCCTTCCTCTATCTCCAAATTTACCCCCACCGGCATCCGATCGCCTTGGCTATCCATGGCACGACTCAAATTTGGGTGTTAATAAAAATTTCGGCCGCTCGTAATTTTGACAATTTTTTCACAGATAAGAAAATTTGGTTCGGGTCCCAAATCCCACTGCCCGACACCAATTGTTGCGACCAATAGCACAATTGGTGTCAAAAATTTGGTCTAAAAATTTTAGTCCCAGGTTCCAAATCCCAACTCTTGACAACCAATTGTTGCGGATCTCGAACGTCGGCTCTCCCCTTATCAAAGGGGGGTTAATCCCCTTGTCCTTTTATCTGGCCGACGCGAGTCCTGGAAGTTATACGTTCTTTCCGGTCGGTATTAGGTAGGGTTATTGGTCGACTTAGTCCTAATACCTAATTACCAACACCGACCGTGAAGCAAGGAAATAACTCCCGCCCAAAACACGGCGTTAGTGGACACGCCGAGCGAAGCGAGCCGCGATTCGGGCCGTTAACAGGGACTAAACCCGATTATGGCGGTTCCGATCGTGCCACATTTACCCAATGAGAGAAAAGACGGATGCGATCGGATAAGAGGAAACCAAGAAAGAACAAGCAATTTATTACCAATGTACAAGGAGGAGAAGAGGAAACGAAAGAAATGTACAGGATAGAAAGAGGAAGAAGAATCACACAGGGCAGCCTTAAACAGTCTTACTCTATTCCCCAGACAAACGGGCCCGTGTCACATACACACTCACACGGGGATTGTAGATGGTTGATGGTCACCAGCGCGTCCAGGCTCCAGCCCGGCTCCGGTCCAGCGGACGAAACCCGTCAGGCAGCTCCGCGTATAGTGGAACGCCAATGGACAATTATATAATGGGGGGAAGGGTGGTGTCCTAGCGGCGTATGTAATAAGTGCACACTCATGCCAAACGCCCCCTCTCCAATGTCCTCTTAATCAGCGCGCTTCCTTGCAGTCCTCACAGTCCTCCCTTATGAGCGCTCTCCCAACCAGTTCTCTTGCAATCATGACAGTCCTCTTTAATGCCAACCTTCCAACAAGTCCTCTTTAACAAGCGCGCCTCCAACAAGTCCTGTCAATGCGAGCACTGCCGTATAAGTCCTTTCAATGCGAGCGCTGCCGTATAAGTCCTGTGAAAGCGCTTTGCGTTCGCGCTTTTATAAGTCAAGCAGCGATCGCTACGCGAGCCCAAAAACCACGCCTATCAGGCGATCCTACCTCAGCCCTGGTTGGCTGAGCATCGCTTACCGGCCACGCCCTGATGGTGGGTTGACGTGGCCACCCCTTCTTCCTGGCGTTCCGTCCCTTTTTTCCGGGCCTCACCTCGTGGCTTGTGGCGGCGTTTGGGCGGAAGCACAGCGAGGCTGCGAACGCTGCGGCTGCTGGCCGAGGAGCGTACCAAATTGGGAGGGCCATGCCGCACAGACAGGAGGGCGCGCTTAATGGCGTCGCTTGGAGAGGGAGGCTGCAAAATGAATGGAACGGGCCTACTTCTTATTTGATTGACACAACGCAGATTCGACTATTGGAAACATGGCCTGATGTAAACCCATACAAATTAAATAACTGAAGTCCTATGGTGACCTACGTGTTGCTTGTGGCCTAACTATGGGGTGCAACCTTTAACCCTTTAATGTCATATTTACAAGAGTGTGGGTTCTCAAAACTGCAACACTGCACCCCCCTTTTGCTAGGCTCACCCCGAGCCGAAACAATAGGACTATCTTTTAACTAGTGTGACACTTAGGTGTGGTTACCCTCTACATTTAACCTACTACCCTGAGTGCGACAGGTTTAACACTAGATATGTCCCCCCTGCTGCGTTGCGTCCTACCTAACTGACTCACGCCCACAATTAACCGAATTACGGAATTATTCTCAAACTAAACATTTAAGCCGGTGGGGAGCATTATTTGCAAGACTACTATTAATTATTTACAAAACTAGAACCCAGGACCTGTCTTTTGTGGGAAAAAGAAGAGAGAATTTGAAAAGAGGAAATGCCATTGCAATGCACTGCACCAATACACCATACCCATATGTACCAATAATAAAATGCACCATAAAGCACCAGCACCGAAAAAATGCACAAAAGCACCAAATATGCACAAAACAAACATTTCAAAATGATTGATGTCTTCTTGCGCTCCTCTGCTGGGCCGATGTATCTTGGCTTTATCTTCTTGCTTGATGTTTTCATTTAATAAAAAGGGCACAAACCGTGTCCGCTTTTTTATTCATGGCCAGCAGGGCCAACGTATGTGGTCCGACTGCTGGGCATTGATGCCACTTAAAACAGTGGTCCACAAGCCAGATACTGCTGGCAGCAAAGGTTTGTCCCAGCAGAGATGCCAGGTCTAAAGGTGCCAGGCCACAGAACGTGTGGTCCATAAGTGCCAGGCCACAGAACGTGTGGTCCATAGGTGCCAGGCCACAGAACGTGTGGTCCATAGGTGCCAGGCCACAGAACGTGCGGTCCATAGGGTGTACCGGTGCAGGCAGCAGGCAGCAAGGGTGCAGGCAGCACAATTCAGGGCACCTGCACACTCCCCTCGGACAAAAGACCATGGCCCATGAGTGGGGAAGGAAGACAAAGCAGAGGTTAGCAGGGGGCAAGGGCGCAAGGGTACACATCATACAAGGTAATGCCACATGAAGGGCGTGGGAGAGCGAGCTGAGAAAGCTCGTCCCTACTCGTACGTCACCCCCCATGTCAGCCTACACTACCCTTGCCCTTCCCTGTATTTACACAATTTACAAATTTACTAATTCCGTCTCTACCGTCTCGTCCCCCATATCTCCCCTCATGCCAAATTCGTTACTAATCCCTCCCAAGAAGGAAGGGATGGAATAAACACAATGTCTCACCCACGTGAAGATGCGTCTTACAATTCCAAACATTTGCGAAACCTGGTGTGGAGTCCTGTCACCCCGGTGAGTGGATGCGGATGGTGCAAAGAGATTTTCTCCCTATCTATTCTTCTAAATGACATTAAAACTTTTTACTCTAACCGGGGTCTTGCCCTGCCAATCCATTGGCCATCTTTACTCTATGTGGTTCTAAAAACCAATTCCCATTGACCATCCCTGTGGTGCTCACCAATTTGGGGTCTCACTCCCCCGATTTTTCTATACTGTGCCCTTGCACAATTTCGGGGCTGGGTCGTGTGGCTCTCCCAGCAGGTCTACTTACCTGCACACCTCCGCCACTGAACGTCGCCACCCGAGCTTGCCTAGCTCCTTCACACTACCCTAACCTACCTGGGGAAGGCCCTCCCTGGCGCTTACCCCCTCGATGCCCTCTCTGGCATTGGGCTACCCGGGTCCTCTCCTGGGATCCTCGGGCCCCGCTGAACTCTACACAACACTACCTGGCTCCCAGAGCCTACCTGCGGCCTCACCTGGCCAACAGACTACCAGTGGCGGAGTGCTCAACTAACCATACTTACTAACAGGCTCACACGCCCAGCCATTCCATACACTTATGCACCCATCCAAGCAGTACTCTGCTACTATCCGCACCACAGATGTCAATATCCACCAAATTTACCTACCCCCTCTACCTAACTTTAAACTACCCTTCCCGGGTATTCGTGAAGGGTCCATCCTTCCCCCATTCACTCCTTCGCACCATGCACTCCACTCTACTCATTCCACACACCATTTACTCGACACCATTTATTCCACACAACCATTCTCCACTTGCACACCATGCAAGCCAATGCACTTAACACAATGACACACATCCTCAATACTCCACAATTCACCATCTCTGGTGATCCCCAAACCATTGCCTCATGCACTCAAATTTTCCCCCACTCAATTCCTCATTTCAACATGCTCACCAGCAAGACTCTCATTCAATTCCTCATTTAATAAACTACACCACAAACACACTGCATCATTTGAATAACTACTACCCCTCTAATCTTTGTGCTTTCCCCATCATCCCTTTATACTACGCACATCCCTCGTCATTATCATCCATCTACTCTACGTCCCCACTACCTGTACAATGTCACTACTTAAATCTCGGTCACCTATGGTCATCTTTCTAGATCCTAACATTATCCTAACCCACCCTGGCTAGTTCATTCCGCCAAACCCCATAAATCCTATAGCTCCTCTGCCCCAAGTAGTAATGTGAATGGTAAAAGTACCATTCGCCATCACTATTTCTATCCGTTCATTACTCTGAGCCTCTCAGTGCGCCGTAATACATTTTCGCAGCTCGGCTTCGCAAAGCCGAGCAATGTATGCGGATGGTCAGTCTCCTGTTGGTTGGGTCCGTCCGGCAGTTACAATTCTGGGGAGGAGGCATACTCGGACCGAGGTTCCAAGCGTCATCCCGGCGCGGAGCCTTGCGGTCTCCGGCCCGATGACCCAACCTCCTTCGGTCGGAACACCGCGCCCACCAGGGGGCGAAGGTCCGACCTGGCCGACCTCCCCCGGAATCGTGCCGGTCGCCGCTACGGCGCGGCACCGACCAAACAGGGCGGAGCCTGGCACGAATCCTGCATGGCGGTCCTTGCAAGACCGCCGCGGCAACAATCCCCGCCGGCCCCCGCAGCACACAAAGCGTACCACGCCCCGAGAGCTCGCGTCGGCTACCCGTCAGCCTAACCGCTGCCCCGGTCAGCGTCGATGCTCGAATCGCATTTTCATGTCCACACGCAACTCTTCCCATACTCACAAAACGCGGCGCTCCAGCGCCTCCCATACACTCCACACATTTCGTCACCGCACTCTCGTGCACACCACCCAGGCACACACACACTCCATTACACACCTCTCTCATGCACACCCTGGCGCATTCTCCTCCGGTACGTACTCCATACCACTCATGGGGGTGCACTCTTGCACATACCCACTCAGCGCACACCTACCCACAGGTGTGCAATCTCTTGTCACACACCCAATCACGCGCTCTGGTGTGCATCCCCGCACACTCTCCTCATCCATCTCCGGTGTGCATCCTCGCACACTCTCTTCATCCATCTCACTCTCTGTATCACACTCTCCCTCACTATCACACTCTGTTTCACAATCACTCTTCGGTGCACACTTTTTTCTCACACTCGTGCCATTTCCTCTCACACAGCGCACCTCGGACCTCCTACGAGCGCCTGGGTGACGCCGGGATCCCAAGCGCGCGAAAAATCCTTTCGCACCAAATCTTTTTGCGCCATATACAGCCCGGCTTACCTTTGGGATCCTCTTCTCCACACGCACCTGCAAATCTTTATTTTGGTTAAGAAGCACGGCATCATGATGTAACCACAGACTTTGTACATACTCCATCTTTTCCTCCCGCGAGTGCTTTTCTAAGTCCGCCGTCTCTTCCCCCCCAATTTCCACTATTTCTTTGATTTTATTTTCTTTATTCAGCTCGACTACCGCTGGTGCTAATAAAATAAAATTTTCTAATTCTGCGGTCGTCGGCTTTTCTATCCCCCGTGTCGCGATTTCTATCCTGGTCCACCCGGCTGTGCTTTGCTCAGGCTCGCTTTCCCCACGCTTTGCGCTACCCCGTCGCATACCCGTGTGCCTTTCCCGCTTGACCTGCGGTCTATGTCCTTCCCCAATGCTCTTATTTCATACTTGGCTTCCTCCCTCGCCAACCCCTCGTTGATTTCCCAGGCTTGGCCATTCACGTCCTCCAATTTGCCCCCTAATCTGTTTCCGAATCCTCCCAATTTGTTTTCTAATCCCCCCAATTTGGTGTCTAATCCCCCAAATTTGCTGTCTAATCCCCCAATTTGATTTCCCAATTCATTTCTCAATCCCCCAATTTGCTCCTGCGTTTTGTCCACCCCCAATTGTATGGCTGCCTGCAGCTGCGCAATGAGGTCCTGCAGATCCATCCCTCCCAGTTGTGCAGCGGGCGTGGCCCTCGTTGCCATGTGCAGCGGGCGCCGCCATTTTGTGCACCTGCAACCCCCACTGCCGCACCCTCATTCCTTTCCTCCTCCATCTCTCCCAATTGTCCCACGTCTTCCCTGGGGACCTGGGTTGATTCTAACCCTTCCTCTATCTCCAAATTTACCCCCACCGGCATCCGATCGCCTTGGCTATCCATGGCACGACTCAAATTTGGGTGTTAATAAAAATTTCGGCCGCTCGTAATTTTGACAATTTTTTCACAGATAAGAAAATTTGGTTCGGGTCCCAAATCCCACTGCCCGACACCAATTGTTGCGACCAATAGCACAATTGGTGTCCAAAATTTGGTCTAAAAATTTTAGTCCCAGGTTCCAAATCCCAACTCTTGACAACCAATTGTTGCGGATCTCGAACGTCGGCTCTCCCCTTATCAAAGGGGGGTTAATCCCCTTGTCCTTTTATCTGGCCGACGCGAGTCCTGGAAGTTATACGTTCTTTCCGGTCGGTATTAGGTAGGGTTATTGGTCGACTTAGTCCTAATACCTAATTACCAACACCGACCGTGAAGCAAGGAAATAACTCCCGCCCGAAACACGGCGTTAGTGGACACGCCGAGCGAAGCGAGCCGCGATTCGGGCCGTTAACAGGGACTAAACCCGATTATGGCGGTTCCGATCGTGCCACATTTACCCAATGAGAGAAAAGACGGATGCGATCGGATAAGAGGAAACCAAGAAAGAACAAGCAATTTATTACCAATGTACAAGGAGGAGAAGAGGAAATGAAAGAAATGTACAGGATAGAAAGAGGAAGAAGAATCACACAGGGCAGCCTTAAACAGTCTTACTCTATTCCCCAGACAAACGGGCCCGTGTCACATACACACTCACACGGGGATTGTAGATGGTTGATGGTCACCAGCGCGTCCAGGCTCCAGCCCGGCTCCGGTCCAGCGGACGAAACCCGTCAGGCAGCTCCGCGTATAGTGGAACGCCAATGGACAATTATATAATGGGGGGAAGGGTGGTGTCCTAGCGGCGTATGTAATAAGTGCACACTCATGCCAAACGCCCCCTCTCCAATGTCCTCTTAATCAGCGCGCTTCCTTGCAGTCCTCACAGTCCTCCCTTATGAGCGCTCTCCCAACCAGTTCTCTTGCAATCATGACAGTCCTCTTTAATGCCAACCTTCCAACGAGTCCTCTTTAACAAGCACGCCTCCAACAAGTCCTGTCAATGCGAGCGCTGCCGTATAAGTCCTGTCAATGCGAGCGCTGCCGTATAAGTCCTTTCAATGCGAGCGCTGCCGTATAAGTCCTGTGAAAGCGCTTTGCGTTCGCGCTTTTATAAGTCAAGCAGCGATCGCTACGTGAGCCCAAAAACCACGCCTATCAGGCGATCCTACCTCAGCTCTGGTTGGTTGGGCATCGCTTACCGGCCACGCCCTGATGGTGGGTTGACGTGGCCACCCCTTCTTCCTGGCATTCCGCCCCCTTTTTCCGGGCCTTACCTCGTGGCTTATGGCGGCGTTTGGGCGGAAGCACAGCGAGGCTGCGAACGCTGCTGCTGCTTGCCCAGGAGCGTACCAAATTTGGAGGGCCATGGGGCACAGACAGGAGGGCGTGCTTAATGGCGTAGCTTCGAGAGGGAGGCTGCAAAATGAATGGAACGGGCCTACTTCTTATTTGATTGACACATCGCAGATTCGACTATTGGAAACATGGCCTTATCTAAACACATACTAATGAAATAACTGAAGTCCTATGGTGACCTACGTGTTGCTTGTGGCCTAACTATGGGGTGCAACCTTTAACCCTTTAATGTCATATTTACAAGAGTGTGGGTTCTCAAAACCGCAACAATATTATTGTTATTATTATGTCATATGCAGCCTTTGGATAGTGGAGCCATCATTGCTATGAAGCATGGCTGTGCTGCTGGTGCAGTATCCCCTGTTTCCAGACATGCTGTTACAGCCGGACCCCGATTTACACGGTCCCAACATTCGTGGATCCCGTGTATTCACGGTTCATAACATGTGTCTTGCTTCTATATCCGTGGCTCTGTGCCCCCGTGTATTCGTGGTTTTTCACCGGCGCAAAAACTATTTTTGATGGGAACCACGAGTGATTATTTAATTACATATCTGCTGGTTAGTTTTAAATCTTACGATTCCTTTGGTATGATTCTCCATGCTGCCCTGTCTCCAAGCAACCATTGAAAATTGTTTAAAATACTGCCAGACTTAAACATGGACCCAAACTACAAACATGGACCAGGAACATAGCATTACATTACAGTCCACACTTTGCTCCCCAAAAACGCATCTTGATCACGATAATAGTTGCCGTTTTAACTGCTCGGACTTGAAGCTTGAAGAAGATATGGTATGCTTTATTATCTTACGAAGATAGATGTAGTTTTTAAATTGCATAACTTTTAACGTCCTGGTATCACAGTCCTTGTGTTAGAATTTCATTTCATTTTCCATCCAAAATAAAAGTTCATTTTTACTAACTGTACCATGAACCAACCTTGCTGATCGGTGTAAAGTCAGATGAACTGCAAAGGTGTAAAGTCAGATGTAAAGTGAGATGACCATATTCATGGTGTAAATGTAAAAGGACAAAGTCAGATGAACCGATTGGAGCTGAAGATGAATAGCAGACATTGGCAGGGAAGTTAGTCATCACCAAATGCAGAAGAGATGATATACCATTTACCGAGATCTGGGTCGGAACGTTCATAGATTGTGTCAGTTCCAATGAGTCCCAGAAGTCCTTTGGTGAAGTGGCATGGCTGGTGAAAGAGGCACCCACACCCAGCCAGCGTGGATATGAGTTGGTCCATCATGTCAGCGAGCTAAGTGTAGATGGACTTACCAATGTTTGGTGGATGGTACAACAAACATATAAACAAGAGGTGGGAGTGGAGGGGAAGCTAAAGTCAGACGTACTCCTGGTGGTTTGTGGAATGATGGCAGTGCAAAGAGAGTGAGGAAGAGAGTTTTTGATAAAGAGAGCAACTCCACCGCCAGGATGAGACTCAGGCCTATCATACCGGAGGAAGTAGTAACCACAGAGAGATAGGAAGGCAATCAGGGACGTCTTGAAGGAGGAAGGTTTCTGTGAAGCAGATTATGTCTGGTTTGTGAAGAGCGACCTGTATTGAGAGATATGTCAGGATAGAGCGAAGGCCCCATATGTTTGAGGTCTACACCATTATGGAAGAGGGAGGGGAGGTATTGGCTACAAGAGAGGGGAGGGGAACATGAATAAAAGACAGTAGCCCACACAATTTGCTTGCTTCGAATTTTCGATTTCGGATTATGGGGGATCCCATGGGTGGTTAACCCCTCAACTTTGGATCCCTACTCGTCTCTTATTTACGAACCGATTGCTCTGAAACCCGATACAGTCCTTCTGCTCAATGTCCGCACAATCACTCAGGCTTCGAGACCCATCACTGGGAATATGATTGAAAATGATTATGCTGTAGCGGCTACCGCTGGGTTTTCACAATCGCCTTGCACCTATCAAGGACGCGGGGCGATCACCATGCCGGGCTCGTCCAGGACGCCCGGGCAGGCCCGCGCTCAACTTGCCAGGCCTCGGTCGGGACGCCCGGGCATGCCCGGGCAGGCTCGCCCTCAACTTGCCAGGCCGCAGCCAGGACGCTGGGCCACGCCCCCTCTCGCCTTTCCTGGGCAAACGCTCCGGGATAATATGTATATATATTGCTGCCCGATAAACGGGCTTTTCAGAGTGCCTGAGTGTTTGGTTTGATTAAAGCAACTCGGATGAATTCCAGCTTTTTGTCGCGTCCATTCTTCCGATCGACGTGGGAGCCCCAGCTCCTTCAATGCCATTTAAAATGTCTCTGATTCCAGACATTGATTATTTCTGATGTTAATCGAAGACGTTTAGCTTAGTGAAGAAACTCCTCACCAAAGATTATTCCTCAAGGATAATCTTGTGCTCCATGAATTAGACATCCGTGAGAATAGCTCATCTGTCTTGGTAAATAAAGTTTTTCTTACTTTAGATTCTTAATTGTAAAGGAAGACAAAACTCTGCATAATATTCAATCGCTAAGTTATTGCTGTAAAAGAGGTTTTAACTTTAATTGTTAAAAAAAGAAAGAAAACCAGTTTCCAAAAATGATAAAAGAAAGTACCTCATCTTCGAGGACAAAAGCTTGAACATTTTTGTCTTACTGTTGTCATGTTCAAAGTGATATTTTCACGTTGTGGACATTATTATGGGATATTCTTGTCTTTCTGTAATAGTAAAAATGCTTGTTGTGAAATAGGAAACAAATTATCAGCAAAATATATGTAAAGCCCCTGTCACACCTTGACGATTTAGCCAGTGTATGACGACATATCAAAATTGAGTGCTGGTGTGAGTCATACGCTGGCATACGTCGACAAATTTTGTGCATGCACAAAATTTGTCGACGAGCTCGGCGTACTACGACGTATGCCAGCGTGCTTCAGCGTGCTCTTAACGTATACAAAACTTACCCATAATGTATTCGACGTGTGCCAGCGTATTCGCCAAATTTTTCATACGTCGGCATACGCTGGCTAAAACGTCAAGGTGTGACAGTGGCTTTATGAAGCCAAATGCAATGAAAATCTGATGTAAGTTGTGCAATCTGCTCCACAAGTAACCCTCCATATCAGACGAGTTTGAGAAATGCTTGGTTTGTGTAGAATCATTGGAATACGTATGTCAGGAACAATCCATAAAAAATGTGCAATAAACCTTTTGTAATGGTAATTGTGTCTCTGTCGGATGAAACAGATGCACAAGGGCACAACACAACACGACCAACGACCTCAACTTCTGAAGGTAATCTTTTTGCTATTATTCAAACATGAGTGAGTAAAATAAACTTCTTTCATGAAATAAGTTTTTAGATGGATCACTTAAAATGTCACAACAGGTCTTAAACTAAAACGGCACTCAGAAGAGCGAATAACACCGAGAGGCTGAACAGTTCACATTTTGTATCCCACTGATACGCCCGATATGGATTCGGACCTGAACCACGCTCTAATCGCCTTGTTCTTGTCACCTAACCAAATAATCCACCTAGTTTTATCATAACTCGTCCACAACTTTTTGAGATATAATGCCAAATACCCTTTTTTGCCCTGTCTCTCAGTGGTGAAGAATCGCTTTAAAATTCTCGAATCCAGATATTTACGAAAATCTAAACATTTCATCCTTGTCATACACCAAACCTCTCCACCAAATTTCATCTGAATCTGTTCACAACTTTTTCACATATCCTGTTTACAAACAGACAAGGGCAAAAACATTTTTTCTTTCCTCTGGAATGGCTGACCAGCAGCACAAGTCTCACTTGCATTGTGTGGTATTGAAATCTCTTGATGTTATTGGAATCACGTGCAATGAGGCCAAATAACTTTGACAGGATGACGAAGGGTTACACAATGAAGGTTGTAGCGCATTCATTTGACCCCCCCCCCCAAGGGGGTTTTCTCCCCCCCCCCCCTCCTTCCCCCCTCAACCGAGCGAGTTTTCCCGCCATTGCTGTCAATGGGGTTGCACGTTGAGGTGCATATAAATGTTAAATTAGCTTTATCCTGACGTTTTTCCAAAGACTCTTTTAATAACAAAATTAATGATAATCGCATATTGTTGATGTTATTACAAAACAATATTAATACTAATAATGTCTCACTTCCCCAAGGCTTTTTCCTGCAGTGATAACGTGTATAAATAGCTTATAGCCGGCGAAGCCGGTGTTGTGAATGAACGCGTACGTATTATGTTGAAAAGCCAGATTTTGCTGGATCCTTTGAGAATTCAAGCTTTGACGCACCAAATCACTCAATGGAGGCCGCCATCTTGCGGATGCGGAAGTATGATTTAAAAAATTGCGAAAAAGTTCAATCGGAGTTTGTTTCAGTTTCACCTGTCTTTGTTTGATTCACAATCTTATGCACCTCTAATTTGTAATTAAAATACTTTAAGACCAACCTCGTTCCCCGGACCCACATGGGCCCTGGTTATCTTCAACGAAAATCGTCACCAAACACCGGAACCAATGAGCTTCGAGCATTTGAAAAAATATTTCAAAAAAGCTTATTACCAGTAACGCGTTTCGGAGGCTGAAAACGGCATCAAATATTCTAAAATTGACGAAGAACTATTTTTTAGAAATCTCGCAGCCGGAAATATCCGAAGTTGAGACGGAATTCACCGAATTAATCAAGAAGGAAATTTTATAAATTTTAATCTCATCCAGAATGCAAATGGTGTCATTTTGAACGAGGTACGGTACCTACTACACCTACCTACTACCAACTACCTAACCTACTGATGCCATAGTGATGGGTAAAATAGTGGCAAGAGGCTTCGGCTTCACCGGCTCATTGCGGCTTTGCAGTCGGGTACTCGTAGTTATAATGGCGTTTCTGTGGGAGCAACGGCTTCTACAGGAAGTAAAAATATTATACACCACAAACACGAATGCTTAGCTTTTTAAACAGTCGCTAATGCTCTTTATAACACAAAATTAAGAAATTTGGAGTGATCCCGACATCCCTAAATTAAGGTGTACTTACAGAACTGAGCAAAGATCTACTGGATTCTATATAACCCACAAATGTTTGTTTAATAACATGGCCCTTTCTGCCGCTACCGTGGCATTTTTCGTAGTGAACTTTTGAAACTCGCTCCTGCTGTTTCATACGAAACTGAAAGGGAGAAGCCAAGCCAGCTGTTCCTTAATGGTTTTGAATGGAGTGCTTGCTCAAATGCTTAAACCACTTGGCGATCTCTTCACAAGAAACTTGGCAAATGAACACACACCCAATGTTCTGAAGACCCACCCATAGATCGACTGTAATCTATATACCCCAAAGAGGAATGACCGTTCCTGCCCCTCCCGGAGTCTGCGGGTGTACTAGTAAATATAAAATCGAAAATAACTATGAGAGTAAAAAGACAAATGTAATATCTGAAAACACAATTTGAAGGCACCATTAAATAATAAATATAGCACAATATACCTCTTCACAAAAAGAAAAGCTTGAATAAAGCTGGAGAGGGAGATGCGAAGATTTAAAAGAACGTGACAAGAATGCATAATGTACTTAAAACCAGAACTGAAACAACGAAGACAGAGCAAATGCTTCCCGGTGATGGTTAATGCAGCAATTACTTTGAAGAAACGATGAAGAAAATCCTAACTATTAAAAGTCTCCACATGAGGTCAAAATGTGATTTCAGAACAATTATTTTATCAATGTCGACATGTTATGAGGCATATCAACAATGTATTAAACGAGCCAATGTTGTCCTCTTTTTGTCCTCCTTAACAGTGCTGTCTGTTCGTCTGGCTGGTGGTTCAAGCCGCTGTGAAGGCCGCGTGGAGGTGTTTTACTCTGGATCCTGGGGTACCGTCTGCGATGACAGTTGGGGTTTAAATGATGCACGAGTCACCTGCCACCAGCTTGGCTGTGGAGAGGCCTCTGCTGCTCCATGCTGTGCTCGTTATGGACAGGGTATCGGAAACATATTTATGGACAACGTTGGCTGCGACGGCTCAGAGTCTTATCTTTCCCACTGCAGGCATTTGGGTCTGGGCATTCATAACTGCAATCACCATGAGGATGCTTCAACTGTTTGTCAAGGTAGGTAGTTATAGATGTAAACAAATACAAAACTCATCAATGCAGCCCACCACATCCCACAATTCAAACTACCTGTCTGCCTCACTACCTTGCTGTCAATGTGTTACCTTCTACCCTCTGTCACTTTGCTTTTCAATGAGCCAGGACGTTGTGTGCAAAAAATACCTTGCACTTCCGTCCACCACAATTTTGTTTTTATGAACACTGTTTCCTCTAAAGTCACGTGCACCAACCTCACCCTGTTTTGACCCCTAATGTTTATTCTATTTTGCAATGTATTTAACAGAAGGATTTAAGATGATAAAAATGATCTTGACCTTTTTTTGGACAAAATCTATTCACTTTTAGCAAAACGAGAACGGCTCCAAGCACCAGTGTGAACCTGTCATACATTTCACTTCACAAGTGTGCCGTTCTCTCCATCTGTTGATCACTATCACTGATATTCACTCAATCACAGATTTATTTCCCCTTAACAAAAGTCAAATAGACAAAATCTTCAGAGGGATCTCTTCTTTTGTATGCTGCGAGTGGCATCTTTGTCTGAGGGAACGGCTGTGCAGCTGATGCAACACCCTCTCTAGGTTATGGCAGAAATGTGGAATTTGTTCAGGGTGCCGGAGATAGCTCGACAACTCTTTATGAAAGACTGTCTTTAACACCTACGAACTTGAGGGATATCTTTGATCCAGATTTATCGTTGCGCTCCCACAGAGGTAGTGCACCGAGCACGACCATATGTAAATGGACATTTCCCTTTTCCGGACAAATGGACATTTCGCTTTTATATACGTGTGTGTGTGTGTGTGTGTGTGTGTGTGTGTGTGTGTGTGTGTGTGTGTGTGTGTGTGTGTGTGTGTGTGTGTGTGTGTGTGTGTGTGTGTGTGTGTGTGTGTGTGTGTGTATATATATATATATATATATATATATATTGTTACGGGAACGGAGTACGGCTCTTCCCCTTCGCAAGAGAGGGGTTAATCCCCCTTTTATTTTCACTGGCCGTCTCCGCTCCTGAAGCCGCCCCGCTCCCTCCACGAGGCAGGTGAGCAACCTCGTTCGAGACCGCGGACAAGATGTTATTTGCCGAGCGGATTAGCAGCCCGCGGCTCGAACCATTAACAAAAACTAGACCCGATTCTAAATGTTGGCCAAATCGTGCCACAGGTATTCAATGGGGAAATCACAAAGACGATCGGACGAGCATGAAGAAGAAGACGAAGGTAGGAAATAACAGGATTTATTATTACTAATTATGTACAAAACCAAAGAAACCAAGGAGGAGGAAAGAAACGAAAATAATGACAGAAGGAGAAGACACAGTGCAATACTACTTATCTATACAGGCTTACTTATACCCCAGGGACAAGACACACAAAACAAACTCACGTACACAAAAGGATGGGATGGCAGGAATGGGTGGAGGGATGAGAAGGTTCAGGTCCGTGCAAACGGCAGGGCTGGAGGTGACAGCTCCGACTCCTTGCACTCTGGTTCACAGAACGGGCGACAGGGAGATCCAAAGACCGCGGCACGTCGAGGTTCGCGTGCCCGCACTGGTTGTGCTTCAGAGTGCTGGTTGGTATCGTGAGCAGGGCGTGCCGATTCTCATTCGCTTTCCTCTCCAGAACTCACTTTCTCCTCCTCAACTGAACTCTCTCAACTGGGCTCCGGTGGACTGCGGTGGGAGGCTCCGGGCGACGGGTTATATAACCACGCCCATGGAACTTTTGCGAACCTCCTCGAACGCTCTCTCTCCGCCCTCTCAGGCCAAACCCCTCATCCTTGGTTGGTTGATCGGGGGCTGGCTCACTCCTTCTCATGACGAGGTGGAGACACGCCTTTCTTCTCCGAGCTGACCGCGTGCGTAATGGAGTTTGGGGTGAAGAAAACCGCCCAATGCACTGGCACTTCGAAGAGATGATTGGGGGAAACTTGAAAAGGGAACTATCTTCTGTCATTTGGTGCAATGCAGAGTCAACGAGTGGGAAACAGAGCCTTAAACTAACATAGAATAAGAAATAACTATTTAGAAGGGTATATTATTTTCTACGTGCGTACGATGGATTAACTAAGGGGACGACCTTTGACCTTTACACACAAAACGGAGGTATTTACAAGAATTACTACAAGAGGGTCATATTTACAAACAAAGGATTCTCAAATCCGCGACTATATATATATATATATATATATATATATATATATATATATTACAGACTTGGCATTGAATATGGAATATTTTTTTTTTCTTGACTTGGGTTTACTTTCTGAACTCAGTATATCAATCTGGTGAGTTTCTTTTACACTTTGGTGATTTATTTGTTGAAAGAACCATGTCACTGATTGTCTGTCGCAGCAAGAAGTCACCAACAGGATTATATTGATCCACCGTTTGCCCTTCACGTGACTCGTGGTGGTCCCTCTCGGCTGTCCCCCCGTTGGTATTTTTGTGCACATAAGATTGTTCACGGTTCTGTTTAAATATTATTTAAATATGTATAACCTTTCCCCTTCAGTGTTTTACTCAGTGGTATTTTACAACATGCTGTTTTTCTTCCTATTTAAAAGGCTTTTCTCAATTTCCTCTCCAACTCATTCCACCTCAAAAAAAAGAAATTCAATATCTTATACGTCTCCCTCACTACATGGTCTAAACTCACATTCATTCCATCCCTCCTCCATCATTCTGAACCGGATTGCTAACTTGAAAATCACAACAAACCCAATTTGTTTTCAATGTTCGTCTTTCATTAATCATCCACTTTCTAAACTCCCCTCTTGCCCCTCCCATCCAAATCCCTCCCCTTGCACCTACACTCCTAAACTCCCCCCTTGCCCCGCCACTCTTAAACTCCCCCCCTACCCCTCCACTCCTGAACTCCCCCCTTGCCCTTCCACTCCTGAACTCCCCCCTTGCCCTTCCCCTCCTAAACTCCCCCCTCACTCCTCCCCTTCAAAACTCCCCCCCAACCCCTCCCATTCAAATCTCCCCCCATACCATTCCTCTCCAATTCTCCCTCCTCCCCCCTCCTCCTCAAAGCTGCCTCCTCCCCACTTCGTCTCCCTTCTATCTCATACCTCCACCCCCCCCAACCTTCTTCTTTCCTCTGCCCCCCGTCAAACAACCCCTCTCTGTGCCTCATCCCTTCACCTTCAAACCTTTCATCCTCCTCATCCTTCCCTTTCTTGGAACTCTTCTGCAATCGCTGACACACTAACAACTGCTCTCCCTACCTCCCCCTCTCATCCTTCATCTTACCCTACTCCTCCCCTCCCCTGTCCTGTACCCGATGCTCCCCCTCTCTCTTCATTAACGGTATGGACCTCAAACATCCGGGGCCTTCACTCAAACCTGACTGATCTCTCCATACAGGTTGCTTCTGACAATCCAGACTTGATCTGCTTAACAGAGACTTTCCTCCTTCAAGATGTCTCTGATTCCTTAATATCTCTTCCTGGTTACTCCCTCCTCCGGTATGATAGACCTGAGCCTCGGCCTGGTGGTGGGGTGGCTATCTTTATCAAAAACTCTCTTCCTCACTCTCCTTGCACTGCCCTCTCTCCTCCTCACCCCCAGGAGTACCTCTGGCTACGGCTTCCTCTCCGCTCCCACCTTTTGTTCATATGTGTTCTGTACCGTCCCCCAAACAGTGATAACTCCATCTACATTTCACTGTCTGACAACATGGACCAACTTCTATCCACTCATCCCAACTCTCTCTTCCTCATATGTGGTGACTTCAATTGTCATCATGCCACCTGGTTGGGTGTGGGTTCCTCTCTCACCAGTCATGGCACCTCAGCAAAGGACTTCTGTGACTCACTGGGATTGACACAATCTGTCAATTTCCCGACCCGGATCTCAGCCAATGGAGTATCTTCTCTTCTAGACTTGGTTATGACTAACTTCCCTGCTAATGTCTGCTGCTCTTCTTCTGCTCCAATCGGTTCTTCTGATCATGTGCTTGTCAAAGTGGACATCTCTCTGGCCATTCTCAGAGAGCCTCCTCAGCGTCGACGAGTCTGGCATTTCACTCAGGCCGACTGGGACGGTCTTCAAGCAGCCATCAATCGTCTGGATTGGTCTCCCATCTCCACTGCCTCTGACATAAATTCTTCCTGGGAATTCTTCCAAAGCAAACTGATCTCTCTCATGCACAGATTTATCCCATCTCGCCTTCAGTTGTCCTACCCTTCCTCCCGTCCATGGTACACTGAATCTTGTGGTGAGGCAGTTGCCCTGAAACAACTTGCCTTTGCCTCTTGGAAGGCTAATCCAACTGAAGGAAATCTCAGTTCCTTCCACCAAGCTCGGAACAAGTGTGTGTCTACCCTCAGGAGTGCCAGGAAGCACTATCTCTCCTCACTCAAGAATGAACTCTCAAACCTGTCTCCTTCCTCCAAATCCTGGTGGCGTCTGGTCAAATCCGTTTCTGGTGTTTGTTCCCCCTCCATCCCCTCCCTTACCTCAAATGGCCACACAGTTGACATCGCACGTGACAAAGCCGAATGCCTCAACTCTGTGTTTGCCTCAAAATCCTAAGTCCCAAACCCATCTCTCTCTGTTCCCACCTTTCCCAGTCGAACCAAACTGCTCCTGGACTCTGTGACCTTCTCTCCTGACAAGGTGGAGTTTTTGTCAAACCTCGACTCTGATTCTGCAACTGGACCAGATGGCATCAGCCCACGGGTCCTAAAATCCTGCTCTGCCGCTCTATCTCACCCTCTCTCTGTTCTTTTCACCCTATCTTTTGCTCAAGGTCATCTGCCAGCATCCTGGAAATCAGCAAACATTACCGCTTTACACAAAAAAGGTGCAAAAACAGATCCTTGCAACTACAGACCAATCAGCCTGCTCCCAATTATAATCAGCAAAGTCATGGAATCCATCATTGCTTCGGATATGAAATCTTTCCTCTTCTCCAATGGCTTGATCTCTGATCATCAATTTGGTTTCAGACCAGGTCACTCTACTCTGGACATGCTGCTTCTGCTGTCTCAACAATGGATGGAGGTCCTCAATGCCAAACAGGAAATCAGAGCTGTCTCCCTTGACATATCACGTGCCTTCGATACGGTCTGGCACCCAGCTCTGCTCACCAAACTGTCCTCCTATGGTATCCATGGAAATCTCCATGCATGGCTTGCGGACTTCCTCTCTGGTCGTAGTCAACGTGTGGCCCTGAATGGATTTCTCTCATCTCCCCTTCCCGTTCAGGCTGGAGTTCCCCAAGGCAGTGTGCTGGGCCCTGTGCTTTTTCTGGTGTTTATCAATGATCTCTCCGACTCTCTGGAAAATCCTCTGTATCTCTTTGCTGATGACTCCACTCTCTGCCGCTCCATTCCTCTTCCCTCAGATCGGCAGTCTGCAGCCTCCTCACTCTCTGAAGACCTGGACAAAATCACAGACTGGTCAAACATGTGGAACATGTCTTTCAATCCTGACAAATCTCACACTCTTACTATGTCTCTCCGAAAAGATCGACT